>NC_072486.1:23949469-24252500 GCF_027574615.1 Eptesicus fuscus
GGTTTCAACCACTAATGAAACGGATACAGTTGCTTGCTTATTTACAAAATCAAGCACTAGCCTGAGTTCTTAGAGAAAACCCCACAACAGAAGAAATGCCACTCCTTTTTCTTCTGGGGACTTTTTAGAAGCTAGCCCCAAATTATACACTTTTCATGGCTCCTGTGAAGCAGTGCTTGTGTGTATGTGTCAAAGAATAAATCAAATAAGAACCTGCTAACACTGTAAGAAAGTTAACGTTGGTATAATTATTATAAGGAATCAGCAATCTTGAACAGCCAGTCAGGATTTTCAATAAAAATACACCCCTAGGATTTCTGCTTTGTACCAAGTACTATAGCAAATGAGTTCTGGAGGGTTATGCCTGGCAACTTATGTTTAAAGAGCCTCTTATGATGAATTCTCAAGTTGAATAGACACCCTACTCTAAAAAGCCAGCAGGTTCTTGAACCCAAAGACAATGTCTCTTTGAGGTTCTTTAAGTTACTGCTTGAATTGCAAGTTCCTATTGGGGGTGGAGGAGGGAGCATTAAAGCAACTCCAAGGTCTATTTTATTGGCAACTTAAGACACAAAGTATTTTATTGTTAAATTTCTAACATTTGAAGAGGAGAGCCTAGATTAAATAATGTAATTTTTCCAAAATTGAATGTGCTCATTTGAAGCTCAGTTTTTCTGCTTGAATGTAACTACTGCTTCAATAACCTGTGATTCAGGCAATTGATCAGTCCCAGTTGGTAGCATACCTGTTATCCTTGGTGAGGATTTAAAACATTCTAGACTATATGGAGTTTGTCTTATGTGGGAATTTTCATTCTGAATGTCTCCTGTGAGGCTATACCATATACAGGAATCCATCTTCATCATTCTCACTTTTCTACACCAGAAATCACCATGGAAACGCTCACCATTCAGTGTGCCTTCACCAACAGGAAGAAGGTTTGATTAGCATTCAGCTGTACGCCTTTTTAATTCATCTAATTAATTACTCATGATGACATTATCTGTTCCAAGGAGCTTAATTTTATCCAGGGAGCTGCTTCTCATCCTTATGTCTGTCTATTATCCCTGGGCTTTTGGTAGGATGCTTTTCTTGGATCAGTCAGTCACCTTCTACTCTTATTAAAGATGTGAAGCTGTTTGAGTCTTTTCCCACCAAAGGGAGAGGGAGAGTGGGCTGGTGGAAGGTTGGGTAGATGGTGGCTGCTGTGGTTCAGGCAATGGTGACTTCCATTGTGCCCCTCCATCTCACGGGTCAGCTGGGATGGATGTCTTATTATGTGACAGTGGCCAGAGAGATGACAGCTATTTCCTGACAAAATGGATTACAAAATAAATGCCTATGAATTTATTTTAAAAATCTGCTATTTTGCTTCATCCCACTCCCAGAATAACAGAAAGGGAAACCAATTATTTCAGTAGCCTTCAGAGTTTTAACTCTGATCCAGTCAATAGTTTAGTCCATGATGCCCTCGAGTTGACCATCAGTAGGTCAGAGCAGTGGGGTGAGCTATGGTGCTAAAAACCTGCATTCAGAAATGACATGTGGACAAGGTTATTCATCACAGCATTTTAAAAAAAAATTGAAAATAACTAAAGTGATTATCACAAGGGTAGTCATTACATAAATTATGTCATGCAATTTACTGGAATATAATGCAACTATAAAAATACTTTTTAAAAACTCTCATCATCCCCCTTTTTTAAAATCCTCACCTGAGGATATGTTTTTACTGATTTTTAGAGAGAGAGAAAGAGAGAGAGAGAGAGAGAGACATAGACGTGAGAGAGAAACATCGATCTGTTGCCTCCCTTTCACATTCCAACTGGGGATGGAACCCACAACCTAGGTACATGCCCTGACCGAAAATCAAACCTGCAACTTTTTGGTGTACTAGAAGATGCTCTAACCAACTGTGTCACCTGGCCAGGGCTACAAAAATAATACTTTTTAATGTAGTGATACATAATGATATCCACAAGTGATTGTTAGGTAAAATATTGGCATTGTCAGTCAAACAGTCTATTGAATATGCTCTCATAGAATAGACTCTATTCTATACTATTATTTGCATAAAAAACACTTGTGGTGAGAGCATATGCATGGTCTTGTCCAGCAAGAATATTTCTGGAAAGATATGCAAGAAACTAGTAATACTGATTATCTTCAGGAAGGGGCACCTAATGGCTAGGGGCAGAAATGAGAGATATTTCACTGAAACACAGGTATTCCCAAAAAACATGTACACACTTCAACAGCTGATAGCTCAATTTTGGAAATGAAATGTATTTTATTAAACACTGCCTTTATAATTATTTAAAGTGTGTGTACACTTTTTTTTTGGGGGGGGGACACCCTATATATTTCATGTCTTTTGAACCATGTGAATGTATTATATATTCTGAAAAAAAATATGGCTTAAAAACAGCATATAAAATCTTACATTTACTATCTCTTTCAGGCAAAGTCTTTCTGCATTTGCTCATGGCCTTCTATCAGAATATCTGTTGTATCATTTTTCTGGATTCTTTTTTCAAGGCAGTAGAGCGTACTTTTGTCCCTTTTAAGAGTGTGGGTTTGGAGTCAGACTGACGCAGGTTGAGAGCTGGCTCCACCACCACCCGGCTGTGGGAATTCTAAGCTGCTTTACCCAGATCCTTGATCACAAAATGCTCACCGTGCGGCATCTAGCTTCCCCTGCAGTGAGTGATCCAAAAGAGAGCAAGTGCCTTCAATGACCTACAGCAAGGTCACGCACCATCACTTCTGCCTTACTCTACTCCTTAGGAGCCAGTCACTAATCCAGCCCAGAGCCAAGGGGCGGAAAACTAGGTTTCACCTCTTAAAGGGAGGAATAGCCAAGAAGTTGTGGACATATTTGAAAACCACGATAAAAAAGTAACCATACATTATATGGTTTAAACTCAGACACTTTAAGAGTAAAAGGTGCTGGTGTTCAAAATCAAGTCTGGGCAGTAAGTGTAAACTGGGACTTTGCTGAGCAAAGCAGGATGTATGGTCACTGAGCTATCGGTCTTCCCACAACCTCTCGTGAAGATGAATCTCAGAGCCAGACACGTTGCAAATATCTATTACAAACTGACTCTCAAACACTCATACTCCTTGCCCTGTAAGTTCAGTGACACGTTTTCTCTCTGCTCATGTGGGGACTACAATCAGCACTTTGCCTGAGAAGCTATTTTTCAGACAAAATGAGAAAATTTTGACTGAAGAGCAGCTAAGTTTCTAATTGAATCAGACAAGAGAATCCTCTTAAGAGAAGAATGTCAGGGCAGAAAATAAATCTGGGTGTCTTTCCCAAGGTGTTAGGCTGCCAGGCTCCTCAGATGGCACAGTCATTTCACCATTGAAAAGATCTCATACTATCCCTTTAAAATCTCCTGAAGTACAGATAGAATAGCAACTTTTGAAGCTCCTGCAGAAATGTCATCCAGAGTAAGGCACCTTACATGTGTTACCTACCTTTCAAGCATGTACAAAATCTCCAGGTGTTAGCAAACATCTCCTGGGGGATAGACTAAAACTCTTTTAAACAGATACCTGCATATCACGCCATCTATGCTCAAGTACTTACAAGTAAATTTCAGACAGTATACAAAACTCAGTAATTGTGTCCCTAAGCAGCTTTAAGTTTTTATTTTTATTGATTTCACTGAAGAAAGAAGAGAGAGAGAGAGAGAGAGAGAGAGAGAGAGAGAGAGAGAGAGAGAGAGAGAGACATCAATGATGAGGGAGAATCATTGATCGCCTGCCTCCTGCACACCCCACACTATGGATTGAGCCCACGACCCTGGCATGTGCCCTGACCGAGAATGGAATTGTGGCCTCCTGGTTCATAGGTCTACGCTCAATCACTTAACCATGCTGGCCAAGCGACCTTAAGCTTTTAACAATTCCATTAAAAACTATCATTTCAAGGGGAAAATGAAGTTCCAGGCAAGAGAGGTTCAGACTGGTAGTAACAGATAGTATTCCTACAGAAATTCCAAGGATAAAGTATTTCCTTTTATAATATATTGCTATAAAATCCAAAGAGAGCAAACCCAGAACTGGATTACCTCTGGTTTTTCTTGCTAGTTGCTGCCTCTCCTTTTACTTACCACAGCAGCACCATCATTCGTGCCTTTGTCATTTATTTCTATGAGTAAAACACTAATTACCTACTCCAGCCCTTGGTCCTGGGTCCCAATTACGATATGGCCAATAGCAGCATGTGCCCTACCTCATTGGCAGTGTCATGTCTACCTTGAGTTTCTAAAATCAAATTCTGAGGGAGAATGCCCTTATCTGATATTCAAGGTGTTCCATAATTTGGCCCAGCACCATCCTGTAGAAAAATAATATCAGCCACATAGGTAACTTAAAATTTCTAGTAGTCTCATTAACACAGTAAAAAGAAAGAGAGTTAATTTTAGTAGGATATTTTATTTAACCCAATATATGCTGGAGGGATTCAGAGTCTGCCATGCCAAAATATGCCAGGCTGGTATAAGGATTATTTTGGCTGAAGGCAATTGAAAAGAAGCAGACACCAGAAAAACTCTCTGCCTTCTCCCATTCTCCTAGGATGGGCAACAGGGTTCTTAATCACCAGAGACAACTCTAGACTCTTTCTGCCCAGAGATAGCACTGGAACAATATACACAAACAAAGCTTGCTAAAGCAACCCTTATCTTCCATTAGTTTCTCCATCCATATATTTGTCTTCCCACAATTTGTTGCCCCCAGAAGCTAAAAGACCCTTTCCTTTGTCTAATTACTTCTCTACACATTTATTGTTCTTTATTAAGATGCTCTATAAGCCCATGTTCTAACCACCCCTTTGAGTCACTCATCATTGAGTACTCCTGTGTTTATGAGCAATGAATGCATTACTAAAATTCCGTTTGTTTTTCTCTTGTGAATCTGCCTTTGGTCAGTCTAATTTTCAGGGCCTCAGCCAATTAACCTAAGGTAGGCAGAGAAAAAAAGAATTTTTTCTTCTTTCTTACAATCCAAATATGATTTTAACACATAAGCACTATAAATATTAATAAGATATTGTGTTTTTAAATTAAGTGTTCAAATCTGATTGTGTACTTTGACATTTACAGCAAATTGACATTTACAGCAAATTTCTATTTGAACTAGACACTCTTCAAGTGCTCAGTAGCCACGTGTGGCTAGTGGCTACTGTATTGGAAAGCATAGACTAGTTCTACCAGACCTTGACCTCTTAAATTTCTATCAACCACAATACTTGTTCTTCCTTGAAAATACTCCAAGATTATTTGCCTCCTATCTTGATAGGCACTGTTCCCCATTCTTAGAAATTCCTCCTTCTATCTCATTCTTCTAAATCTTGCCTTATCATCTCTAATGCAAGACAAAGCTTTTCCACCTGGACCAGATGTGTTCACTCACTCAGTCTATCATAGATGATTGCAATGTATGCATGCATATCAGTTTATCTTTATTGTCTTCTTGAGAGAAAGTATTGAGACTTTTTTGTTTGTTTGTTTCTCTTCCCAGGCCTTCTAGATAGCTTTGCATATATTGGGTACTCAAAAAGGATCTATTGTTTTGAAGTGGACTGCACTGAATTTACTGCAAAGGAAAGGATTTAGAATCAAGCCACTGATAGCCAGTGAGACAGCTGTACGGCAATATGTTCTCTGCCTATAGGGAAACCAAAACCCTGCTGACTTAGTCACTCCACAGCCAAAGCAACCATTAATTATATGGAAACTGCTCACTTTGCATGGCAATTTTAAAAAGTCTTCATTGTGAAGTTGATGACTATATTTAATTTAGCTATTATCACTTTAAGGCTGCACACGCAGGGCTCCCCATCCCCTTTCGGCATATTGTCTATTAACTCAGCTAGAATCTTCTTTGTCACCTCGTAGAAAACTGCCAGTTAGTCCGCATCAGGCATTGAGGACTACTGAGAGGGACTGGAAAGAGAAGGTAACTGCTTTGATTAAATATTTATAAAGTGCTCACTCACATCTCCCTGGTCCCATGTGATTCAAAATGAGAATTCTGCCTGTGCTGGGAAGCAGTGACACAAACTAGATAAGGTTTCCTCCTTCTGAGTCCTGTCTTTCCCCTCCGCTTGTCTCTGTCTGGTGTGAGGCTGCAGAAAGCACCGACCTGCCTTCCTCATGGGGGTCTCGGGGCTCAGGTTATTTGAGTTCCTTCCCCAAAGAATATAAAATATTCCTTCAGACCAAAGACTATTTACTAACAGTATCTAAAGTGTTGCTTCTCATAGGTATTTGTACTGTATTTATTTCCCAATAGAAACGAAGCCCTTGTGGGTCTCTGACCTACCCCGAGACGCACCCTTTAGACTCTCCTATTGTATAGAGACCGGCTTCTCATTCACCTGTAATACTAGATTTTGCTGAATGTGGGGACCCTCAGGCAAACTGAGATTATTCCATGTTAAGAACTTGAGCTTTGGCATGAAAACCCCTGGGTTAACCAAGCACAGACTATTAGATATTGAGCAAGTTAATGAACTTCGCTAAGCTTTGTTTCTTTGAGGATGATACTATTTAGCTCATAAAATCATTATGAGGTTTAGATGAGATAAGATATATTACATAAAGTGCCTGAGGCATGGTAAATGCCAAGCACATATGGAGACATTACTTACAAAACAGTGAAGTAACATGCTGTTCATGCCTTCTGCAGTCTAGATCCTATCCTGGCTTTTCACGTATGACCTTTTTCATGACCCAAAATGATTAGACTGGGGCAAACAGGTGAGGCTGCCAAAAGCTAAAGGTGAGCAGTCCAGGGCTCTGGCCAATATCTTGATATCCTTGGAACATATTTGTGAAGGGGGGCAGCATGTGCCACCCCAAAACATGCCTCTTTCGCATAAGGATTCTTTTGAGCTGATTGTTTTGAGAAACTGCAGACACAGGAGAAGCTCTGAAAATAAGTAGAAGTTACCCTTTTATAAGAGAAATCCACATTAGATGTGTGTCTGTAACAGGAAGAGCAATTATAAGAGATAATTTTTCACCCTAGAGACCTAGCTACAGGGCAAGCTCAGTTCACCAAATATTTCCTCTTTGTACCTTCCTAGGCGTTGCCTTCTCCCTTCAAGTCCAGACCTTAGCTCAGGATGGTGTACAAGCTTCCATCGTCTGGTTGCCTTTTAAATCTCATATCTTTGTGGGCTCCCATAATTAATTAATTTAAATTAATTCACATTTCAAATTTAAATTAATTAACTAGATTAATTAAATACAATTAAAATTATTTTTTTCTTCCATTAATCTGTCTTTTACACAGGGGTCTCAGCCAAGAACCTAGAAGAGTAAAGGAAAAATGTTTTTCTCCCCTACATTTGGTATGCATATTAGGGAGCCCCAGAACATCAGTTGGAAGTTTTTCTATAAAATAACAGTCCCACCTAATACATAGGAGGGAAGTTGCAGCCTGGAACAGTTAAGGCTGCATAACTCCTGAGTACCTGATAAACACTGGTACCATGGCAAATAAAGAGTGGTACTGAGACTTAGTCTTCAATAATCCTGGAGATATTTACTCAAACCAATATATGTTTATTGTAATATTTGTGTCAGTTATTTTTTTTAATATATTTTATTGATTTTTCACAGAGAGGAAGAGAGAGGGATAGAGAGTCAGAAACATCGATGAGAGAGGAACATCGATCAGCTGCCTCCTGCACACCTCCTACTGGAGATGCGCCCGCAACCAAGGTACATGCCCTTGACCGGAATCGAACCTGGGACCCCTCAGTCCGCAGGCCGACGCTCTATCCACTGAGCCAAACCGGTTTCGGCTGTGTCAGTTATTTTTTATTAAAATTTTCACTTTGAAGCAATTGTAGATTTATATGCAGTTATAAGAAATAATTCAGAGAACAAGAGAGAGATCCCATGTACCCTTTACCCATTTCCCCTCAGTGATAACAACTTGCAAAACTGTATAGCACCGTGTCACCACCAGGATATTCATCTTGATGCAGCAAAACATTTCCATCACCAGAACAATCCTTCATGTTGCCATTTTATAGCCATGCCCACTTCCCTCCTGCCTGCATCTCACCTTAACCCCGGGCAACCACAAACCTATTCTCCATTTCTATAATGTTGTCATCTCAGGAACAGTATATAAATGGGATCATACGGGTTTCTTGTTGCTTCAGACTATAGTAGATGACAGTGAAAGCGTACATAGATGGTCTCTCAGTGAGCTAGGAATATGGGTGGAGCATATATTAGAGGCTTGAAGGTTATAAAGCAAAAGAAGTGGACAAGGGCCTAACATATGCTGAATGCAGTCATTTAGATATTATTCCATAGGCCATGGAAAGCTGTTTAAGGACTAATTTCGAATCGTTAATTGGAAATTAACAATTTCAGATGTGTGATTCAAAGAGCTCACTCTGGCAGCTATGTACTGGAGTCATCGAGGTTGGAAGCAGGGAGAACAATCAGAACATGATGTTAGAAGTCCATGGAAGAGGTTATAAAGAGCTGAACTAAGCAGCGGCAAGAAGAGTAGAATAAAGAAGATATGAAAAGTGGAAGAGAAAGTATGGAGGTGAAGGGCTGAAGGCCAGGACTCTGGCTTGGGTGACGTGTTGGGGAGGAAAGCCATTTGCCAGAACAAGTGAAGGACAAGGTCAGAGTTAAGAAGATAAGTCCAGTTTTCAAATACTCGTTTCAAGGTACTTGTGGGACATCTGCAGACAACATCCAGGAGGAAAGGTGGGGAGAGAGCTCTGAAGGGAGGGCAATCTTCCACAGACACGTAAGAGGAAATTGAATCCACAGTGACAGAGAGGTCTGCAGAGACTGTGGACACAAAGAGCAGACAGAGCAAGACAAGTTACTTGTCTTCTATTTTCCTACCTTCACATTAGGTATAATGAAAACCATCAAGGGTACATCATATTTCCAGGGGGGGAAAGAATGCAATACCAGGCTTAAACCATTATAGAATTTTATAAATTCAAGGTGTTACTACTGCAATAAAGAACTATGATGAAATACTAGCAATTTTTTAGCTCTTTTTATTTTTTCTTTTAGCACTAAGCACTTTTTAAACCTTTTCCAAACATCCAAGTCATGCTCCTATTTTAGAAGAACTCAGGAAGGAAGACATATAATTACAGTGATATTCTGAGTAGTTGTTTAGGCACAAACAGTAGCTTCCACATCCAGAATCTTATAATTAGGGGCAAGTACTCAGCCAAGTCCAGAACCAGTGGGGTGGGAATATGTAAAGCAAAAGGATCAGATCTTCACCGAAAAAGTGTAAAACCAACACCCAAGTGTCTCTTTTCTTCTTCTGGTACATCCAACTCTGAATTTTCCATTAGCATATTGCTCTGAATACCTTCTGCCAACAAAAGCTGAGTGGAGGAGAGATAGTCATGTGCAAGAAAGCTCTCCTGCAAATCACAACTTAAATAGTCAGATCTAGTCATCTCTCCTCCCCTCCAGTTCTAGCACTATCCCCAGCCTCTCCATGGGAGTGACATATTTCCTTCACTTTTTAAAATAGTAACAGGATTCATGAATACTATAGTGACAGCACAGAGAGAACTCCGAATGGGTTAATAAAGAAAATGCACAGAAATACCTAACTGCAAAAAAATTCAATGCTAAACCATAATAAATTCCATGTATCTGAGAAATAAAATCACAGATTTGCAACTATTCAGGAGACTTCACGAATTCTATCAAACCTACACATGTACTTATCAAGCTGTTTCCCTCTTATTAAACTGAAGGATACAGGAATCATTTATTCAACTTCTTCCTGTCACAGTGATTAGTGAATACTTTCATTCCTCTAGCCAGTATCTCTCTGGTGAGGACTGTAAGCAAGTCACTATGCCAGCCTGAGGCTTGAGGGAGAGAGACTAGCTTGAAAAATTTACAGTCTGGTGGATACCAGTGAATTAATAGAATCTTGACTGTGATGTTATCAAAATCTTTCCACATTTGTAAAGAATTCCATATTACCTAAGGGACCTCAGGAAACCACAGGCATGCGTACTGTGGATTCTCCATATTCGCTAATTCTATTTTTTGGATAAAGCTACCTATAGGGAGTTAATCTTATTTAGCACTGCCTAATTTCAAAGAGGGTGTGAGCTAGCAGCTAAGGGTCCCAGGTATGAATTGAATAAAGGAGACCTGAGCAATTACAATAATGAATCCTACATAATCAGATGGTGTGCCAAGACTACATCTGCCCAGCGGGGGGGAAATGAGTATTGATGCACGGAGTCATTCTGTGTCATTCTGAAGCTTTGCTGGATATCAAGCCAAGGCTGGTTTATGGTTTCATAATGGATGGAATTCAGTAAGATATACATGCCCTCCAGGAAGGCCCCATCCACCCCTAGCCCATGTCTCTGCTTTTTCATCTAGGCTTCATCTGTATTGGGAAGAATTACTCTCAGTTACCAGCAAACTTAGTGATGCTGAGCTCCCTGCATGCAGGAGCAGAGTGACACCCCTGCATGCTGCTATAAGAGTCGGGATGGGGTGGGAGGGGAAATCATGTTGAGGGCTGGTGCTGGGAATCAACATCAACAGAAAAGACCTTCTGCAGGTTTGGGCAGGGAAGTAGTGTTGGGAAATGTTGAGAAGGGAAGAAACATAACAGTGGTTCTCTGCTCTCCCTGGATTGCATGATTTCTTGCTTTTAAATCAAGAATGGGTTTTGTAAGCTGGTTGGCTCTTCATTTGTCTAGTAATGATTGAGGGATACCAGCCAGTTTAAATCTGCATTCAACAAATGTTTCTTGCGCACCTGCCATGTGCCAGGTTGTTCCAGGGGCTGGAAAAACAGAAATGAAGAACTCAAGGAGCTCATATTCTGGGTGGGTGGGGGGATAAACATCCAAAGAGTAAAAAACTAGCATCCCTGTAGCACTGATCACCCCAGTGCCCTTGACTCAAGGACTCACCATTTTACATGTTTGCATGTCCTTGGCCTCCCATGCACAGGCTCTGCCTACGTAGGACCGTTGGCATGACAACAAGGCACTCATTCTTGACTCTACGCTTTCCTCCCTCATCCTGTTCACCCTCATGCTTTACTTTCTGCCACATCCACTCATATGCCTTGTCTACAACAGAAGCACAATGAGCAGTTTGTAGGATTTAACCAGGACCCACAGTCTGAGGTTCCACTCCCCACTTTCCATTTTGATGGACTTCCTGGCACAACTACACCCCCTGCTTAGCCCTTGGTTTGTTACAAGCTCTCAGCTTTTGTACTTGCCCCTCCCAGTAGTTCACGTACATATATACTCTTCCCTGCACCAGCTGTCACGACTGACCAATAGATGACTCCCAACACACTCACCCCACTCTAGTGCCCAGCACACCTGCCTATGCTGAGAAACAACAGTATTTGTCCTCCTTCCCTTGCCCGGGAGGCTGTACTATGCCTATAGGCTTAGCAGGGGTGATGCCTGTCCACCATGCCCAAGACATCCCTCAGCCCTACTGGACCCATTCTTATGGACACCCACACTTTAAAAAAAAACACCAGAATAACCAGCTCTCTGGGGCCTGGGCCTAGGCTCCCCAAGAAGGGTGAGGGTGGCAGTGAAAGCCCCAGCCTCTGCACTTGGGCATGAACCTACTGGAGCAACCCTGAGCTGGGACATTTGTGAAGCACTTCCCGGTAGCACTTCTGATTTGTTATTATCATCTGAGGATGTTGTTTAGGCATCTTTACTGTCTACATACAAGATAATTTTATCCTGAGGGAAAAGTAAGTGGTTGGTGTTGGTTGATGACCAGCTCTGTGTAGCACTCCCTAACAGATGACAATACCTAAGAGGCAAAGGTTTTCTGTCTAGTGCCCTCCCCCTCTTCAGGGGACAGGTCATGTGGCTTGTCTTGGGTCTCACTTCTTCCCACTCCCTTCTTTCTCTTCCCCTCTCAATAATATAGGTCATTTGCTAGTCTGCAGGAGAGATGGGGACAGAAAAACTGTCCTAAATAGAGCTAGAAACTAAATCAAAGGCATGGCCTCTGGTGAGCTTCTCTGTGTCAAAGGAAATCAGACCCTCCAGGCACTTTTGAGGTCTTGGGGAGATGAGACACAGATGCATGAAGCAGAAAAAGAAGTCCTATAAAGCAATATAACCAACAAATGCAAATAAAAATCACAGGGCTATAAATTCTAGATGGGCCTGGAATAGAGATGCAATATAGAGATGACAGTAAAAGAAGGCTTGCTGGAAACACATCCTCCCGATAGAGTGGGTATGGTGCCTGCTGGCAGTCAGCACCACATCAGCCGCCAAATAGAAGGAAGATTGGGCAGGGATGCTGGGGGGAAAATCCAGTGTCTGTGACAAGCTGTCAGACAGGCATTAGCATTCCCCTGACCTCAGAGGAGCTCACATTTGAAGGTCTCGCCTGATCAAACACACTTTCTGCATAATGAAGTATTGAAATAAAAAACCCTAAAGGTCTCCTTGGAACTATCCTGCCATTTGGAACACGTCATATCCCCATATGGCCCATTTTTTTTTATTTTATTTTTTACATTTTAACTCTTAATATTGAAGAAAATGACTTATTTTTTTTTAAGGAGTTACTGACACCTGGTCCATGTTCTTTCTTCCAAACTGGGTAACAAAGGTGTTAGTACTTCTCACATAATAAATAGTACTTAAGTTGATCTAATACATTCCTGAATAAGACAGTAAGACAATCCTAAAATAAATAATTTAAACAGAACTGCTAAATTTAGTTTACCCACTTATACATTATGTATATACTTTAAGTACATTTGCTTTTCTTTTTTATCTTAATATTGATATTGTTTCTTTTCTAAATATTTTTAAATATATTTTTTATTTATTTCAGAGAGGAAGGGAGAGGGAGAGAGAGAGAAACATCAATGAGAGAGAGTCATTGATTGGCTGCCTCCTGCAGGCCCCACACTGGGGATTGAGCCCACAACCCGGGCACGTGCTCTGACTGGAATCTAACTGTGACCCCCTGGTTCATAGGTCAATGCTTAAACACCTAGCCACCAGCTGGGCTGCTTTTCTTTTTCAAATAATAGAAACATCACTTTTTCAATTTGTTATCCAAATTTTAGAGGCATATTCTTTTTACTACATATTAGTGTTAACAGATATATATTCAAACTTCCTAAAGGAAGTCACCTGGAAATGTGTCCTACGTTCATACTTGTTGCATTATCAAAAATGAATACTAAGTTTACCTAAGATAGGCTGACTCTATGAAACAGTATGATTCAGGGGTCAGAACTACTGGGCTGCCATCCCATTCTTAGATTCTCAGGAGTCTGTAATTAATTATCCACAACTCATCTTGGGTGTATGTATATCATTAGCATTTGTCTGGACAACAAAGAGTTCAGGGAACCCTCAGGGTGAATAGCAACATTGGAGGTGTTTGGTTCTTATCCAGCTAATAACTTCATTTCTGAGAGGTCACACCCAAACTCCAACAGCTGCAAGAAAGGAACCAGCGCCTATAAGACTATGATTGCTGGGATGCTTATATCCCTGGGCTCAAAGTCCTAAAGGATTAAAACGGCAATTCTTTCCCATGCAGACTTAGGTTCCTCAAAACCACGCAAGGAGGCACTATTTGTGGTGGAAGAGCTTAAAACCTTATACAGAAAAAACAGGAAACCTTGGCAGACTCAGGTTGCACATACACTTAGGAAGTACCTATATTCTTAGGGTTACTAAAATATACCAACAAAGGCAGAACTTGAAATAGAAATAATGTTCAAATTATTTTCCTTTTTTTACATGAATAATATGAGTAGTGTACAAATTAATTTCCTTTTATCATTCTTTGTTCACTGGAATTTTAACTGGCTATTCCTCTCTCACCATTTCAGCATTAGAGGTGTCTAATTAGTTTTATTTTGTTATACATATCTTCAAAAGGAGTATCTTTTCTTTTTCATGTGGGTAGGTTTCTTATTAATATACCTACACTCTATCTGTTAGAAATGTTTCCCAAAAAAGCCTCACAAATGAAACAAAACAAAAAAGGCAGTTGCTCAAAGCTTTCATCAGGAAC
This sequence comes from Eptesicus fuscus, assembly GCF_027574615.1. Classification (NCBI taxonomy): domain Eukaryota; kingdom Metazoa; phylum Chordata; class Mammalia; order Chiroptera; family Vespertilionidae; genus Eptesicus; species Eptesicus fuscus. The sequence continues at coordinate 23,963,563 of NC_072486.1, forward strand.
CTTGGACCTCCCACCTCTCAGCTCCTTCTATCCTTACTCATGAGATTTTCTTCCTCATGGTTGCAAGATGAGAAAGAGCAAGGGGGAAGAGCAACTTGCATTTCTCCGCGAGGCCATTTATTGGGGAAGGAAAGCCTGTAGGATATTCGCCTACCTCTCACTGGTGTCCCATCACACCCTCAACTGAAAGGAATGTAATTTTTAACTGATGATATTTCTGCCCTAAACAAATGGGCATTTTGTTAGTCAGGAGATAATGGAATCCAGTAGATAGGTACCTATATTTGCTACAAATATCATTCTGCATGTGTAACTATGGGATGGTTGACTTCCATTGCCTACTTCCCACTGTCTCAGCACTTCCGTTTCTCTAGTCATATACTCCCTCAGGCTTCGGTTCTCAGGCCCTTTCAATATTCTCCTCTTAGCTTTCCAGTATTCTGCTTCAAAAACTTCTCTTCCTTCCCTGCCAGCTCTCTCTGCCTTCTTTTGTCTATGCCAATTACTTTATTCCTTCCACCCCTTTTTTTTCTGAGTACCCCTAACAAAAGCTGCTCCTGATTCAAAATCCTTTTGTTAGCTAAAACATACCCAGAAGTAATTTCATGTTTATCCTCTTCTATGTCTCTCATTAAATATCAGACATGACTCGGATATTTTTTAATCTATAAAATTATACACCTATAATATTAGTGTGAGCTTGCTGACAAGGGAGGCAGCACTCAGGTATGTCTTTGGTTATTGATTAAAGGGCATGAGCTCAGGTGACTCAAAGATACATTATTGTGTCAAAGAGGCAGAGTCTTAGTCAAAATCATGAAGGTTTAAGTGGAGAGTCTCAGACTCTGGTAGGAGCAAGGCAGTGTGGAGATTGGAAAATATTTGCCTTTGTAGCCTTATTTTTTTAACTTAAAAAATTATTGATTTTTAGGGGGGGAAGGAGGGAGAAAGGGAGGGAGGGGAGAGAGAGAGAGAGAGAGAGAGAGAGAGAGAGAGAGAGAGAGAGAGAGAGAGAGAGAGAGAAATTTATTGTTCCATTTATTTATTAATCCATTGGTTGATTCTCATATGTGCCTTAGCGGGGGTCAAACCCACAACTTTGGTGTATCAGAATGACTCTCTCACCAACTGAACTACCCAGCCAAGGCTGCCTTTGCAGCATTTGTAAACACGTTGTAATACTTTGCTGATTTACTGATGAAACTATGAAAAGAGAGTATACACATCGAGTGATGAATCTGCTGTGAGCACATGCTGTAGGGAGGAAGAGACGGGTGGCTGAGATGCTGAAGTGGGCAGCCAGACTCACCCAGATACATACAGAAATAGAAGCGTAAAGTCAGCATATAAGAACCCCTCTGTCACCTACAGCAGCTGGGGCTGTCTGGGAGAAGTCCAAACAACTTTGCTCCCAAGAGTAAGCTCACGCACCCCCGTGGGACAGTTTGGAACCTGAGGATGTGACTGTTTGAGAAAGAGTGGGAAGCTGGTAGCAGTACCCAGCTCAAGTCTTAATCCTTCCTATTCCAAGAGCAAAACAGTAAGCATTCAGTTGATTGAACCAATACTCGGTTATTTCAGCAAACATTTGATGTTACTTCAAGAATGCTCCTGGAGGCCTTGGCTCTCATCTTCTGCAAAGAGTTCCTTGTACATAGAGTACGTTCCCTGAGCTGAGTTCTGGTCAACAGTTTTCTTAATCTTATTATGTCTTCAGAAATGTTTTGGTGCCCCTTATAGGTGACTCTGTCAGATAGATGGCCAGTAGACCTCCTTCTTAATCTGGCTTTGAAACCATGTAGACTCTAGCTAGACAAGTTTTCTCCTCTACCTAGGCGGCCACATGTTAAAAGAGTTTATTGAGAGAGAAAAAAATGTAGTGAACCACAGAAAGTTAGAAACTCTTTTAACTGATATTCCATGAGACTATGGAGAGCATGGGGGGATGTGAGGTTCATACAATCACAGAATCAGGGAACCACACATAAGAAATGGAAATGGAGGGCCTTCGGCTTCTTTTCTCTTTTCCTTTTTCTTGTCCTTTTTTCTTCTCTTTCTCCTTCCTTCCTTCCTTCCCTCCCTCCCTCCCTCCCTCCCTCCCTTCCTTCTTCCTTCCTTCCTTCCTTCCTTCCTTCCTTCCTTCCTTCCTTCCTTCCTTCCTTCCTTCCTTTCTTCCTTCCTTCCTTCTCTTCCTGTCTCTCTCCCTTCTTCCTCCCTTCCTTCCTTCCTTTCTTTTTTTGGTAATATAAATAGATGTCTTTGTAACTTCTCATCATTCATGGAGACTGAGCAAAATGTTAATGACATATAATCACTTATATTGGCAAATGAGATTCTTAGGCCCCATCTTCCCTCCTGGAAAATAAAACTCAGGTTATGAAGGGTGAAGGTAGAGATGCCTTAGCTTTGAGTTAAATCTTGAGAAGAATATAAGAAACTAGAACAGAGGTCCTAAATTGCTGTTTTCCAGCACAGATCTGATCTGATGAACTGGTTCAAGTATACTACTTTATACTAGTAAAAGAATGACTATGTACTTACATGTCCAAGAGACTATGCTAAAGAACTTACATACATGTTCATGACGTTGATTTTCTCTATTTTATAGATGAGAAAAGTGAAGTTCAAAATTTCATAAACTTAAGATTCCCTAGCTGGTAAGAGGCAGAGCTGGTATTCACACCCAAGGAAATTATTTGAGCTTGGCCTCATTAGTAGATAGGGATAATTAAAGCTACTTGTAGAATAATTACTAAATAAATAAATAGCTGGGACGTCCCAGGCATCTAGAACTAGGCATTGAAGCATACATAGAGTATATTATTAACTTTTGCTTTCCCTAAATGTTTTCTCATTTAAAGGAAATTTTTGCAAGTCTTTCTCTTGGTAGTTAGTTATTGTGGACCAGAATCCCTGATGCGCCCAGGACTGGACAGGAAATGGCCAGACATTTCTTTGTACATTTAGAGAGAAACTGATTCTTGCTGCAAATCACTGAATGGGGATACGAAGAGGGTGAGGTGAGAAAGGAAAGGGTCTAAAAACTTGTGCTTTGATGCATTCACATGGTGAATGCAGACTTAATTTCCATATCCTATTCTGCTGCATAAAATGTACAATACCAGAGGTATGCATCTGTCTCAAGGACATTAAGTGCCAATTACACTTGAGAAATTTAAAATGTACATTTTTTTTCTTTGAAATGGCAGCATGTTATTTGCTGAGGGTAAATAGTTACCTTCCTGTTCCATGTGACCTTTATAGGGAAGGTATGTTTGGTGTTGGCTTTAAGGAAGATGGAGTTGGGCATGGTGAGGCATGAACCTGGGAGAAAGAGCTCATAAACACAGAGAGCGGGCTCTGCAATGGCTTAGCTCTGTGACCTTTAGAACAGGACTCTGCTTTTCTGTGTTTTGGGCCCCCTCTGGAAGAATGAGCTAATGATATTTTCCACGTGCCTCACAAATAGCAGTTCCCAAGAAGCTGTCTGTCTTCTGGGTCTTTTGGGACCTTGCAGTTGACATTGGATGAACACTTTCTACTATATTCAAAGCATTGCGCCTTAGGTGATGGATAGGACAGAGAACAAAAGGGAATTCACATACAGTTTTCTATGCATGGAATCATTTACAAGTGGGAAATATTAGAGCCAACTCTAAGGGATAGTGAATAAGATACAAAACACCCTTTGATCTACATCACCCCACTTTCCCTTCCCCCCAGATCCTGACTATCACCATTCTATAAAATTGGATTTACAACTCAACATAAAATAATTTAATTAAAAATGAGCAAAGGACCTGAATAGACCTATTTCTAAAGAAGACATACAAACGGGCAACAGGTACATGAAAAGGTACAACATCACTAATCATCACGTGAATGCAAATCAAACCACGAGATCCACCTCACACCTGCTAGGAAGGCTATTCTCAAAAAGAGCTAACAAATGTTGGCAAGGACGTGGAGAAAAGGAAACTATTATACACTGTTGGTGGGAGTATAAACAGTATAGCCATTATGGAAAACAGTATGGCAGTTCCTCAAAAAATTAAAAACTGAATTACCATATGATCTAGCAATCTCACACCTGGGTATCTATTGGAAGGAATTGAAATCACTATCCGGAAGAGATATCTGCTCAACTGTGTTCATTGCAGCATTATTCACAATAGCCAAGACATAGAAACAACCTAAGTGTCCATTGGCAAATAAATGGTTAAAGAAAATCTCCCTCTCTCCTCTCTCTCTCTCTCTCTCTCTCTCTCTCTCTCTCTCTCTCTCTCTCTCTCTCACACACACACACACACACACACACCAAATTGGTTCAGAAAATTACTCTTTTGGAGCAAAGCATACCTATCCAGTGTATTTTTTAGAAGTTTTCAGACTATGGTTTTAGCCTGATTTTCAATCTTTGTATTGAAAGTGGGAAAGACTGGCTAATCTTGAAAAATCATAACAAAACAATAAAGGTCTAAAGACAGAAGTCATGGATTTTCATGACCACTCATCTACAGTGATTCTATACTGGACACTGTGGTCCAGTCTCCCCTTGAAGTTTGAGACACTCATTTCCCAGCTGCTGGGAGTGTTGGCAGCTGTTGGCTCTTGGCTGAGTTTGTCTCAGGGGATTACCCTCAGCTAAAGAGAGCTGCCTTGCCCAAGATCATGCCCACTCCCTGGGCGGTCCTCACCCAGGGATGGGTAGATACGGCTGAATAACCGCCAGGCAGCCTTGCCCTAAGTAGGTCAAGACTGAAAGAAAGGTCATTCCAGTTCCAGAGTTTCCCCTGAGGGATTGGCTTAAGTCTTTGTTAAAACAGCTTTACAAGTTCAACACCTCCTTCTGCACAAACCTGTTTCTCCTACTTCCCTACAGGTGTGAATCCCAAACACCTTCCTGCATGTTCATCTCTAGCTGGCAACAGATTCTAACAAATCCCATCAGCCCTGAGGACAGACTGTTCACCAGAGGCCTCCAAAGTGGTGTGTGTGTGCACATATGTACAGGCACACATGTGTGTTCTTGTGTTTAATTTGTGAAAAGAAGAATGGGAAAATCATCTGGCAGTCTAAAATAGGACTGGAAAATAAATTTATTGGTTTTTAAACTTCCCATCATGATGTTCAATTTTTCTTTTTAAAAGTCTCAATTTCCTCCTCCAAAAGGAGTTACAAAAGGCAACAATGGATCTACATCAGAAACATACAGAGAGGCATTAAGGGATCAAATTCATTTCCTTCAATGATGCACTAGACTTATCATAGACTGTCAACCACAGTTAGCTATCCTAGATAAGGCATTTACAAAAGAATAAAGCCTTTCAAAGTTCAAGTTAACATTTAAGGATGCTTTTTTGCTGATTAGATTGTTGGACCCGGAACCAAAGGTCAAGGTTTCAACTCCTGGTCAAGGGCATGTACCTCGGTTGCAGGTTCAATCCTGGCCCCGGTCAGAGGCAAGTTTGGGAGGCAACCAGTCAATGTATCTCTCTCACATTGATATTTCTCTGTCTCCCTTCCTCCCTCCTTTCCACTCTCTAAGGATCAATGGAAAAAATATCCTCAGGTGAGCATTAAAAAAAAAAAAAAATGCTCCACCATCTTTGGAAAAAATGAAAGACAGAAAAATAACTCAAGGAAATTATCCCTTCCCCCACCCTCCGCCCCAATTCATCTTAGTTCTTTTGTAGAGTAGTCAGCAGGGGCAAGTCAGCACAGGGCCTAAAAAGGCAGCCTGATGGAAGTGCCGCTCCTTAGGATGTGGCTGGTCCTTCTATAGAGCAAGAGGCCAGACTCACTGTCCACCAGACCAGACCTGTTAAAGTGTTGATTTGTCTGGAACTGACATGCTGATGCTAAGCTAGTATCTGCAAACTTCCACAGAGAACAATATATAGTGTCTAAGAATATGGTAAGGGGGAATCAGTTTGGATATTAAAACATATAAATTCATATATGTAAATACCTATTTCATGCCTCAAAGTAGGCAGTTCTGTAGACATATTCTAGGTCTTTTGATATCCTTGTTTTTGTGGAAATTGGGATAATTTGAAAAGAACATTTCTTAAGCCAATCTAAACAGTTAGGGCACAAGGTACTCTGAAATGTGGGTGGGAAATCAAGAAGGCCAGATGTGGGCGAGAGGTGTGTGAAAGAGCCTGGCTTCCTGTGATATTCATCTTGGGCAAAAGTTTGGCTTCAAAAGATTTTTAAAAACGTAAAATACACATTTTTAGAGGAAATCATCTTGGGTTAAAAAATTACCTTCTTTAGAGTGATAAGTACTATATACATTGCTACATTTTAAGCAAACACTTGAAGCAAGAGTATACAGCACAATGCAATGCTTTTGAAGTGAGGCTCCATATTACCTGTGTCAGAATCATCTGAAATGATTTTAAAAATTCAGATTCCTGGCCCCACTCCAGACCTACTTAGTCTAGGATTCTGCACAATAACTAGCACACCAGGTGATTCCTGGGCACACAAAAATGTAAGAAAAACTGGCATAATATGATGTCTAGCTTTAGGGCCAAAGGAGTCTTCAAAGATAAATCTAGCCCAAACCCCATAGATTGTGATCAAAGCACACAGGAATGTTACAATACAAGGTTTAAATAATGAAGTCGTCTGAGATCCTTTTACTTGAACAAATATTTATGGATGACCAACTCTCTGGGAGATGTAAAGATGAATGAGATATAATTCTTGTTCTTGTAAATCTAAAATGTCATCTTTCTAATTTTAAATATGTAATTCAAACTTTCCTCAATTCTTTTTTTATTCTTACATCTTTTCATGTAAGATCGTCTCTTGGAAGTCATTTAATATAATGCTCATAAAATTCCAATATAATTTTATTTTATCCTCTCCATTTATTTCCCCATTCTAAGATCAATACTAATGTGGTGGATGGGTGAGCTGGTGAATAGGAATAATTCCAATCTACTCTGCTATCAAACTATAAGAGACAGGCATGTGGCTTTAAAAGACAAAATCAAATTAATAATATTCACGATGTCTGTGCTTAGTCTCTGAATGCAATTTGCAACACTACTATTAATTTGGTGTGAGCATGACCCAGTCCATTCACTGTTTCAAGGAATTCTTGGTTGTACAACATTAAGGTTCTAACTCCAGCAACAAAAGCCCAGGCCTGGAGTCTATGCTATATTTTAAGACTTGACTTTCAACTTGAGAACTTGCAGAACATGTTCAACTTTAGAAACTCCTTGAGAGACTAAAGTAGTAACTATTCAGAAGTGCACAAGGTCCAACCCTTAGCCTTTACTATCTAGATGAAGATCAGAAAGTTTCTCTCAAATGTAGCTTTTAATGAATTTAGGTCAAGCTAATATACAGTGCGTAGCTGGCTTCTAAGACTCAAAAACGCTGACGGAATGCAAGATACTGCCTCAATCCTTGTTCTCTAAACTTGAGTTTATGGAGCCCCCATTGAAGTGACTGCAAAGGCATTAAATTCAAGCTTATCCTCCCTCCGAGGACCACATGGGTCTGCTCATCCTTGATGAACAGGACTTTTTAGTAGACTGAACACTAATCAGTACAATGTAAGTATTATACACATCATAGGAGTCAGAGTGGGCTCCTCTCTCATTTGGTTCTCTGAGGTCAACCCTTTGCTGAGCTCCCTGTGTGACGTCTTCACTTCACTAGGTCAGTCAGCAGAAGGTGAGTGGGGTTCTTGGGTTGAGATCTTCACTGCCACTGAAGATTTTGGGTAGCATAAACTTTATGGTTTTCACTAGGAGAGACAAATTCATTTGTCCTATTCTAAAGAATACTGACAAATGTGATACTCAAAAATAACAAGACAAGAAAATGTAACTGAATACCAAAAAAAAATAATAATAGGCAATAAAAGTAGATCCATTGGGCAGGGTCCAGATAATGGGAATAGCAGACATGGATTTTATTTATTTTTTAAAAATACGTTTTTATTGATTTCAGAGAGGAAGGGAGAGGGTGAGATAGAAACATAAATGATGAGAGAGAATCATTGATCAGCTGCCTCCTGCATGCCCCACACTGGGGATTGAGCCCGCAACCTGGGCATGTGCCCTGACTGGGAACTGAACTGTGACCTAGTTCATAGGTCAATGCTTAACCACTGAGCCATGCTGGCCAGGCAGCAGACATAAGGATTTTATAATGTCTGTGCTTAATATGTTTAAAGACATAAAAAAAATTAGATTGAGAACATTGGAAGAGTCCTGCGAATTTAAAAACAATACGAAACGGAAATTCTAGAATTGAAATATTTGATAAATGAAACCAAGAACTCAATCAATGGCTTACTATTAGACACACACTACCAACAAAACTTTTCATTACAGAAGTTACTGGTTGACCTCCCTCAACTCTAATCTCATAAAAACCTTAGCCTTTAAAAAGCAACCTTGTTTGCCCTGAAGAGTTCACCTGGCAGGGCTTTATCTCAGGCAAATAGGCATCTGTAGTGTTTGACTCGCTTTTGACTTTTAAGTCCTTGCCTTCACTGCTCATTTTATTTTGACATATTTGAAGACTACCGTTGGCTCTGTTCCAGTTAAGTTGTAGTAGCCTTCTCTAGACTCTGAGTTCCTCTCTGCAACCCCAAGACTAGCAAAGCACCTGGGGATAAAAAATAGTCCTTCGCATGAATACAAGAATTGGACTTTAATAAGAGTAGAAGGGGGGGGGGGGACATCTGTAATCCTTTCAACAATAAAGATTTTTTTTAAAGTGTAGAAGGAAAGTGAGGGAAGGGTTAATGAGAAAGACTGAAGAAACAAACCGTAGGCCTGAACTGCAGGACACTTGCAAGTTGCTTCTCATCTCAAGGCAGTTTCTTCTGCCTGTGCTTTTCCTAGCTGCTCATCCCCACCCTCCATCTGGCCAGCCCTCCCTTCACAATGATTGATAGAAGTGTGAAACACTTCTTGTTACTAAAAGATATCATGTTTATTCTCTCTGAGAGTATTAAAAAATGGAAGACTGCACCTAAATCCTTACTGCTGGTGATGGAGCAGGGGTCTCACCTGTTTCCACTTCTCTAATAGTAATATTTCTCCCATCTCACATGTTTAGCAGAGAGCTCAAAGGTACAGATAAATATTATCTAATGGGATGGAAATTGTGAAGATCACAATATGATACTGAATTTACTATTTAGTCACCTTGACTCAAGACTAGAATACTAAAACAGAAAAGAAGTGAACTGACCTTTTCCTGTGTGCAGTACATGAGGTGGAAAATGGGGTCCCTGTATTTGTGTTGTCTCTATATCTCCCTTCTCCATCCAAACCACTGAACTAAATAAAGAGCGAGGCCCCTAAGGAATGAGTTTTGTTCCCTGCTTTGTTCATGGGAGAGGGCTACTGTTCCTAAGACAGTTCTGAAATGTCAGAAACAGTTAAGATTTCATTAAACTACACTGTCCTTGGCTCTAGAAGCCAGATTGTTACTGGTCAGACTTTCTGCCATTCTTTCTCATATGAAAGAGGGTGTAGACTGACTGGTTTAGAATCAGGGTATTAGGAGATTTGATGTTTATGTTACCACACCCCAGTCTCCTTGGTGTGATTTTGACTTATATAAAAGCTAACAAAATAAATTAAATATTTGCTGACCTTGTGTATACAGAATAGCTTGGGTTGAATCTTGGGAGGAATAACTGTAGGGGAGGTGAAAGAGGAAATAACCGTGACAACTCCAAATTTTAACATGATATGCCATAGGGTGAGGTTAATTTTTAAATCTTAGGTGTGAGAAGTACAATACTTTAGAGAGGAAACCACTACCATCCTGTCACATAAGATGGAGTCTGGAGAATAATGGTAACAGTTCAAAGGAAACCAATCTACATTCTTTAATGTAATTTAAAAGAATAATTAACCCCACTGATACTATTAACTGTGCTTTTGGGTAAAGTCACTGCTTCACATCTTCACAGCATCCATTTCTCTTGCTCTACTTACTTCAGTTTCAGTAACAACAGAAAGTTTGAGTAATTACTCATCTAATTATGTATAATTAGGTGTAAAGAGGAAAAAAGAAAATTCTTTAAGACATCCTGACAAGTAAGTTTCAAATAATTCTATGCAGTGATCTAGTTATCAAAGAGCAAATTTAGAAAATATTCTGTAAGTTTAGGATTGGCAAAGACTACTGAATTAGTAAGAGGCCAAATAAATTTCTATTGCTTAATATGTAGTAAAATTTTTATTTTAAGGCATTAATTTACATTGAGGTCATCAATTGCCCTAAATGAGGTCATTTGTGATCTTAAAATTTGAGCACAGAGCTGTTTGTCATCCCTGTCCACCCTCTAAGTCAACAGTGTATAATAAAGAACACTGGATATGGCCATGTTTTGAAACTTCAGATTCAGGTTAAATTTCACCCCTCAGTTCTGCTTCACTTATCCTCACCGAGTCACTGGACTTCTGAATACCATTTTTCCATTTGGTAAATTTGAGGATTTAGTAGTCTAAGAGGGTCTAAGGACAATAAAACATGAAATGAAGGTCTAACCTGATCAAGATCAGGAGACTTTCAGATGGAAAAATAATACCAACTATCATGAATACTTATGGATCTCAGAAATAGCTAGTCACATGTCTAATTTAGGATCACTAAGAAAATAGAGGACATTCATTTATTTCCCAACTCTTTTTTTCTGCTCTCACTTTCAAAATCTTATTTTAAAGAGGGTGGACCTGATTTGAAAGTAGCTAATTTTTTAAAAAGAACATAATAAAAAATAAAATCATAAAGTAACATTCTGTTAAGTTTCAGAGCTTAGTGTTATAGCGAGGTGACCATGGCTGAAACTGGAGCCTCTGCTATGTCTGAAACCCTAATGCAATGAGATGGAACAGGCACAGCAGTGAGTCTGGTGCAGCCTCACCTGCGTTTGGCTGTTGCTGCTCCGTGTGTAATTTACTTAAGCACAAACAATTCAGACTTCCTGAAACATATTGATGTCAGACTTTTGGGTGATTTTCTTATTGGGGTCACAAATCCAGACCACACTTCTCTGAAGAGAGTAAATATTTTCACTGTCAGTTTCCCAGGGGAAGGGTCAGTTTTCCAGCAGGAAGTGAGGAGTAACAGCTTCAGACTGGGTGAAGGGAAATCTTCACTTTTCTTAGGGTAGATGTCAATTTAGCTCAGACTCTAAACATGTGGTGGTAATCAGAATGCTTCTAGTCGGGGGTAGGCCAGCTACTTCTGGTGCCTTGGAAACAGGTGCTAAAGAAAAGAACAGCTTGGTGAGAGGCAAGAGAATCCCACTGGGTCTGGGCAGCTCTCATTAATTATTCTATGGAACTTTCCTTCTGTTATTCTGGAACACTCCTGATGTCTGGTTTCTGTTGTGCTCTGGTAGTAAGGCAAGTCCCTCCTCCAAAGCCACATACACGTCACAGCAGAAGATGGCAGTGCCCAATGCACAATTATGTACCAGGAGGCAACAGCAAAGCACAGGAGAATCCTCTGCCTCACTTTTCACAAAGTAGAGAAATATCTGTGATTCTGTTCCTAACAGCTATCCTCAGCCACAAGGAGTGCCATTCAAAACCTCACTCACCACTTTTGCCAAACAAGATGACATCAATTTAGGGTCAAGGCAGATTCCTACTGGTTTTCAAGTATTTAAAAATGTACCCATATTTTCATTGGGTAGGTTCTAGAAAGGAACATTTCCAAAGGGAAGAGGAAATTCTGGGATTATGCTGGCATGCATTCTTGAAGTCCGGTCTCTTCCTTCTCCTTTCAGTTAATTCCAAGAAAGTTTGTTCAGCGGATGAGAGGGAATTAAAATTCTCAAAAGATACGTAATTCTTTAAAGTCTTCAAAACATCTATCTGATGGGAAGTGGGGCAATAAAAAATCTTAAATAAGAATTACTGCCAATGAGAAGGAAAGAAAGGAAAAAAGAAAATACATGGGATGAAAGAATACAAGAATAGGGAATTCAGAAAGAACCAGAAACTCAAAGGCAAAAAGTGAGGGGAAATTCAACCAAGCAAGTAGATTTGTAAAAATTATTTTTATAAACAATTAATCAATCTATGCCAAGTTATTCTAAGCACATAGTTACTGTAACCTCATCAAATACAATTACTTATTATATAAACCTAGTTAGTATGAAAAAGCAATTGTTTTAATTAAAGGTAAATCCAACAATTAAAATAACCATAGCTTTCTACTCCTATCTATTTCTGACACACAGACATCAATGAACAGTACAAATTCAGAAAGACAGCCTTGTATAGAATTAAAGAAAAAGTTGAATCATTGCTTCTCTTTTATACTACTTTCTGGATTTTATCACCATTCCTCTACAATCTAACAACAGCAAAATTAATGGAAAGTGAATTTAACTTAAATGCTACCAGGAGTATGTTTGTAGTATTACAGGTATAGAAGTAGGAAAGACAATGCAGTTTAGAGTAAGTTCTATGAAGAAAGATTTGAAGCTAACAAAAGTCAGAACTTGATTAGTTGTTAAGACTAAGATATTGAACTCAACTTAGTTCTATGATGGCAAATCATCAAACAGTTCTATAAACCAGGAAATACTGTTAATCTTCCATTAGACATTCAATAAAGAACCCAAGTAGCTTACATCCTAAGGAATTGCCTAAAAAGAGACAATGAGTATTTCATTATTGCAAAGTAAGCAGCTGTATTCAACTGCACTATGCAGAGGCAATATATGAGAGAGGATAAATACCCTGGACAAATTTTCAGTCCTGTAAAAACCAGCATCAATAACAGAATATGAGTAACAGCAGTACAAACAATTGGTGGTTCTTTTGGCAGAAGAAAGAATTCAACACAAAGATAATTTTAAGAATTTGTTCATTAAAAATAAAAGGTCAAAGAAAGAGGCAATAAGTGTTAACTTGAGATAAAAAAGAATACCTGTTTGGGAAGAAGCACTGATACAGGTAGAAACCCAAACAAGTAAGTGTTCTGATTAGGAGTGAAGGCAAGGGTGTTTTTGTTTGGTTTTTATGAGAAAGGAAAGGGAAATAACTACATGAGTAGAAGGAATTTCTATAGGTGCAAATAAGCTAAGTTATTCTATAGATATACATGGTGGTGCTAATTCTAAAATATGTCTTTAATTTTTAGTGGATAATCAGGATGTCTGCTTTCCTGTTAACTATGCAAACAGTTGTTTGAAATACAATGCTGGTTTGGCCCAGTCCAAAGGTTAGATTTCCCAGCTCAAACATTCCAAATATTGAGTAGTAAGACATACAAAGCAGTTCCTCTGGAATGGCTGCCCTAGCTCTATTTTAAAATGGTTCCACTTATGTAAATTTTTCACAAATTATAGTAAAATTCTAGGCAGAAATACTAAATTCATTTATTAGTAACAAGTCAAATTCACAGCAAAACGAAGTTTACTTCTGTATGTTATTAATAGTGACAGATTTATTTGGAGAATGTCAATGTTGCTGAACTTAACCGTAGTTGTTAAATGTTCACTCAGTCTTAAACACTAAAACAATTTCCATTTGGACAATCTATATTGTCAGCGCTATTAAATCTGATGTAAAATATGTTTGAGATAGAAAATAAGTTTAACAAGAAGATAAATTCAGTAATAATCTTGTATCACTGGACTACACCTTAGGAAAACTTGAAATAGGTGGTAAATCTACATGTTTAGATAAATAAACCCCTTCTCTAATGACTTATCAATTAGTGATACAACTAAATATAACTAATTTGGAAACTCCTTAGCTTTTCTAAAGCTGTTTAATCCAAATGACAGCGTGTACACGTATGTATATACATACATATGTACACATATGCACATAGGCACTAATAAGGAACATATAGGGTAGCAGGTTACTGAAAATGGAAGCAGACAGGGTAGACTCAAGGGCCTTATGAACATTTGTAATCATTTGCTTAGGAAGAGGTACGTCAATTTTTATGCTTATTTTAAAAGTCCCAAACTGATTTAAATCAATAGACCTGAGCTCTGGATGAAATGTGCCTAAAAACACCAAGTTTTTGGACTATAGACCACATTTCAGGAAGCCTTCACCTATGCAGAATAAGCAAAGTGGAAACATGTTTTTACATAGTAGGAGCAAAGAACTTCATATACCTTTTGCAGTATATAGTATACAATGTCTCATTCAGCCCTGGTCAGTGGTCAGAGAGTTGGCCTTCACACCGCAGGGTCCTGGGTTTGATCCCTGGCCAAGATCAGGGCTTGTGCAGGAGGCAACCAATCGATGTGTCTCTATCACAATTTAAATTAATGTTTTCTATAAAACAACTCGCAAATTACCCAGAAGATGAGTTTCTTCCGCAACTCTTACGTAAGTTAAAAATAATCAGATAAAACAGCTTTAAACATGGTAATTTATTTTACTCAATTATTTAAATCCATTATTTAAAAATGTTCAAAAGGCACTTTAAAAAACATATTTAAAAATACATTTCTCTGACTTATCGGTGATCACTTAAAATAAGCAAGTCACCAGACAGTGTTAAACCATTCTGACACTATTACCTTACATAGTTTAAAAATTCCAAAACACAAACATTCACTGTGTAATATAGCACACTGCTTAGCAGTAAGATTAGTTTCCCTCTAATAATATATTTATATGAATTATTAATTTGCAGGGCCCTGCAAAGTTATTTAAACTGAACTGATATAAACTGAAAACAGAGAGGTAAAAAAGTTGAAATAGGACACTAGTTTTAGGTTGGTTTCTCTATAGAGAATTGGTAAAATTTCTTACTCTAATCTGTATTAAAATTTCTATTTCAACATAAGTACTTATATAAACATAAGTGATTTTAAAGAAAAGATACAGTTAACATAAATCAAACCACAGGTTATCCCCCAGATTTATTAAGTATGTTTCTGTCAGGCCTACTATAAAGTAGAGAAATCAGGCAAATGAGTTTTTTGTTTTGTTTTGAGAAAGGGGGAAGGTGGAATATACATAACTACTTCATTTAATAATTATATATCTAGAATTACTTTAAAATTGTAGACTTTTAAGTAGGACAATATTCTGAGAGCCAGAAGACATTATTCTTAGACAGATTTTTACTTCTAAATTCGTAGGGAAACTTAAAGTTAATAGGTATTAAATTATCAATAAGCAATACAAATTCTAATCACTAATAACAGCCAATTAACCTTGTGAAGGCAGTATTAATAGTTGGGCAGGGAAGAGTAGTTAGAAAATGGAAAATAGTTTTAAAGAAAAGAAAGGGCAATCAATACAAAGAAGCAGAAACTGTCAAAGACATAATACTCTAAACTGAAAACTTAAATAGAGAATAAAAGGACAGATTTTACTGAATCAATCAAGTGAGGGATTTTTCAATCTTCAAGCTGGTACTATATAGGATGTCCCCCAAAAATGTATACACACTTTAAATAATTACTAATTCCAAAAAAGTAGGTATGCATTTTTTGGGGACACTCTGCAATTTGATAGGCTCAAGGAAGTGAAAAATTAACACTCAAAAACAATTATGAAAATAACCAGTTAGCAAGTTTAATGCCCAAATCCAATTACCATATTTAAAAAAATGTTCAAAACTGGTCAGTGATTTATTTTCTAATCTTCTTACAGTAACAAATACTCCTCTGAAATTTAAGGTATCTGAAAACAAATAATTTAACTCTGGGACAACAATCTGCTTTGCATCATCTATGAACTTCCCAATTGAAAATACAAGTATACTGTTATGGAGAGGCCACATTAAAATCATTTATCCAAATGACAGAGATCTTAATTTAAAATATAAGTCAGTATTATCATGAAATCTGGTTTTATGTACTTAATCAAATACTTGAATTTTTTGCTTTATAAGGTCATATAGGACAGTCAACTGATTCTTAAAAGTAATGAAATTTTGATAGTGTCAAAATTAGCAAAAAAACATACTATTATGCATATTATAAAATCGCATTTTGCTATATCTATTTAAACATTTTTATTAACAATTGTGGGCATTTGGGATGACACTCATTTAGGATGTTAACGAATTAGTACTACTTAATGAACCCTTCCTGCACTAATATGAAATTCCTAAACTCAAAGAATTATAGATTTTACTGTGTGGGCCCTGATGTTAGTCACTCTGAAGAAGCTAAAGAATTTTGCCAAAATAAACGATCCACTGACCCTTTAAAACAGCTTTAAAGACTCTTACATTTAATATAGTGTAATATTGGACTCACTTATTTTAAAGATGCCTTATCTAAATCTTTGAAAGATACTTTACTTACACAGCAGTTAATCCTTAATATGTTCAGGAGATGGCATTTCCAACAATTTCCCAAATGATACTGATACATTGTAGATTTAGACCACACTTTGAGAACCACAGCCTAAGGGCATTTAGTAAGAATGAACAATAGTCCTGGGCCCCATGCTAGACTCAGAATTTCTGGGCTTGTGGTCTTGAAATCGGTGTTTTAACAAGCTTCCAGGCAAGAGTATAAAAACCACAATTAGAGAAGCATCATGACAATTTGGTTAATCTCACTACTATTGGCCATTGTATCACATGTCAGTAAGTAAAAATGGAAAAAATGCTAAATGACTAACCTCTGGGCTGACACGGTACCAAGAACACATAGGCTTTCAATAGAAATCCCAGCTGTTACTTATTAGCTTTGTGACAGAGGAAAAGGTACTTTAACTCTGAGCCTCACTTTTCTCATTCATAATATGGGAATAGCATCCAATTTGTGAGGATTAACGCTAATGTACAAAGAGTATCTAAGCACAGTAATTGGTATATAGTATGCATCAGATAAAAACTAGCTATTACTTATAAGAAATGAATAAAATATTTCCTTCAATATCTCATTTGATTAAAGCAGACTTTTCATTCATTTGAAACAAATATTTACACTCCAAGTTAACAGACTAAAACCTTATATTTATTGCTTCATACTCTGGGCCAGACAGTATTCTAAAAGCCATACATATATTCACTCATTTAATCCTCATAAAATTCCAGTGAGGTAGGTAGTGTTATTGTCCCTAATTTACAGATGAGGAAATTGAGGCACAGAGAGATTAAGGAACTTGCTCAAGGTTACAAAACTAGTAAGTGATGAAGCAAGAATTTAAACCCAGGTAGTCTAACTCAGGACCCTAGGATTTATCACAATGTTCATTTCCTTTGAGTAAATTTTAAGGTTTTTGGATGTTTGTAATAAACTATTTATGCTTCTAGTACAGAAAAGTGGAAAATATGGACTCAGATAAATTCATATCCACACCAAAGTGAAAAGCTGTTCAAAAACAGAATGAATGCCTTGAAATTTTGGCAGATGACCATCATGAAAACAATAAAAAACAATTTAATGGGTAAAAATTGGTGTGAGTTTTCACTACATAGACAAAGTATCCATAATTGGCCAAGATGAACATCCTCTCAAATATACCATCTAAAGAGGTCATGGTTTTGACATGTTTTGGCACAATAAATATAAACTATTTAGCTAAACAGCAGAGTCAATTGTGTGACAGCCATGTAAAATTAGCATCATAAACGTAAGAGAAATATAAATCACTTGTACCATTTATGATAATCTTACAGAAAGTCTGTAAAATATTGTTATGATACACTCAGGTAATATTGCTAAAGATAACAAAAATTAATTTTTTTTTCTTTCCAGAAGCTCTTTAAATAGAGGGTCACTAAAATAAGAACAAAATATTCATGAATGTGTTTTAGATGACAGTCTTGAATGGGTATTCTGCTCAACTGCAATTATCTATCCATCGGCAATACAATCATCCCCAAACAGAGGATGGAACAAAATAGCACTTACTCTTGTATTATTTATTAATTATTGTATTATTTTTCTATACAAACAACTGTAAACCTACTTTTGCCCCACCCTGTACATAGGTCAGCATCAAATTTAGATATTATTCATAAAATAAGTATTTTGTCTTTTAATACCTGACACATTTCAGCTTGTTTAAGCATTGTGCATTTTCTAATGTTTTTAATTAACTCTGGTCAAAATCTTGCATTCAAATTATTTTGCCAGTGCAATTAATAACCACCTTAGATCCTAAAAATGAATTTTAAAACTGTTTTAAAGAAGTTATGAAAGGCACAAAACAAGTTCTCATCTCTCAACAGGATAAGAATGAAAAGAACTATAATTATGTAGTTGGAAAAAGTTTTAAATGATCTATTAAAAGTGTCGCTTCGTAATTCCTGAGTGGCTGTGATATCAAAAAACATTCCCCAAGAAGCATTAAATTTACTATTTATTAGTTACCCATAATTAACAATGGGTAAATATGGGAACAAAATATTTAATCAAATGCTTTAAAGCTTTGAGTAAATATTAATAGTTGAAAATGGTATTCAAGAATGGTTAAACATATTTAGAAGAGATAATAACAACTCAGCATAGTACCTTAGATATATTGTGGTTTCAGTTCCAGACCACCACGATAAAGTAAGTGTCGCAATAAAGCGAGTCGTTATCTTTTTTTCTCTTGAGAGTCTTGCCTTGTAAAAGGCACAACATCTGTGAAGCAAATAAAGCAATAAAACGAGGTATGCCTACAAACGGTTAACTATTAATTAGAACCAAGTATATACACTATATATTATAATCAAGGCCCATGATCATTTCAAAATGTGGTTTTATTAATGCACATTAGGATGAAGTGCCATTCTGATTCTACCTTCTTCTGAGAGAAATACTGCCAATTTTAAATAATCACAGCAAAATTTAGATTAGCCAAAACTACACACGGGTATGTGTTGGGAGAGGAGGGGTTCATTTATATCATACTGTGAATATAAACTCATGTCTTGAGTTTATAAACAACACTGAACAACAATACTTTCTTCTAAAATTTTAAGGCAGATCTGTTTAGCATCATGTGTGTGTTACTAATATGGTGCAGTATAGTTTTAGCAACTGTTTTAACTTCCCAGTGAAAATAATACATGTGGTCAGAAACAGGCAACAAAATCTTTTTAGCCCCTCTGCCTTGCCAACATTATAAAAACACAAGTTTTTCATATATATATTACTGTATCAAAACACATTTTAACAGACTTCACAGCTTATTAAAGCTTCAGTTTATAGGCATTCATATGAAAGATTTCTAATACGGAATGTTCATTTAGAATTCTTCACTGGGCTTCCAGTGTTCTACATCAGAAAGCAGAAGTTCTTCTTCAGTGCAATGTTAGACATTTTACCTCTGTTCATTTATGCTTTTCTTTCAAGGTTTCCCAAATTTTACTTTGGATCTTCATTTTTGTATGCTTGACTTCTTTCCTTCCGTATATTTTCAGGTAAGGCAGGTTGATATCTGTATAAATATCCATATGGACGAAGATGATAAACGAGGTATTCTAACTCATACATGGTTGTAGGATCAACATAGTGAAAAGAAACTGCAAGATCAGAACAGCAACCAGGACCCTAAAAAAGTAGTGGAAACAGACGTTATTAAATAAGTAGCACATTGTTAAAATACAGTATGCACACAGTGATAAAGGAAACACTAATTTTAACAGAATCCGGTAATTAAAGCTGGCAAGGTTTAAAGAGGCACCTAATTTATTAGACCTGGAAGAAAGGATTTTTTAAAGCACCTAATGATTTAAAACCAAATAGGAAATTGCTAAAGCATTTCAAATTGAAATAATATTCTCTTACTCTATAGTGTTTCAGCAGAAAAAAATCTTGAGACTTTTTTCAATACAAAGGATAAAGCTCTATTTCTTCCAGTTTTGCTTTCTCTTCATAATTTTCTCACTATAAATTTTTGTTTGGCTGAGCTCCAGAAAGATACCTTCAGAACATTCAGTAACTAGAAAGCCTTGTCTATTATGTGTCTGCAATCTAATACTTTATCTACACATTAACTCAAATAGTAAGAGAGGAAGTTCTGAGTCAAACCTAGGTTTGAATCCAAATTTTGCCTACTAGTGTATGACATTGGCAAGTTATTAAATCTTTATAAGCATCAATTTCTCCATCTGCAAAAGGGGTTAAAGGAGATAATGTGCATGAAATGATTAGGACTATGCTTTGCCTATAATAAATGCTCAATAAATGTCAGCTATTATTGAAAAGAACAATCACATTCAGGTAAGTCAGAGTTTAAAATTTCATTCACTTACATAATTCTCATATATTCCTAATACAGTTGGCATGAGAACAAGTTTAAAAAAAAAACACAAAATAAAAATACAACAAACAAATGAAAAAGCATAAAAATATAGAAAACTGGGGGGGAAACTGGTAATAGAATTAATCACAGGTCATTTGGGGATCAGAATTGGTATCTGGAGAATGTTTCAGGTGACTCCAACAAAACGGGGATTCTATCTAATGTCTTTGCAAGGACCCAGGGAGAAAGAGTCTGGTAAGTTACCAGAGAAGATTCATACCTATTAAATTGAATATTTAATAATTTATGTTTGGAAGTATGCAGCTTACAATGCAGTAAAAATTATCAAGAAATTATTCATTGTATTTTCTCTGGCCGGATTCTCAACTTTTCCTTTGAGACATTGTGAAATCCTGGATAACTATGTAGGCACTGAAAAATTATCTGGTGTCTACTTTTTAAAGCTTGAGGGAACATAATAAAAACAAATATGAAAAGTAAACTGTAAGTCAGCTTGTGATTACCTAAACCAGCTCTGTCCAATAGATATATCTAACCACATAATGTAGTTTAATATTTTCTAATAGCCACATTTTAAAAAGTAAAAGTAGGTGAAATTAATTTGATGTAATTTAATCTTACTGAATATATCCATATTATTTTTTCAATATGTAATATTTTTAAAATTAATGAAATCATTCTTCTCAGTTGTGCTAAGACTTTGGAATCAGTCATTAATTTTATAATTAAAGTACATCTCAATGTGGACTTGTCACATTTCAAGCGCTCAATGGTTAATGTTAGTGGCTTTATACTAGCCAGTACATATTGAACTAAAAAACCAGAACAATAGCAGTTAGTTTTAAATTGCTGATCCTCTATGGAAGCAATTTTATTTGACTCTGAAATATTGTAATAATATTCTTACAAGATTTACTGCATTAATTATGTTACACTCTATTGTATTATTGCTTTTTACTGGATGGTCAGGATACTGTTATTATTAAGCACTATAAACAACTAGAGGCCCAGTGCACGAAATTCGTGCATGGGGGGGTCCCTCAGCCCAGCCTGCACCATCTCCAATCTGGGACCCCTCAAGGGATGTACGACTGCCCGTTTAGGCCCGATCTCACTGGGATCGGGCCTAAATGGGCAGTCGGACATCCCTCTCACAATCCAGGACTGCTGGCTCCCAACTGCTTGCCTGCCTGCCTTCCTGATTGCCCCTAACTGCTTCTGTCTGCCAGCCTGATCACCCCCTAACCACTTTGCTGCCAGCCTGTTTGCCCCCAACTTCCCTCCTCTGCCGGCCTGGTCACCCCTAACTGCCCTCTCCTGCAGGGTTGATCACCTCCAACTGCCCTCCCTTGCAGGCCTGGTCCCTCTCAACTGCCCTCCCTTGCAGGCCGGGTGCCTCCCAACTGCCCTCTCCTGCTGGCCATCTTGTGGTGGCCATCTTGTGTCCACATGGGGGCAGGATCTTTGACCACATGGGGGCAGCTATAGTGTTGCAGTGATGATCAATCTGCATACTACTCTTTTATTAGATAGAATAGAGGCCTGGTACAGGGGTGGGGGCCAGCTGGTTTGCCCTGAAGGGTGTCCCAGATCAGGTGGGGGTTCCCTTGGGGCGTGGGGCGACCTGAGCAAGGGGACTGTGGTGGTTTGCAGGCCGGCCACGCCCCCTCGCAACCCAAACGGAGGCCCTGGTATCTGGAATTTATTTTCCTTCTACAATTGAAACTTTGTAGCCTGGAGTGGAGCCAAGCCTGGGGCTCCCTCCGAGGCCGGCAGCCATTTGTGTTGGGGTTATAACTGAAACTTTGTTGCCTTAAGCGGGTGGGCCCGGCCAGGGTGTGCGGAAAGCTTTGCTTCCCCTGTTGCCGGTGGCAATCCTGGCCTGCTCTCTCAAGCTCCATTCTGCCGCCATTTGTTTGAAATTGTTTACCTTCTATAATTGAAACTTTGTAGCTTGAGTGGAGGCTTAGGCCTGGCAAGGACAGGTGGAAAGCTTGGCTTCCTCTGTTACCTAGGAAACCTTGCTCTCTGTGGCTGTAGCCATCTTGGTTTGGGTTAATTTGCATGCTCACTCTGATTGGATGGTGGGTGTGGCTTGTGGGTGTGTCGGAGGTATGGTCAATTTGCATCTTTGTCTATTATTAGGTAGGATAAAATATAATAAAGCAGCTATAATTATTAAAAATAAAATAGTTCTTTGCATATGATTATGGTTATTTAAAAAACTCAAGAGTCAAGTGAAAAATCATCCAAAATAAGGAATCTAAGAACAGAGCCAGATTTTAAAGATGCTTTAAAAATCAAAAGCTTTCATATATATATATATATATATATATAGGCTAAGAAGTTTTAAGAAAGAGCCTAAGTAGAATAGTAACAAAAATACTAGATACATGGGGAAATACTTAAAAAGGAATAAAATTCTGAAGAAAACTATAAAATTTCAATAGGGTACCTAAAAGGCAAACTAAAAATTCCTGGCAATTATGTCCACTGTCCTTAAATTAATAAATTTATACTCAAGGATAAAAACATAAGAGTTGCCAGAACAGTCTTAGATTAGTAACTTAAATATTCTGTAAAGCTACAAGGTTATAAACATATGGTGCTGAGCCAAAATCAAATAGAATGGAACAGAACTTGAAATTCAGACACTGATCCTACACTATACCATAGTGTATGATAAAGGAGGTATTTTAAATCAGTAATAAAAATAAGATTCAGTTAAAATAATGGTATTGAAGTAATTAGTTAACAATTTTTTTAAAAATCAGGAGCTCTCTATCTCATCATATGCCAGTAAGTTTCAGAAGAATTAGAGTTAACGTAAATAAAACTGACAAATAGAGTAAGTCATATTTAATCATTTCTGACCTGATCTATGAAAGAGGCAATTTCACATGTAGAATATTTATATATATATAGGCAAATATAAAATAAATAATACAAAAGAATAAACTGTTTCAGATACTCTAAACTGTAAACCTACTTTTGCCTACCCCTTTCGTGTGTGTGTGTGTGTGTGTGTGTGTGTGTGTGTGCGCGCGCGCGCGCGCTCGTGTGTGTATTTACATATAAATACAAATACACACACATCTATTTTAAATCCACTGTATTATGACTGCAAATTCTCTGGTGAAAAGTCTACTTCTAGGGAACAGACTCACTTATAGCGAATTAAGAAGGTGGAATGAGAAGGGAACTGTATGAAGAGTAAAGTTCTGAACAACCAACTTAAGACCATAAACTGATCAACTAGAATATTTTACACTCTCATTTGCTCTATAAAATTTTTCTACACTGTATTTTTAGTGATTATTACAGAGAATATATGTATGAGATTTAGGATGGCTTTAAAATAATAACTCAGGGAGAAAAAGTATTAAATAATGGATGAGTAATAACAGAAGTTTGATTTCACATTGGGTTTATATAGAATCTCCTAAGAGAGAAGAGGCAGCGTTGGAAGTCTGTGTCAGTTCTGGCACTCCCAAATCTATGTTAATAGTTTTCAATATAACTGAATAAATTTTTACATAAAAATCAAGTTTTTGCCATCCATTTAAAAAATGACTACAATTTAAATAAAAGGTGCACTATAAGCCCTGGCCAGGTGGCTTGGTTGGAGCATCGCCCTGTACACCAAAAGGTTTGCAGGTTTGATTCCTGATTAGGATACCTAAACTTTAGGTTGCTCT
Organism: Eptesicus fuscus; assembly: GCF_027574615.1. Taxonomy (NCBI): domain Eukaryota; kingdom Metazoa; phylum Chordata; class Mammalia; order Chiroptera; family Vespertilionidae; genus Eptesicus; species Eptesicus fuscus. The sequence goes on from NC_072486.1 coordinate 23,987,462, forward strand.
GGATGGAAAACAAACAAAAAAAGCCCCTGGTCAAGAACTACTATTTTGGTGATGATTTGAAAGTGCTAGCCTGTCCTGTGGAAGAAAGGGTCCTGGGTTTGATTCCAGTCAAGGGCACGTACCTTGGTTGCAGGCTCCTTCCGGGCCCAGGCCCTGGTCAGGGCTTGTGCAAGAGGCAACCAATTGATGTGTCTCTCACACTGACATTTCTGTCTTTCCCTCTCTCTAAAAATCAATGAAAAAATACCCTCAGGCGAGGATTTAAAAAAAGTTCTAGTCTGTGAAGAAGAGAATGATAGCATGATGTATCTTATTTGTATCACAGGGCCACAGAAAAGAAGGCATAGAATTCTAGTAACTTGCCTAAGGGCATTATTAATTAACTAGAGGCCTAGTGCAAGGTGGGGTTCCTTAGCCTGGCCTGTGTCCTCTCATAATCCGGGACCCCTGGCTGGTTTCGGCCAATCCTCACAGCCCTGATAGTCCAACACCCCCCGAGGGATGTAGAAGTGTGCGAAGTCACAGGCGGCTGGGGTGCCGCTTCCGCTGATCCTGGTCCTGCTGCGCCTGCTGCCGCCACTCAGTGCACTGCTGCAGAGGTGGGAGAGGTTCACGCTGCTGCAGCTACGCCCACCAGCCATGAGCCTGGCGTTTGGCACCCACTGGTCAGCTGAGTGGCACTCCCGCTGTGGGGGCACACTGACCACCAGGGGGCAGCTCCTGCATTGAGCATCTGCCCCCCTTATGGTCAGTGCACATCAAAGCTACGGGCCAGTCGTCTGGCCATTCATCAGGTTGCTTAGGCTTTTATATAAATAGACTAGAGGCCCAGTGCATGAATTCGTGCACCAGTGGGGTCCCTCGGTCTGACCTGCAGGATTGGACCGAAAATCAGCTCTGACATCCCCTGAGGGGTCCCGGATTGCGAGAGGGTGCAGGCCAGGCTGAGGGGCCCCATCAGTGCATGATCGGGGCCGGGGAGGGATGCAGGAGGCTGGCCAGCCAGAGAGGGACCACGGGAGGGCTCTAGGGTGTATCCGGCCCGTCTCGCTCAGTCCTGATTGACCAGACCTCAGCAGCAAGCTAACCTACCGGTCTGAGCATCTGCCCCCTGGTGGTCAGTGCACGTCATAGTGACTAGTCGACCGGCTGACTGTCTGTCCCCTGGTGGTCAGTGCACATCATAGCGAGCAGTTGAGCGGCCTTAGCATATCAATAACATATTATGCTTTGATTGGTTGAACGGCCTACTGGACAACCAGACACTTAGCATATGAGGCTTTTATTATATAGGATAAATAACAGAACTGAGTATAAAAGCTGGGTTTCATGATTCCTGGACTCTTTCAGTCATTCACTGCTGGAATTGATCATAATAGTGAAAACCCAGCAACAGTCTATTAAATGTTCATTAGCAGGAGACTGAATAAATTACAGTACATTCATATATTAGGTTATTACACAGAAGTCTAAATTAATAAAGCAGATACATAGATTAATGTTGATAAGTTTTACTATATGATATAATTCCATTTATTTAAAAATCTGTAAAACAATACTATATATTATTTATAGACACATAAACATGTAGGAAAAATATAAAAACAAGTCCGGCAATGATAAATGTTAAATTCATGATATTATCTGAAGAAGGAGGTAGGAGAAATGGATTGGGGAGAACATACAGGCCTCAACTATATCTATAACCTTTTTCTTTAAAAAAAAAATCTGAAGCAAATGTAACAAAAGATTAATATTTGGTAAAGCTGGTTTGTTGGTACAAGACATTATACTTTTCTCAAATATTTGTACATCTGAAAAATTGAATAAAATACTGTACTTTAAAGTTCTCAAGAATATAAGTTAAGGTGTCAAATGAGAGCTAAGACTTATTAGGTACTTAGTGTGTGATAGACACTGCACTGCACTGCACTGCACTGTAATTACAACTAGATGAGAAAGGTAGATCATATCCATTTTACAAATGAGAAAACTGATGGTAGGAAGTTAGGAAAATTCTGTCCATACCAGGTCATTCAACTATTAAGTGGGAGAGGATTCAACTATTAAGTAGGTCTTTCTGAACCTGAGAGTCTTTTGATGTGTTGTTTCTTAACCACCCAAACTAGAGTACCCCACTCTACTCTGAATCATTCTCCATCCCCTCGCCTGGCTTTTTCTTCAGGACACTTACCACAACCTAGAATCACATTATATCTTAATTAGTGTGTGTGTTTATTGTATGTCTCCTCATCTAGAATATAAAGTTAATGAAAACTGGAACTTGGCCATATTTACTGCTATAGTCCCAGTGCCTGGCATATAGTAGTACTAATATTTGTTGAATGACTGAGTATTGCTCATATTCTTATTTACTGTGTTATACTGTCACTCTACATAAAAAGATTAAAGGAGATTCTCAGTGTTACTAAGAAACATACACATATTAGTTTTTCTAAAGTAAGCAAAAGTCAGTCTAAGTATTTATACTGTAATAAAATTTCTAAACTTACCTCTACAGGAGGGTAATAGTTATAATTCCAGTACCAAAATGTTTTAGGTAGATAACCCTTGATTAAGTGGTGCTCTGGTACAAAGGGATGAAAAGTTTCTTTTCCAATGGTATCTCTGGAATCTCCTGCTTCTACATTTATAATTTCCATGCATCTTCCCAGTGCTAAATCTTCAATGGAGGAACTATGTGTACATTTCTCTGTTTTAAACGCATCAACAAATCTCTTCAAGGCTTCTTTGCTCAGTACATATCCTGCTCCTCCACTCATATAGCCCTGCTTAACGTAGGGCTTAAATCTTCTCCCAAAGTAAATGGGTTCTTCAGGGTTGTGTTTTGAGAGAAGCCATCTCAAATTGTCTAGTATAACATATGTATCGTCATCAGCTTTCATAAACCAATCTGCATCTTCTAGATAGTGATCATGAACATACTGAAAAGCTTTAATTGTTTTCCAGTATAGCTGGTCTCTGCCTTCTCTGGTTTCTAATCCCACAGCAGGGAAATCTTTGTCTTCTTCTGAACTCATAAACAATACTTTATTACAGCGCTGGGCCCATGTAGCTTTGACATGTTTAGCCTTTTTCTCTAGATTTTGAGGTCCTGTCATAACCCAGCAAAGAATTTTAACCTTCTGATAGAGGTTTTCAGCGATGTCAGTGTTCTCATCTATTAAATAGAAAATTTCAAAGTTACATTTATCTATAATGTGAAATCCAAATAAATTATGCTGAAGAAGACATTTTCTTAAACAGTATCAAAGAACCACCCCACCCTCTGTCCCCGTTTCTATTTACCTAGCTACCATTAGTGTTTTAACTGAAAGAAAACAAAACTCAACCTAATATGAACTGTCATTCTGATCTACTGGTTTCATGTCAATCTTATCTAGGAGATCAGTGGAGCTAACAAGAGTTGTCACTATGACTTCAATTTTTCAATAATTTTTCATTGCTCTGAATAAACTCTGAAAGGCAGGAAAGACATGCTGCTGAAGTGGCAATTTATTTTGAAGCTCATAAGAGACCACTGTTATGAATTTCTATAAGTACCCTAAAGTGGCTTTTTAAAAAAAGTTTTCCTACCTACCCCAGTTCCATAAAGAGGCATTAATACAGAGTTGAGATTACTTCCAATAGTAATATATCTCATTACAAAATGCAAAACCACCAGTCACAAAAAGAACATATCCATAGGAAGAGGTAGTATTTCCAAGATCATCTAGAGTAGTATTTTTCAAAGTATGGGTTTGCAAAGAAATGTGTAAGGAGCATATGCCAGAATATAAAGCAGCATATTAATTTTTTCTTTGAATAAGTTTTGCTTCTCCCTCCCCCTCAAAAAAAGTCCTAAGCAGTGAGTTGAAATGATTTATATCCTGGTGCAAGCTCCTTACCTGGATGCAGGTAGGTAACAAACAATTCACTGGCTGTCATGCCAAAACCACATTTTGAGTAACAATATGCAGAGGAAGAGTTCAACTCTAAGATTCTAAATCAGTGCTTTGTGAAGGACCAATTTTTGCGTCCAATAGTTTGAGATCTATACTTTTACAAACATGCTAAAAATGAAATACTGGAAAATAAAAATTAAAAATCATATATAAAATCCAAGCCCCAGAAAGTTTTTATATTTAGATTTAGACAAAATTACTGTCATAAAATGTCTTTTAATTGTGATTTCAATACTTCTTTAGTTGTGGACCAACATGAGTCTGCAAAACCACATTTGTGTAGCAATGCTCTAGGCATAATCCTCAGAAAGCACATCCTTAAAGTTAAGGTCAACCAGTGAGTTATGAAAGCTAACACCTGTGAAAAATTAACAACTAAAGAAATAGTTAACTGATTGTGAGGGAATAGAAGGCGAGGTTGGGACAGGGCATGAAAATATACTCATGCCCCACTAAATATCAAGAATTCACAATCTAAAAACGGACAAAATCACCCTATTTTCAATCAGAGAACATTCATGGTTCTTATACTTGGGAGCCCAATTTCCTAGCTATACAGACATACCAAATCCTGAATGGAAAGGGAAAATGGTGGAGGCAGGAATCTGCAATATGCTTCACTAAGAGCAAGAGAACTTTTTCCCCACTGCTAGGTAGATACTCTTTCTCATTCTTTCAATCACTCACTCGTTAATTACTGTGTAGTAAGCATGTGCTAGCACAGGAGATAACAGGATGAATAAGATACATTTGCAAACCAATACTTGACACATACTAAGAAATGCTATAATTTCTGAGGTATGTACAAAGGGTTTGATGTGCTGTGGGAAAAGAAAGCAGTAGCTGGCAAATCCTATGGAGCAGTGCAATGGGAACTTGGCTAGAACAAAGAAGGGGCGGGATAAAGCAATATCAGCAAAAATAAGAGATAATACAGAAAATACATCTTTAAATGAGGAGATGCTCACCAAGAGAAAGGACAAAAGGCATGGTGAAGTTTGGTTGAGTGCAGGTAGATGGGTATAACTCAAGGCCTGGTCAGGGGAAAAGCACTATAGATTAAGAGAAGAAATCTGAAAAATGGTAAAGAAAATGAACTGTTAGATTTAAGTGACAAATGAGATTGACTGGTAAGCAAAGAAAAGCATATACCATGACTGCAACATTTCTCACTTGGGCAGATGGTAATAAGATATATAAAATAAGGGATACAGAAGGTAGAGTAAGTTTTAGAAGTAGGAAAGAAAAGGAGTTCATTTGCATGTTAAGTTTGAGAGGAACAGAACTTTTAGCATACCCTACATTTTGTGGGCCTTGGAGGAGGACAAGTAGGTACCTAATAGATGTGCCTGCAGTAAGGTCAACCTAGCACAGCTTACTAGTAGTAGAGGAGCCTTGACCCAATTGATCATTTCAAGACCTAGAGCAATGCTAGAGCAAATGCACAGTGATCAAACTGCTTTCCAATAAGAACACCTGCTCAGAGCTGAATCACTGTTATATAAACATTCACACAACATAAAATAAGTTGTAATGTGCTTGCTAGTTCACAAAACTCAACCGAGATTTGACACCTTGCCCTACAACCACCATTTGAGCGGTAGGAAAGAAATAATTTACTGCCAGAAAGATAACAGAAACTGCTAATGAGGACCCTCAGCATCCTAGAATTCTAATTGTTCTCAAGCTGCTTGCATTCTTTTCTGTCAAACCACAAAATTTGCAGAGATTTTTGAATTGTGTTAATGCCTTTTTATAGTGTCTAGAACTGGGTTAAAGATAAAGACAACAGACCTAGCAGTTTGGCTCAGTGGATAGAGCGTCAGCCTTCAGACTGAAGGGTCCCGAGTTCGATTCTAGTCAAGGGCACATGCCCGGATTGTGGGCTCGATCCCCAGTGGGGGATGTGCAGGAGGCAGCCAATCAATGATTCTCTCTCATTGAATGTTTCTGTCTCTCTATCCCTCTCCCTTCCTCTCTGAAATCAATAATATATCTCTATCTCTATCTCTATCTCTATCTCTATCTCTATCTCTATCTCTATATCTATATATCCTAATACATAAAAAGCCAAGTGCCATCACGACCAAAATGACTGGACGGATAACCAAACAGCAGGCTAAGGAGCTGAGAGAGCTGTGGGCCCAAACGACCAAAGGACCAGTCGGGCTCTCACAGCGTGGTGGGATGGGGCCATGGAAGCTGAGGAGCCTCGCGGGGCGGGGGACTGTGAGCATTGAGCTTCCCGGGGTGGCTGAGGCAGAAGAGCATCGTGGGGTGGGGGTGGCAAGGAGAGGAGTGGGGTGGGGGCTGTGAGCGTGGAGCTTCGTGGGATGGCTGAGGTGAAGGAGCGTCACGGCAGTGGCTGAGGAGCCTCACAGGGCGGGAGCTATTAGTGTGGATCTTTGCAGGGTGGCTGAGGTGGAGGAGCGTCGCAGGGCAGGAGCGGTGAGTGTGGAGCATCACGGGGTGGCGGAGGCAGGACAGGGGCTGTGAGCATGGAGCTTTGAGGGGCTGCTGAGGTTGAAGAGCGTCACAGGGCGTGGGCGGCTGAGGCCAAGGAGTCTCACGGGGCGGGGGCTATGAGCATGAAGGTTCACAGGGCAGGGGCCATGGAGGTGGAGGAGCAATGCTGGGAGGTGGACATGGCCCTGATTGCAACTAGGCCTAGGGACCCTAATCGTGCACGATTTAATCGTGTGCTGGGCCTCTAATCTACACTAATAAAAGAGAAACACGCAAATTAACCATACCTCTGCTATGCCCACAAGCCACGCCCACCAGCCAATCAGGAGCGAGTATGCAAATTAACCCAACCAAGATGGCTGCGGCCACAGAGTGAGCAGGAGGCTTGGGTTTCCCCGGAAATGGAGGAAGTCAAGCTTCCCGCCTGCTCTGGCCGGCCCTGGCCTCCACTCAAGGCTACAAAGTTTCAATTATAGAAGATAAATAAATCCCAATAAAAATGGCAGCAGCCACGGAGCTGGAGAGCAGGAGGCTTAGGTTGCCCCTGGCGATGGAGGAAGCCAAACTTCCTGGCTGACCCTGGCCTCTGCTCAAGGCTACAGTTTCAATTACAGAAGATAAATAAATCCCAGATACCAGGGCCTCCGGTTGGGTCGCCGGGGGGCGTGGCCAGCCTGCAAACCACCACAGGCCCCTCGCCAAGGCCTCCCCACACCCCAAGGGAACCCCCACCCTGATCCGGGACACCCTTCAGGGCAAACCAGCCAGCCCCCACCCATGCACCAGGCCTCTATCCTATCTAATAAAATAGTAACATGCAAATTGACTGCCATTCCAACACACAAGATGGCTGCCCCCATGTGGACACAAGATGGCCAGCAAGGGAGGGCAGTTGGGGGCAATCAATCTGGCAGGGGAGCAGTTAGGCATCAATCAGGCTGGCAATGGAGGGGTTAGGGGTAATCAGGCTGGTAGGCAGAAGTGGTTAAGGGCAATCAGGAAGGCAAGCAGGCAAGCAGTTGGGAGCCAGCAGTCCTGGATTGTGAGAGAGATGTCCTACTGGGATCAGGCCTAAATGGGCAGTCGGACATCCCTCAAGGGGTCCCTGATTGGAGTGGGTGCAGGCTGGACTGAGGGACACACACACCCCTGTGCACAAATTTCGTGCACCGGGCCTCTAATATATATATACACACACATACACACACACACATATATATATATATGTATACACATGTATACATATATATACATATGTATATGTGTATATATATGTACACATTGACTGGTAAGCAAAGAAAAGCATCTACCATGTATATATGTGTATATATATGTGTATATATATATGTGTGTGTGTGCATATATGATAAAGACAATAAGGAAGAGATGGAAATTAAAACTGTGGGGGTTGATGACATCACACAGGCAAAGAAGAGCCAAAGGACAGAGACTTAGAGAAAGCCTACATTTAACGGGCACACAGAGGACTCGATTGAGAAAATCTAGTTAGAGATATGAGGCAAGGAGAAAATGAAGTCATTATAACACACCCTTAGTTTTTTAATTCCCTAGTTCTTTATGCTTCTAAAAAGGAAAAAAGATTAGTGATATTAACTATTGATAAAATTATAAATTAAAATTTATGTAAACAGCTTATGTTTCTTTAAGAAAACACAATTAGGCAAAAACAAAGACCAAACAAGATGATAGCAAAAACCAAAGATGCAGATATAAACCATGATAACACAAATAGACTAAATAAAAATTTCAGAAACAAATCTAGACTGAAAAGTTTTGCCTTTTGCCAAAATACAGTTTCTGAACTAGTTCTATTCAAAAATAAATTCAAAATTAATATTTTACTACCTAAGTTCATCTGGGTTTTAGCAATTTCCTTCTTCTGAGGCGAAATGAGAATTGTCATTTAACATCTAAAATTAAGATCATTTTTATCAAAAGATATACTGTGATATAACAAAATTCATATAACTCTTTCAAATTCTTTCAATACTTACATAGACTGAAAAATACTATTCAATACCGAAAAATACTCCTTAATAAAGTAATCCATACCTTTATGTTGGCTAGCATCTGCATTGAAGTTCATCTGTCCTTCTAGATGATTCTGTCCATTATCATCTGAATGCCTAGCATGAGGATCATTATGAAGAATCTTAGGTTGGGTGTCACCCTGTTCTCCCAACAAAATACTAAATAGCTGAGAACATAAAACAAATCCAACTGCTGATCCACAGAGAAAGATTAAAAAATTCAGCCAAGATTTAGAGGCCATTTCCCAAAAGTGTATTTCTGTAAGAAAAAAATTAATAGGATGTTATAAACTAAAGAGCATTATACATACCAAAAGTAAAAAGTCTGATAACTATTAGCTACACTGGAAAGTTAATTCCTTTCATATAAGAGAACATATCTAAGAATATTTAACTTTTACCTATGCACAGGAGATAAAAGGATGAATTTACTGCTAAAACAGCACATTACAGACAAGTCAAAAACTGAATAGTCATTGAGACATGACATGGGTAAATATGAATATGGGAAAATATAATTCATTCAGTATCATTTGAGGAGCATTTTAAAAATACAGACTTCTAGACTCAACTGAAATTTCAGATGCAAAGTGCTGGGACAACTGAAGTTTATATTTTTACTTTATTTCTTAAGGAAAAGGTTTGTGTTATTCTTTGTTTAAAAACAACAACAAGCAAGCAAGCAATAAAGCACTGCAAGAAGAAATCACTACATCCTAGAAACAACTTTTGATGAATATCATTACAGATACTAGAGGCCCGGTGCACGAAATTCGTGCACGAAGGGGGGTTGTCCCTCAGCCCAGCCTGTACCCTCTCCAATATGGGACCCCTCAAGGGATGTACGACTGCCCGTTTAGGCCCGATTCCACCGGGCAGTCGGACATCCCTCTCAAAACCAGGACTGCTGGCTCCCAACTGCTTGCCTGCCTGCCTTCCTGATTGCCCCTAACTGCTTCTGCCTGCCAGCCTGATCACGCCCTAACCACTCTGCTGCCAGCCTGTTTGCCCCCAACTTCCCTCCTCTGCCAGCCTGGTCACCCCTAACTGCCCTCTCCTGCAGGGTTGATCACCTCCAGCTGCCTTCCCTTGCAGGCTGGGTGCCTCCTAACTGCCCTCCCCTGCTGGCCATCTTGTGGTGGCCATCTTGTGTCCACATGGGGGCAGGATCTTTGACCACATGGTCAAAGGGGGCAGCTATATTGTGTGTTGCAGTGATGATCAATCTGTATATTACTCTTATTAGATAGGATAGAGGCCTGGTACAGGGGTGGGGGCCAGCTGGTTTGCCCTGAAGGGTGTCCCGGATCAGGTGGGGGTTCCCTTGGGGCGTGGGGCAGCCTGAGCCAGGGGCCTGTGGTGGTTTGCAGGCCAGTCATGCCCCTGGTGACCCAAGCAGAGGCCCTGGTATCTGGAATTTATTTTCCTTCTACAATTGAAACTTTGTAGCCTGGAGCGGAGCCTAGCCTGGGGCTCCCTCCACGGCGGCAGCCATTTGTGTTGGGGTTATAATTGAAACTTTGTTGCCTTAAGCGGGTGGGCCCGGTCAGGGTGTGCAGAAAGCTTTGCTTCCCCTGTTGCCAGCAGCAACCCTGGCCTGCTCTCTCAAGCTCCATTCTTCCGCCATTTGTTTGAATTTGTTTACCTTCTATAATTGAAACTTTGTAGCTTGAGGGGAGGCTTAGGCCTGGCCAGGGCAGGCTGAAAGCTTGGCTTCCTCTGTTACCTAGGAAACCTTGCTCTCTGTGGCTGTAGCCATCTTGGTTTGGGTTAATTTGCATGCTCGCTCTGATTGGATGGTGGCGTGGCTTGTGGGTGCGTCGGAGGTATGGTCAATTTGCATATTTGTCTATTATTAAGTAGGATAAATAACATTCTATATAATAAAAGCCTAATATGCAAATTGTCCCCTCAACCAGGAGGTGGCGCAGAACATGGCGGGCATTGACAATGCGGCAGTGGAGGCGCTGCCAGGCCCAATGGGCCCCGACGAGAGCGGGACCACGGTGGGATGGTGGAGCAGGTGAGCAGGCAGTGTCAGGCCAAGGCAGGTGTGAGTGGGAGGCTTATCGCCCTGCCAATCGCCCCACAGATGGTGACCAGCAGCAGTGGTGGGGGACGGGGGGCCCAGCACGAACCATCACCTGCAGAGGGCAACTAGTGGCCAGCCGGCCCTGATTGCCCAATTGGGGCCGGGCCCCAGGCTGGAATGGGGAACTGGGGGTGGGTGGCGGCGACTAACCTCCCGCAGCACCTGGGTGGGGGGCTGCAACCTCTCGCTGGCTACCTGGGGGTGGGGGGTGACGGGGATGGAGGTGCAGTGAGAATGTGGGGTGTCTGCTGAGCTCACTCTCACTCCCCCTGCTACCTTCCCCTGGGACACCAGGGCTTGCGTGCCAGGGAAGCCCCTGTGTTCAGGTGCTGGGCGCCCATAAGGAGTTTGCCCCATACCCACGCAACCTCTTCCAGGTGAGCCGGGCCACAGCCACCGGGACCACAGGGGCTGGTCGGGCTCCCTGTGGGTTTGCGCAGGAGCCAGTCTGCGAGGCCAACTTTTGTGCAGTGCCGCTAGGGGGCCCAAAGGCCCACGCTGCACCCCAACCAGCAGCATCCAGCTACGCTCACCGCATCTCCATGTGGGGACTTGGGCGCTGTGACTCAGGCAGAGGGGGGCGCACAGGGGTCCAGGTACTAACCAGAGCCCAGAGGTCAGCTGGGACCTGCCCTTCCACACCAGACACTTGCTCTTCGACCGCCAGCCATGCCTAGGGACCACACCCATGCAACGAATTACATGCACCGGGCCTCTAGTCTTTATGAATAACAGAGACAAAGATAGAAGGAGAGAAAATTATAGCTAACATTTGATTCCTGTACCAAGAGCTTTACATGGATTACCTTAAACCATAAACTAAGGACCACTAATCCCATTTCATAGATGAATTCAGACAGAGAGGTTAGTAACCTTCCCAGAATCACATTATCAATCTAAATCGAGAGTTCAGACTCTTGCCCTGGCCAGGTGGCTCAGTTGATTGGAGTGTCATCCCGTACACCAAAAGGTTTCCGGTTCAATTCCTGGTCAAGACACATATCTAGGTTATAGGTTTAAATTCCACTCAGGGCAGGTAGGAGATGTAACTGATCAATGTTTCCCTCTCACATCAGTGTTTCTCTCTCTTTCCCATCCTCTCTCTAAAATCAATAAACATATCCTTGGGTGAGGATAAAAAAAAAGTTCAAATTCTTCACCACTTTGCTATAATTTTACAAAATTTGGCTTGTAAATTTGTATATTTACACAATAGTCATGCTAACATATTAAGTTAGATTTACTTGAATTTATGAAAAAAGAGAAATTAAATAAATCTAAACAAACTTTGAATGTTAGCTAAACATTTCTGACATGACCTCCCTCTTTTCAATGATCCCTTTGAAGATAAACATTATGAAAAACATAAAACAATTGGAAGCATGTACACACCTTGTATGACTAAAAACTAAATAATGCTGATTTTAAAAATCAAGTAAGACTTAACTAAAAATACTAGGGAGACAGACTATGTTCATGAAATAGAAGACTCAACATAGTAAACATGTCAATTTTCCTTAATTTGATACACAGATTTAATTCAATTTCTATGAAAATTCTTTTAAGATCTCTTGTATAGACAAGATTATTCTAAAATGTATATGTTAAGGTGAATGAACTAGAATAGCTACAACAATTTTAAAAAAGAAGAATAGAGCGGGAGGAATCGGTCTACGTGAATTTAAGATATCTTATAGCAACTGAAATCAAGACTATATAGTACTGGAATACAAGGCTCATGGACCAATAGAACAGAATAGACAACCGAAAAATAGATATTTGATAAATGCATAATGTCAAATAGCAACTGATATTTGTATAAAAGCAGCTGAGTGGAGGAAAGATAAGAGGTTTCAATAAATGTTGCTGGGCACCTCTAGGCAAAAAAAAGGAAAGAAAAATCTTGACCTAAATCTCATATCTTATACAAAAATTAACTCCAAATGAACCCTGGGCTTAAATATAAAATATGCAACTACAAAACTTTTAGGGGGAAAAAAAACTACAAAAGAAAATACTGATCTAGAACTAGGCAAAGAATCCTTAGACTTGATAGCAAAAGTACAATACAAAAAAGGGAAAAATTAATAAATTGGACTTCATCAAAATGAAAACTTATGCTCCACAAAAGACACTACTGAGAAACTAAAAAGACAAGCTAAACTGTAAGAAAATATTTGCAAACCACATATTTAACAAAAGAATTAGTATTTAGAATATATAAAGAATTCTTAAGCCCTAGCCGGTTTGGCTCAGTGAATAGAGCATCGGCCTGCAGACGGAAGGGTCCCAGGTTCGATTCCGGTCAAGGGCACATGTCTAGGTTGCAGGCTCAGTCCAACATGTAGGAAGCAGGCAATCAATGATTCCCTCTCACCATTGATGTTTCTACTTCTCTCTTCCTTTCCCTTGCTCTCTGAAATCAATTTTTTAAAAAAAAGAATTCTTAAAACAAATAGCCAAAAAACAAACAAAAGTCAATTAGAAAATGAGAAAAGGACAAGAACAGATATTTCACTGAAGAGGAAGTACAAACAAGCAATTAAGAAAATGTTCAATTTCATATGCCACTAGGTAAATGCAAATTAAAACTAAAAAGAAATATCTCTACAAACCCATAAGAATGGCTAAAATAAAAAATAGTGATTCCAGCCTGGCCGATGTGGCTCAGTGGTTGAGCGTCAACCTATGAACCAATAGGTCATGGTTCCATCCCCAGTCAGGGCACATGCCCAGGTTGCAGGCTCAATACCCAGTTGTGGGCAGCCAATCAAATGATTCTCTCTCATCATTGATGTTTCTACCTCTCTCTCCCTCTCCCTTCCTCTCTCTGAAATCAATAAAAACATATATATATATATATATTTTTAAATCAGACAGAGAAAGAATAGTGGTTTCCAGGGACTTAGGGAGGGGAGCAACAGTGAGTTATTGTTTAATGGGTATAGCATTTCAGTTGTACAACACTATAAATGTACCTAATACCACCGAAACTTACACTTAAAAATGGTTAAGATGGTAAATTTTATGTGTATCTTGCTATAATAAAAAATAATGGAAATACAAATCAATGATAAAGATGTTGATTTTCTCCAAATTAACCTATATATGTAATGCACCCCAACAAAAATACAAGATTTTATAAAGTTAAAAAACTTGGTATAAAATATTCAAACAGTATGAAAAAATAAACATGTGAACATGAGAAATTCTGTAAAGGGATGTGGGGGTGAACTAGCCCTACCAGACCCACTTAAATACAAGATTTTAAAAATCTAATAATGACAAAATTATTCTAAATGCTGTTTGGAAAAATAAACATGTGAGTATACTGGGACATTCTTTAAAGGGACATTGGGAGCTGGAGGGTAAGATTAGGCCTACCAAATATTAAAATATATTACCTACAATAAATGGTGGTATAGTAATAAAAATAATTTTATATTCAGGTCAAACAGGCATATCAATGTATCTGTGAATCTTTAAAAAAAATTTTAATTTAAAAGACATAGCACTGAGAAACTTTTTTTCTCTATAACCAGACTGTCACAAAGTGTATCAATGATATTACAACATCCTACTGCTGCATGGATGATGAATCATTAATAAAACAGAAGCAGCCTCAATTTCCAAATCAGTTAGATATGAGTTTCTCAGACACAACATTCCACATTTATCTTAACTTTGTAGTCTCCAAGGCAACAGGACTCTGAATGGGCTTCTAAGCTTATGCCGGATGTTAATTAACTCCTTGACACACAGTCTCCCTGTGCTTTAAACCTATCAAATATTGATTCATTTAAATTGTATCTAAACCCCACTGTTCAAAACCCTATAATAGCCCTGTCTCTTCTTTATTTAGTGAAATGCTGGCAGTTCCTCTGGTGTTTAGTCTCTCTCATAGCAAGTTAATTACCTACCTTTGTAAGCCCAAAGATAGCCCTTTGGTTTTATCAGATCAAAATAATCTATTAGAAAAACAAGCACATATGGAAATTTAATACATAATCCACATAGCATTTCAAATCAAGAAAAAGATGGCTCATTCAAGAAATGATACTGAATTAATCATTTGGGAAAAAGTAAAAAGCACTAATGGATCCCTACCTTTCTCTTTCAAATTCCAAATTTTTTCTAAGATTTCAATATTTAAAAAATAAAATTAAAACAAAATGAGGTGAAAACCTATTTTTATATTTTTATATAAAGAACTGAGATCTTCCCCAAACTCAAAAGCTATGACTAAATTATATGAGGTTATTCACTGGATAAATTTCTGGCAGTGAAACTGCTGGTTCAAAGGTATGTTTCTATATTAAATGTTAAAAAAAAAATGTGCAGCAAAAAAACAGACAAAATAAAAAGTATCATAAAGAGAAAAACAAAAGATCAACCTAATATAAAAGCAGATACTTAAAAAAAGGACTTACCTAATAAGAAAATACAACGGTCAAGGATGTTCAAATTTCACTCATATTAAAGGAAGGAAAATTAAATGAAGATACTATTTTTAACCTATCATACTGGAAAATAAATTTAAGTTCAGTAACGCCCAATATTGACATAGATGTGAGAGAAAATTGGCACTCATACATTCTTTCTCACAATATTTACTGTCTTTTGGAAGGGCAATTTGGCAACATTTTTTTATCCTCTCCTGATGTATAAGTTTATTGATTTTAGAAAGGAAGTGTGGGGAGAGAACGGAAAACATTGATGTTAGAGAAACATTGACACATTGCCTCCTCTACAGGCCACTGGAGATGGAACCCACAACCTATGTATAATTAACGCGCCATGACAAGGAATCAAATCCAAAAACTTTTGGTATATGGAACGACCCTCCAACCAACTGAGCAACCTGGCTAGGGCTGGCAATATCTTTTAAATTTTTAAAATTAATATGCCTTGACCTATCATTTCATAACCAGAAATTTCTCTTAGGGACATAATCTAAAAGATGTTCTTGGTAGCCACAGCAATGTTTGTTTACTGACAAGGAATTAGTTTATACAGAAAATAATACATTTTCTTTTTCATCTCTACACCTAGCTCTCCCCAAAGGTAACTACTACTGCTTCTTATGTATCCATGGAAAAAAAGTAATGCCTGTATAAACATGTATGTATGTACATCCTTTAATTTACATCAAAGAGATGATGCTCTATATCTACTAATCTCCACTTTACTCTTTTCACTTATTTTCTCTCATAACACCTATGTAAAAGATTTATTTTTTAAGACAAAGATCGACAGTCTGTATAGTATGATTGCATTTGGCTTTTTAAATGCTTCTGTATACATAAAAAATATTCTAGAATGATGTACAATAGCCCCTTCTCCCCTTTATCTATAGTTTCATTTTCCATTATTTCAGTTACCTGTAGTCCAAAAATGTTAAATGAAAATTCCAGAATAAACAATTCGTAAGTTTTAAAATGCCCACTGTTCTAAGCAGCATGATGAAATCTCACACCATCCAGCTCTGTCCCACCCGGGACATGAATCATCCCTTTGTACACATCTAGGCTGTACATGGTTCCCCCTCCCGTTAGTCATTTAGTAGTTAAGTTATCAGATGAACTGGTATTGATATGGAAGTGCTCCTTATTACTATGTTGAAGTAATCCTTATTTTACTTAATAATGGCCCCAAAGCACAAGAGTAGTGTTGCTTTCAAAGAGAAACCATAAGAAGGTATGTATATGTGTATGTATGCTGAGGGGAAAAAAATAGTATATGCAGGCATACCTCATTTTATTGCACTTTGCTTTACTGTGCTTCACAGACGTTGCCTTTTTTTTTTTTTTTTTAAACAAATTAAAGGCAAAACCCTCCACTAGCTAAAAGATTATGACTTGCTTTATTGCAATGATCTGGAACTGAACTCACAATATCTCCAAAGTATGTCTGTATAACAGGGTTCGGTACTATCCTCAATTTCAGGCATCTACCGAAGTTCCTAGAACATATCCCCCATGGATAAGGGGGAACTACTGAATACAAAATATTTAACGAGGGATACCTCTGGGAACTAATACTGGGTGGCATGGGCAGCAAGGACAAATTTATTTGCATTTTGTAACTTTTTTTATGTTTTACTTTTTTAAATCAAGTACATACCTATTACTTTTCTGACAAAACTTAAAGATATTTTATATAAGAAATGAAATAATATAAGAAAAATTAAATTGCACTAATTTCCCACACTTGTTACACAAAAAGATCTCTTGGTCCTTTCCAGAGTTTCTCCAACTTTCAGATTTATATACACACAAAACATTTCCACCTGGACCATAGGCATGTTAAATTCAACATGTCCAAAAGTGACTCATTGCCTCCCTCCCTTAAGCCTGCTCATCTTACCTAATTTACTGGTAACTACATAAATTACTGAACAATGGGTTCCTATTTCACCAGGAGCCATTTGATTATTTAAAGTAAAAATTAGGGAGACATTGTTAACACTCTTCTTAGCTTTACCCCACATCCAATTACCAAATCTTACCAATTTTATTTCCTAACTATTTTTCTAATCCATCCTCTCCTCTCCATTTCTACTACTCGTCCTATTTCAGACCCTCCTCTCTCCCCTAGGATCCTGCAATAGCTCACCAGTCTACCTGACTCAAGGCTCGCTCCTCAATTTATTCCCATTCTATTATCAGAATGACCTATCTAAAATGAAAAGTTGAAATGTATCAATCCATGGAACCCCACTGCCTACAAGACAAAAACTAAGGACATGATAAGGCCCCCTCCTTGACCTAGACTCTATCCAGGTTTCCAGCCTCATTTGTCATTACTCCATGCCTTATAATGTATGCTTCAGCAATCCTGAACTCTACAGTTTGCTAAATACCCCAGTGAAATTAGCTCCTCTATTCCTATTATCTTCCCTGTCTACACAACAAATACCCTCTTCCTTCCACCATCTATGTCCCAACTGTGTAAGTCCCAGTAAGCCAGGGTTTCTTAACTTGACACAATTGACATCTTGCGCTGAATAAATTCTCTGTTGTGGGGCTGTTGTTGACTGTCAGATGTTTAGCAGCATCCGGAGCCTATACTCATAGATGCCAGTAGCACTCCCCCTAGTTGTGACACAGGAGTTTTTTTCTCCAAGGGTCGGACACATTTCCTATTTTCACACATTGCAGATTTTGGCATTTATGTTTGAATTTAAGTACAAAGTGAAAATTTAAGTACACATTAGATACACATTTAGATTTTATGATAAAATGCTACTTCTCTTTTTATGGAACAATTCCCCGTTTTTTTCTTCTTGCTTCTTTTTAAAAGAATGACCTTAATCCCACTGAATTTTCAGTAAAAGAATTTTGTCATGCCTTTCTTTCAATCTAGTTAGTTTGTATACTAGCCTTTTTACTCAAATCTCAACAAATCTTCTATAAGTCACATACTTATACTTGGAATCTTAAAATTGTAAGTGAATCTGAAATGAAGTTCAGCATGATTGTCCATTTCCATCTAATGATTGTTTATACCTGTACTGTCACAAGAATTTCAATCAGTGATTTTACCACACAAAGACTACTTTATATTGTCATGGTTTGTAAAGTTCTTAAGCTACATATAATGCAATTTTTATCTTAGTGAGCACAAATCAGTATACAAATATATAGTAAAAGGTATATGTCTAGTGACAAACTTGTGTATTGCTATGAGTAAGTGAACATTAATTCATTATATGTACTCCTAAATAAGGTTGCGATAAAATTCTAAGAATTCTAAGCATTTCTGAATACTGAATTTACTCAGCAATATATAATCTATACCAAAAAGCTTATTTTTAAAAAAACCATACCTATCTTTAAATGGGTAGTAAATACAAAATATTTTTTAAATGCTGAATCCCAAGTAAAAAGATTCATTGAAACATCCCAACCAAATTTAAGAGAGTCATTTAATAGTTCTCCACTAGTACTGAAAAACCATACTCTTTTCCTGTGAAGAACTTCAATGAGTCATACTTTCCTGACTAAATCATTATTTTACTTAACATATGGTAAGAAGAGTTAACTGTTTGGTAACTTGAAACTTTATATTCACTTAAATTGCACATCTATATACAAACAAGGCAGGCAGAAAATGCATATAGTTTACTATATACAATACTTAGAGCACATAGCATCACGCACAAGGCTCATTTGACACTTACCTGATAAAGGTGTAAAAAGCTGTCTCCATACCTCTGACTGGTAAAAGCTCGATTCCCACTGTCTAAACTTACCCCGGGATTAAACAACCTGAAATCACGCACGACACTTTTTTCCTGGTACCCAGCACGGCTAGCTCTCTCTTCTATGCCCAACTTGGCGTAAAGGAACATATTTCTGTCCCTTACACATCGGCCTAATCATTCACTCTAATGCACTCAAGTTCTAACTTTTATAACTAACTTTTAAATCTCATAAAGACATCAAGTCATGGTTAGCCTAACAGTTCCCAATCTGGAAACGTAAAGAGGATACGCCACAGTATCCACCATGAATTTAGAGAACTGGGTGATACATCTAGCCGACATTTCCAGAGCGTGTTGTATATGCATTTAGGGTAAGGGCTGGGGAAAAATAAACCCCCAGCCCTAAATTACGGTCATCTTTTTAAGGACATATAATTTATCCAAATCCAAGCTTGTATGGCCACCTTGACAAGCACCTACTACTGATCAAACCGCACTTGGGAAAGGGGAAAGGAAGCAGAAAACCTTTTCCTCCTCCTGGTCCACGCGACAAGCGCCCAGAGCACACCTGGCTCGGTCCCTCCGCCCAGCCAGGGGGGTTTACAAATGTGCGTTGGTCACAGACAAACCTGAAAGATCCCAGGAAGCCCCGGGGGAAGTCGCCGGCACTCGTGGAAGGCGCCCACTCCGCCGGGCGCTCAGGTGGCGTGGCAGTCCAGCGGCTCTCGGGGAAGGTGCCCCCAGCTGAGCCCCATGTCCCGCTCGACCGAGGGGCGGGGAGGGCGCGGCGGGGCAGGACCGCTAAGGGGTCCCGCCGGAACCCGGGCGCAGCCGCCGCCGATCGACTGCAGGCAGCGCGCGAGGAGGAGAGCGGCGCGCGAGGGCGAAAGGGAAGGACCCGCGGCGAAGAGGAAGCAACAATTCAACAAAATAGCGGCCGGGAGGGCAGGCGGACCCAATCGCAGTTCGCAGAGGCGCCGGGAGCAGGAAGTGCCCGCGCCGCCCTCCGAAGCCCGCCCGTCCCCAGCCCCGGCGGCGACTCCCAGACACCTGTTTAGCGGCGCCCGCGCTCGGGTTCCACCCTCCAGGCTCCCCCCGCAAACACTCCGAGCAGGGGAAGGACAGGGGGGGGCGGGGGGAGGGAAGCAAGACCTTGGACTCGCAGCCTGAGGGCGCCTCCGCCGGCCGTACCTGACATCCGCGGCGACTCCCTCTCGCCCCTCCTGGGGGGCGGAGAGGAGAACGACAAGAGACCGGCGACCTTCGCTCTACTCGGCAGCCGCAGAAGTGCTCGTCGCCGCTAGCCGGGGCCGCCCGCTGCCGCCTAGATTTCTCCCCGGCAGCGGCGGCGGCGGCGGCGGCGGCCGAGGGGGGGCCCGGCGCCCGCTCCCGCCCTCTCGCACCGCCCCTCCCCGCAGCCGGTCGAGGCCGCGGCCCGCCAACGGCGCAGGCGCCACCCAGGGGTCTCCTAGCGGTGACGTCGCCGCCGCGGCCCCGGCCCCAGGGAAGAGCCGAGCCAGAGGGGGCGAAGGGGGCGGGGCTACGGCGACGTGCGGACGCGGGGATTGGCCGCCGAGCGCACGCCCCGCCCTTCTGCGAAGGTCGTCTGGGAAGTTGGGTCTTCAGTGAGCAGTAGTGGAAGCCCCCTGGCTGCCCCTCTCGCCTGGCGTTCAGCTTTCTGCTGGTGCTGCGGGGTCGTGCACTGGCTTCCGGACCTTGAGAGGGACTAAAGCAGTGAGACAGCAGGGGCTGAAACTGGGGGCGCCTGGTGGACCTTTGTCTGAGGGCAGGATCTGGCCCTGCAGGAGTCTTCTGACCTGGAGCCTGCTCGTCCCTGGTTTTTCTCCGTTTCCCACACCTCACCCGCACCCCCATCCTCTCTTTTTCCCAGTATCTCTCGGGCCTTAATGACAGGAAATACGGCCAGGTGAGATATGCAAACGAGTGCTGGGTAACCAGTTCTGTGAAGTAGGAAGCGCTGAAAATGCAGTTGATGATAATACCACAAGGCCTTCTGTAGGCACACGGGGCCTTTGGTTCTGCCATTACTTCAGTGCTGTCAGGCAAATGGCAGGAAGACGTTCCTCGGGGCTTTGCAAAACTTATCTCCTTTAGTTGGCGAAAGGACATTGAATCAGAAACCTATCTTTGAATTGAGAAGGGGGAGCCTGTGAGCCATTGGAGGCAACCTTGAAGCACTCAGGAGGTGGGGGTAAGGTCTTGGCTTTATTGGAGTTAGCCATCATCTACAAGGCCTAACTTGAAGGTGAGAAAGCTATTTTGTTTCCTTTAAAGGCCCTCAGATAGTTCTTCAGTGACTTTCAGCATAGCTGTTAGGCGTGTAGGCTCTGGGCTGGAATCTTGGTCCCTTCACCTATTGTGTAATCTTGGCAACTTACTTAACAACATGCCTGGGAAAATTAAGAAACAACGTGTGTAAGTTATTGTTGTTGTCATTTTTTTTTCTTTAATTTGTTTAGATTCAGCCCTAGTGTAGTTTCCCAGGATATGCCATTAATAGATCCAAAAGAATCTTCCTTCCAAAAGAATTTTAAAACACCTAGTGATTCTTAGCCAAACCTCCCATTTTTCAGATGAGAAAACTGAGGTCAGGAAGATAAACTGGTAGGCTCATGCAAGAAGTGCAAGTACTGTATCCTGATGTTCAGATGAGTGCTCTTTCCCAGACCCATGCCTCCAGACTTCTCCCTCTTACATCTTTACCTACATCCTCTTCTCTCTTCCTCAGCCTTCCTTTCCACAGCTGCTGTAAAACAGCATGTCACAGTGCTCCAAATAGAAATGAAAGCAAAGCAAAAAAAAAAAAAAAATCTCATGATTGCTTACCTCATTTTAATTTTAGTGAAATTTATAATGAATAAGGAATGACATTTTTCCAGTGAGCAAAAGTAAGAAACCTATCCAAGGATAAGTTCAGCCGCAGCATGTCTAAGAAAATTAGTGGCAACAAGTAATGTTGATATGAAGAATACCCGATGAAGTTAGCCCCTCCCACTCTCGGGTATTTTTAAATAGCTACTATTTTTATGAAAGCGATACATACTATTCAAACAAATACAGGTTTCCCCCCCACCCCCCAAACCTCATAATCCAGAGATAACCATTTAAAAAATATTCATGTTATAGTCTTCTATACAGCTCTAAGAATAAAAAAAAAAACACATAAAGACAAATACATTACTTCATAAATTGGATCTTATGTGCACAGTTCTTTTATCACTGAACAGCATGTCACGAATAACATCATTTTAAAAAGTTACATAGTGTCCATTAAGTGGACATTTATCATCATTTATCTAATCAGTTTTCTATTGATTGACATTTTGTCCCCAAATGTTTCCTATTTTAAACTCTTTGATGAACTTCCTTATGTATGCCCCTTTGCACCACTGTGAAGTTATCTTTTGGGACAAATTCCTGGAAGTGACATTTTTGTCAGCCAATTCTTCAACATTATCAACTAGAAAAAATAAAGTGTGGCTACTTTGAAAAATATACTTTATATGTGAGACTCAGTACAACCAGATTCTCCCATTTGAAACACAGTTAAACCTCAGACAGTGTTGTTGTCAGTCTGGTGTTTCAATAATCTGTCAGAGCTCCCTGGAGCAGAATAATGTGTGTTGAGGCTCCTTGGAGCAGGGTGATTGACACTGCCAGTTGTTTAAACCAAAATCCTTTTTTCTTTACTAGCAGAATTCTGATATTTTTTTCAGGGTGATAATGTGTCCAGTTAAAAATCTTTACTTCCCCAGACTCTCGAAAGCCATGGTTGGCCATGCGGCCTACAAAATTAAAGGAGCTGTTCCTAGGAGGGCCTCGAAGCTTTATGGAAGAATTGTTCATTTAGCCATTGGACCTGTATCCATTCTTTTTCTTATCTGGAGCAATGGCATGATGCTGGAGGTGGAATAGCCATATTTCAACCATAATAACAAAAGCCCCACACATTATTAATAGCGTGAGAAGACAAAGATGCCTGGTTCATGATTGTTCTGGAAGGTCAGCTTACCAGCTCTGGACCGCCCATTTCTGAACTTGTTGAGTGAGGGAAAATAAATCCCTCCTATTGAAGGTTTTATTGTTTGGATTTTCTGTTAACAAGCACCGAATGCAATTCCTAATTGATATATTAAGATAGAACAAGTCATCATTTATTTAGCACTATATATAGAATTTTTAATAAACAAGGGGAACACAAAATGGAAACAAGAAATAACAACAAAACACCACTCTTTTCTCTGATAAACTTAGTTTTCCTTTCAATACCCAAATGTTACAATTAGATTAACAAATCGTTTTGTGATGATTTGATTGAGTTCTGTAAAGTAAATTATATTCACTGGTATAATAGTTTTAAAATACGGCCCAGCTGGTGTGGCTCAGTAGTTGTGTGTTGACCTATGGACTAGGGGATCACAGTTTGATTCCTGGTCAGGGCATATGCCCAGGTTGTGGGCTCAATCCCCAGTGTGGGTCACGCAGGAGGCAGCTGATTAATGATTCTCTCTCATTATTGATGTTTCTCTCTCCCCCTCTCCCTTCCTCTCTGAAATCAATACAAATTTATTTTTAAAAAAATAAGATATGTTCACAAGCTTTGATACTTCTTCCTTAAAAAGGTGGAGCTGAATTCCCCTTACCTTGAGTTTGAACTGTATTTAGTGACTCTTTCTCATGAATAGACTTGTCCTCATTGTAGAAATGAAATAATGTGATTTCTTGGGGGGAGGAGGGGGGCGGGACACGTTAGAATACATAGAGAGGCCCACATTATGCGTAATTAAGGCTTCCAGCCAAAAGCTAGTGAGGAACTGAGGACTCATGACAACAGCAATGTGAGTGAATTTGGAAGCAGGTCCTCAAGCCCTAGTCAAGCTTTCAGGTGACTGCATTCCTGATCATCTTCACTGAACCTCAAGAGAGAACCTGACCCAGAATCACTTGGCTAAAGTGCTCCTGAATTCCTGGCCCAGAGAAACTGTGAGTTAAAAAATGTTTTAAACCATATAATTGGGGATAATTTGTTATGCCATGAAGATAGCTAATAGAGTTAGGTATAATAGAGCCTCGCACAATGCCTGGCATGTATTTCAGTGTTTATTTGTTGTTTGAATGAATACACAATTGAATGAAGTAAAATATTTCTTTTTCACTTTAAACGGTAACAAACAATGCTGGTATTGTCTTTGATCCCTGACACCTGTATTATACTATGGTTTTCTGACATGATCACAGGGAAATCAACTGTGAATCTTGCTGAGACCTAAACATTGACATTTCTGAAAGAGACATGTGGTGAATAGAGTGTTGGAACCCTTGAGTCTTGAATAATGCTCCCAGTTTTATTACTGAATAGCCAAGTGGCCTACGGCAAGTCACTTAAGACCTCCAAATCTCAATTCTCCTACCCATAAATTAGGGGAAATAATCCCAACATGCCTCAAAAGGTGGTCAATGAGATTATATGTGACCGTGTAATTATAAAGCATTAACATCCTCTTAATTATATTAGGCTCATGAGGTCTATCCTACTGTGTGGAGTTTTTTTGTTAATCTTCACCCGAGAATATTTTTTTCCATTGATTTTTAGAGAGTGGGAGGGAAGGAGGGAGGGAGAGAGAGAGAGAAACATCAATGTGAGAGAGACACATCTATTGCTTGCCTCCCTCACGAGCCCCAACTGGGGCCAGGAATCAAGCCCATGACCCTTTGGTGTGTGGGCCTACATGCTAAGCATTGAGCAACATCTGGCCAGCGCTATCCTACTGTATTTTTAAGCAATAAATATTTTATTTTATTTTTTAAGAGAACAGATTCATTTTAATTTGAATGTGTCTATGAAAGGGAAAAGCTAGAAATAGAGCTTTAGACAATGGTCTGCTGGCAAATGTTTAACAACCAGCTCTCTAAAAATATATATACATGTATGTATGCATACCTATTAATGCACATTAATTTATAATGAATCTCAATGATGTAAAGGTTGTGTAACTCTCAATTTTATAAAGAATAACAAAATATCAAATACTTTTTATTGAATTTCCATATAGCCAATTGATTGTCACACCTTTCATCAGTTTTTGCTGCACTCATATCCAAAGTCAAACTGCAGTTAAGCATTAAATATTTCAGATGGTGTGTTTTAGACTTTTCTTTCAAGAGGTGATAACTGGTTGTACTGTGTTCCTTTGTAAAATATTAGCATCATTCATAGTAAGCAGTTAGGGTTTAATAATATGGCAGGATGGTGGGTTATTACATGTCAGATCTCATTTTATTAGCCTGGTGAAAATTTATTGCACTTTAAAAAGAATACCTAATTATGACTGGCTTCTTTTTCTCTTCATGAACTAATTTGTAATTGTGGTCGGGTGCGTGCCCCTCTTTATGGTAACAGTGGTCGTTAAACATGCTTAGTAATAAACATACATTTAACCAATAATTTGGTCTGAGTCTAAGAGTTTATCTTAGAGCAAAATTGCACCCAGCAGCTAGAAAATAAATGGTAGAATACATGTCTTTCTCTTTCAGAAAAGAGGACAGTGGAACATCAGAGATAGAGATAGTTATTGACAATGCACAGTTGGGTGGTATGGCTAACCCCAGAGGTAAATATGTGAGGATGAGTAAGATAGGGCCTTCCCGTAGGATTCAAGTCCCAATTATGTAGTGGGTGAATTATCCAAACTCCCTGATTTTGTTGTTCCATCTTGCTTTCTGCTCTTCTGCTGTGATTCCAAATTGGTTGAAATTACTAGTTTAATTAGACAGTTTATTTGTGGTTGTAGATGACCCCTGCTAACTACCATTTTTATTTACTTGAGTAGTAAGACCCTACAAAAAAAAAAAAAAAAAACACAAAAAAAACCCAACAACACTGACAGAGCTTCCTGTTCTGGCGATTATATGTTTTCCAACTGAGCTCATTCCATATAGAAATACCTGCCAGGATAAAGTATTTTCACCCTACGCAACCTGAGAGAGCATTTTTCAAACAGTTTTTATTCCTTGCTGTTACATCTTCACAAAAATCTACCAAGATTTTGAGATAGTTGCAAAGGTTAGTATTATTTTCTGAACTGACTGACACATGAAGTGGATAAAGGTGGAGAACATAGCCAAAGACGAGATAAAGAAAAAAAAAGAACGTCTCGGAAATACTTTTAACCTCCAGGGAAGAGGACTCAGCATGACTCACATCATACTAGCTTAAAAGCCGAGAAGGCAACGGCAACGTGTGTGCTGAGGAATGTTGTCATCTAGAGAAATTTTATCAGCCTATGAGGTTGGGCTCCCTAGGGTTACTTGGTGTTTCTCTAGTTCCTGGAATAAGATTCAGGACGTTTTCCTAGTGGCTCAACAAAAGCAGAGAACATTTGTTGAACATGGAATAGGTGAAGCTGTCTTTAGTTTAAAATCCCTAAGCAGTAAATGATTTATAAATATGTATGCTACCTCTGTTATTGTAAAGAACTGACTTACACATTTTAGCTGCGTTATGTGAAACTTTTTTCTTCTTCTTTTAAATTGTATCTAAATGTATTTAAATGTAAAAATGGATTATGACATACTTTGTTGGCTTTCTGTCCATCCTTCATAGAGAAGCTTCCCCTTCCTCATCCCTTTTCCCCTATATCCCTCCTACAGCTTGGGTCCCCATAGCCATGTTTATATGAGAGGACCCTTCTCCTTTCCTGCCACAGCTGATTCAAGAGGTTTTGATCCTTTAAGAAATATGAACCAGCCCTAGCCGGTTTGGCTCAGTGGATAGAGCGTCGGCCTGCGGACTGAAGGGTCCCAGGTTTGATTCTGGTGAAGGGCACATGCCTGGGTTGCAGGCTTGATCCCAAGTAGGGGGCGTGCAGGAGGTAGCTGATCCGTGATTCTCTCTCATCATTGATGTTTCTATCTCTCTATCCCTCTCTCTTCCTCTCCGAAATCAATAAAAATATATATATTTTTTAAAAAGAAATATGAATCAATTAGATTCTCTCTTCTGGGAATTTGGAATTGGGAGAAAGAAGCCTTAGTTACTCTCTTTTGAACCCTGAAACTGTACTCCAAATATGGATTATAGCCCAAACATGTAAACCCAAGATAAGGGGAACCGATTCTGCAGTTAGAGACAGGAATGAAGTAGACTATTTGAGAAGTGTAATGACCCTGAGCTGTGTGCTCCCTGAGAGAGAGAAAGAGCGGGGAGAGAGTCACTTTCACATATTTCCCATGGCCCCCTTCCCTCAGATGGCCTTGCTGCTCTTGCGTTCCATGAATCCCTACACTGTATTCATATATTAAATTACACTTTTTTTTGTTAAGTTAGTTTGAATGGGTAATTTTCCCATTCTTTAAAAAACATTTCATCACTTCATTTAAGAGAGATCTAAATCGTTCTTTTCATTTATAAGAAGTAAAAAGAATTTTGAAAACTTTGATCTGAGGAATAACCTAAGGCTTACCAAAAAACATGCAAAATTCATACTCTGTTGTATAAAGAGATCAAAATGGCAAAGTGGGAAGCTTTCAGTTCTGTTCTCCCACAGAAACAGAAAAACAAGGAGCAAGCAACTGTCCGAACCGATTTTGTGAGAACTCCGGAAAACACTTAAAAGTTTATAGCAACCGAGTGAGCACTGAGTCAAGAAAAAGGCACTTCAAAGCAGTCGGAAAATGTTGTGGTGATTTCACTTGCTTTTCCTCTCCCTCCTCCCCTGCATGGGAACAGTCTTATAATGTCAGTAGTCTTAGAGTGGCAACAGCCTTAAAGCAGCAGTATTCATAGAGTTGCTGCAATCATAACAAAACAACAGTCTGAAAGTGGTAGCAATCTTAAAGTGGCAGCAGCCTGTGTTCCCGGTGTGGGACTGCCCCCTGATTCTGGAAGGAACAACGTGGACCTTGCTCACAGACTATTGTGATGTCCGTTCTAATCCGTCTGGGGGTGCTAGGGACTGAACTGTGTCCTCCAAAATTTATGTGTCGCAGTCCTAGCCTACAGTGTGCATGTAGGGCCTATAAAGACGTGATAAAAGTTAAGTGAGTGCATAAGGGTGAGATCCTCATCTGATAAGGCTAGTGCCCTTATTAGAAGAAGAAATACAAGAGCTCTCTCTGTCCATCAAGTGTGGACACAGGGAGAAGGCAGCTGTCTGTAAGCCAGGGAAAGAACCCTCGCCAGAAACGGAATTGGCTGGAGGCTTGGTTTTGGGTTTTCTATTTTCCAGACGTATGAGAAATAAATTTCTGTTGTCTGAGTCATCCAGGCTGTGTGGTATTTTGTTATGGCAGCCCAAGCATACGGATACAGGGGGCAGCCTGAAGGACTGTGGCAAGGTGTTCTATGTTTTACCTCGCTGAGAGCTCGGGTGAAAGATCTTGAAAACACTGCAAGCCGAATTAATAACCCTCAGGCAGCGGGGTCAGAGACTACAGTGAAACATACAATAGACCATCTAAGGCAAAAGACGAGGAGAACTTCTTTAGAAATTAGGACATTCAGAAGCAACCATCGAGACAGGGGAATTTATAGAGCCTTTTGCATACCCATGGCAAGATACATGCTCAGAAAAAAATCTTAGACGACCATAAGCTTTCACCTGGGCTGAGTGAGCCCTTGGCACAGTGCAAACCTGACAAATTGAAGGAAAGTCTAGCTCAGAGACAATTTACAAAGACGGGAAGGTTCCTGCATTCAAGGAAATTTCTATTAAACATTAGCAGCACACAAGCTAAGGAACACAGACATCAGTGACCACATTGACAAGGAATACTGTCTTTGCAATAATAGTTTGGGAAAGAAATTAAATAAACTGACTGCTACAGCCTCCAACAACCCCAAACCAGCAAATCCTGTGAAAAGGGGAGAATCTGACTTCCACTTACCACATTATATTAATTCAATGTCCAATTTTTATCAAAAAAATTACAAGGCATACAAAGAATCTGACTTTCGGTTACCATCTTATATTAGTCCAATTTCCATTTCTTATTTTAAGAAGTTACAAGCAAGTATGGCTCATTCAAAGAACAAAATAAATTGGTAGAAACCATCTCTGAGGAAGTCCAGACATTGGCATTACCAGACAAAGATTTTAAAATAACTGTCTTATGCTCAAAGCACTAATGGAAAACATGAGCAATAAACTAAAGGAAATGAGGAAAATAATGTATGAACGAAAGAGAATACCAATAAAGAGGAGAAAATAAAAAGGAGCTAAGTGGAAACTGGAGCTGAAGAGTACAATAGCCACAACTTCGACAAACTGTTGGCTCTAAGATAGGTTTTATGCAGAAGACTCTGGGCCTTGTCCCCCATTGGGGAATGGTGTCCCTTAAATCGTAAAATTGATCACAGTTTAGTGTAAAGATCTTGGGCTTCAGAGTAAGATTGATGTGTATACATGATAGCTATAAATAAAAATAACCATGACTAGCATTACTAATTAAAGTGGAGAAAGCTCTAAGAAGGAAGAACTCAGAGTCTAGGACTTTTTAAATGACATCTGGGCTGATTACTTACCATATGCTAGACACTATGTTATGTTTTAGGCACTCCACAAAACACTTAAGCCACTGATTTATTTTAAACTTCACACCAACCCTCTGAAGTAGGTGTTAGCAACCCTATTAAATGATAAATAAACTAGTCTTAGAGATTAGGCACTTGTAAATAGTATAACATGGATTTCAACCCAGTTTTTAAACAATTGCTTCATTGAGGTATAATTGGCATGCAGTAACTAACTATACATATATAAGGTGTATAATATGATGTTTGGACATGTGTATACCCATGAAACCATTTACACAATCAATATAATAAACATATCTATCACCCCCAAAAGTTTTCTCCTGCCACTCCCCACCCCATCTCCAAGAAACCACTTACCCGATTTTTGTCACTACAGATTAGTTTGCATATTTTAGCATTAGACGAATGGAATCATACAATGTGTTCTCCACTTTATCTAGCTTTATCACTCAGCATAATTACATTGAAATTAAACCATGTTGTTGAGTTTATCAATGGTTCATTCCTTTTTATTGCTATCAGTATTCCAAAAGTGTATCCATTCACCTGTTGATGGACATTGAACCCAATGGTTTCTGACTCTAAACCCATGCTACACTGTCTCCGCAGCTCCATAACTCACTGTGTGGTCTTAGAAAACTGAATTATTCTTGTTGAGTCTCAATTTCTGTCATTGGAAAATGGCAATAATATTTCTTCCACATGAATGTTATTAGTAAATGAGATAACATGAAAACACCTAATACTGTGCCTGGCACACAGTAAGTGCTTATAAACATTCTTTTTTTTTTTTCTCAAGAAAGAAGTTTCTCAGGAAAGAACTGAGGAAAAAATATAGCAGTAATGACTTTCTGTACTCTTTCTTCCTGCATTTCACTTCTTTCTTGAAACTTTCTCACTTTAATTTCCCCTGCTTGTGTCTTATGTGCACCTCATGAACATGATAGTCCCTTCTTCTCTCTACTACAAATATGTACAACAAACTTTTTTTCCATGTTCTGAAAATTTCAGTTTATGAAATTTGGCTGAAATAGAGCATTACCAGTCAAGACAACATTACGTATACCCCTATACATTAGACTTTTATCAAGGATATAAATGATGAACGGGAATGGCAGAGGCTAGGGGTGGAGGGTAGAAAGCAGAGACTGATGAGCAAGGTAGTAACGCTTTATAGTTGAAGCCTGAAAGAGCTAGACAGAAAGTGGAGTGATAACTAGGGGCAAGAAAGGCACACATGTGGGGCAGGAAAGAGTTGAAAGAAGAAATAAGGATCTCAAGTACAAGTAGCCATAGGTTATTGCTGCCTTTTATCTTTGAAGTACAGACACATCCCCCAAATTATGGACACTGGTGAGTACAAAGCTCTCTGGGGTGTGAGAAAGGAAATGAGAAGATATGCTACATTCCGGTTTATCAAGCTCCCAGCTAATGACCCAAAGTCAGTTTCCTTTCCTCCCATTACAGGTTAAATGTGCGTTTATAGATTGTTGTGATAATGTTTTAAACACTGTTTCTGTAGGAGAATACTATATGTTTTATTGATTTCAGAGAGGAAGAGAAGAGGAGAGAAATAGAAACATCAATGATAAGAGAATCATTGATCAGCTGCTTCCTGCATGCCCCAAACTGGGGATAGAGCCCCAACCAGGGCATGTACCCTGACCAGGAATGAAACCATGACCTCCTGGTTCATAGGTCGATGCTCAACCACTCAGCCACACAGGCTGGGCTGGAAAATACATTGTTACTTCAATGAATTTTTGTAATACAACTCACATGGAGACAGATGACTTTTAGTTTACTAACATTAACCATTTAGATGTTGCAGATAAAGAAAATTCAGGTGATAAAAAAGTGACTTGACGAGGGCATTACGATGAAATTAAGTTCAAATTGGCATTTTGTGTACCTTGATTCAGTCTGTAAAACTTCTTTTTCTATTGGATCTCTAAGGAGCCTTCTTTGCCTTGAAAAGATTATTGGGGAAAGGAATAGGTGGAAGGGAACAAACTACCATAGTCCAACAAAACTAATCTCTCTCTCTCTCTCTCTCTCCCTCTCTCCCCCCTCCCTTTTGCTTTGGATCTCTGTTTCTCTTCCAAGTGATTTTTGTCACCCCCCTCCTCTTCCTCTGTGTGTGGTGTGTTTGTGTATGTTGGGGGCAGGGTGTGTGTGGGTGGGGGGAGGGTATTGTTTGCTTTACTTTTCTTTTTTTTTTGCTTCCTGGTCTTTAACTGCACTCAGTATTTCGCCTGCCTCCTTTCAATGTCTTTATTTTTAGTCCTTGTTTTTATACCTGTCAGGAGAAAAAAGAATGTCATTATTACTTTCTTTTTTTTTTTTAAGTTTAAGTTCTTAACTCTTTCTGGCTCTGTGCTAACAACCATTATAAAAAGGAAATGACATAGACAGTGTCTGACTTCTAAAGTATAAAATCTATTGTGAGACCCAGCTGTGCTTTTATAACACCCTTATGATTCTGACTTTTTTGTTTGTTTCTCAGTGCCGTTAAAAATCTAAAGGCCTAA
The DNA here is from genome assembly GCF_027574615.1 of Eptesicus fuscus. Classification (NCBI taxonomy): domain Eukaryota; kingdom Metazoa; phylum Chordata; class Mammalia; order Chiroptera; family Vespertilionidae; genus Eptesicus; species Eptesicus fuscus. Next base: position 24,019,328 of record NC_072486.1, read on the forward strand.
GTCACAAACATACCCGATTCCTGTACAATTTCAGAAGGTTCAAAAAGTCCCTGAACCCCTAAGGAGTTTATGACCTCAGGTAAAGAATCCTGCTGGTTGTCTCAATACATTTCACAAATGTCACACAATTTTTGAGATAGGAGGAATATCTTGAGACATGATCAATTCGAATTCATTTAGGTAAGAAAATCAATAGGATATTTAATAGCCGTTTTGTGTGGTTGAGAGGTAAAAGAGAAAGAAATGTTATCAAATCATAAGTAGATTATAACATTATCCAAAAGGAACAAACATTTAATAAGCACCACTTACTACACACATACCTATATATAAAAGTCCTACATAATATAGCTGTTGTAAAAATTCTATTTGTATATGTGTATTTATATGTATGCTTATATAAAATATTTACATATGTATACATTTGTGTGTGTGTTATATATTTGTGTAGGTAATATATTAAGTATATATAATATAAAAGTATATATAAATATAATTTTCATAATAACTATATCATGTAGGAATTATACTCAGATATGGAAATTGAGGCTCAGAGAAATCAAATAGCTAACTCAAGTCACCTGCTAGTAAGTGATAGATTAGAATTCACACCAACATCTAATTCTAATGCCCCTTCGGAGGTTGATTTCTCATCTTTTCTACTCAACACGAAACTTAGCACATAGGAGGCACTCATAGAAGGTTGGAATATTGATTGAATTAAACCAAACAGAGTCAAGTACAGAGTCCTGCAGTAAATCACTGGAAACTACCACTTCCATCCTCATTAACCCCCTCCCCCGCCCATTTAATTTCATTTCTTTAGAGAAAGGAGAGGGCATTCTAGCCAGTTCTGAAGAGTAGAGGAGACTCTCCAAAATTGCAGAGAAATACAATAATTTTCCTTTACTCATCAGAGAACTATGTCAGGTCTAGCATACTGAGAGGGTTGCAGGCTTGAATATGCCAGTTTTCATTAGGAATAAATGTACTGCAAAGTTAATGCAATATTAACTTGAGGAAACTGTTTTTGATTTAGTGAGTCCTCTGAACATTAAAGAAAGCATTTTGACTGAGGCTTCTGAAATATAAAGAACAATTTGAAACATGCCTAGGAAGAAAATGCAGCAATTTTAACCTAAGGAGGTTCTCAAATGAAGACGGATTTTAAAGGAATTGTTCAGAATTATATGCACATACTCTGAGGCTAGCTAACGAAGGAAGCTATAATGTGAAGAGAGTTGCTGAAGAAATGCAAGCAACTCTCAGGTAGAGGCTGGTTATACTTCAAAAGTAAATCTTTGGCCTGGCCGGTGTTGCTCAGGGGTTAGAGCATTAGCCAGCACACCGAAGAGTTGCTCTTTCAATCCCTGGTCAAGGGCACATACCTGGGTTACAGGTTCGATCCCTTTCCCACTTGGGTGTGCATGAGAGGCAACAAACCAATGTCTCTCTCAAATTGATGTTTTTCTCTCTCTTTCTCTCCCCATCCCCTCCTCCTATCCACTCTCCCTAAAAATCAATGGAAAAAATATCCTCAGGTGAGGATTAACAACAACAAAAGCTATCTTTAGGGAAGCTAAGAGACACTTAACTAAGTTGAATGGAAACTGTATTGGAAGTCATTATAATTTTAGAAGCCAGTCAAGACAATGGAGTAATGCAGAATTAGGTAGTGTTACCCTGCTTGATAGGTTCATGATTTAAAAATAAGCCCATCTTCAGGTCAGGGCAAGATCATGATGCATAGTTTTTTAATTTCCCCCAATCCTTTCCTAAAACATATACTAAATAATAGAATAGCTCTACTCTGATTCAGTGGCTGGTATATTATTATCATTGTTGTTGTTATTTGATATCCTTGGCTCTTGGCTCTGCAGCCCAAAGTTTAGTTCTGTTCCACTCCATACCCAGGTTTCCATAATGCTTGCCTGAATCTCACTTACCAGGGCCTATTTAATTGGGTTCATAAAAGAGACTGGATCGTGGAATGAAATAAATAAGAGTTTGGGAATTACATGGACCTGGGTTCAAATCTCAGTACCGCTATTCGCTGATTTTATAAGTTGGATCTGTCACAAGACCTCTCATTCTCTCATTATTGTTTGTATTAAAAAATCCAATTCAATTATATCGTTTGACTTCTAGGACTATGTCTATTTTCTCCAATGTTCAAGTAACAGGATTAGCAATGTAGTGGCCCATTGAAGAAGGGAGTAACAGGTAACTCTAGGAGAGGAATTGTAGGCACACACACACACACACACACACACAGTACTGAGAAAGGATAAAAGGTCTTTGTCCTTCAACATTTCTAAATTCTGAGCCTCTTTACCAACCCTCCTCCCCCAGGGAGGATAAACCGGCTTTTCTAAGTTCTGAGCCCTTTCTCAAACCTGAAAATTCTATTTGCAGAGAAATAGGAGGTTCTTTGTGCCTAAGAGCCTATAGGAAAGGGGATGTGGAGTTCTAGAAATTGGTTAAGGCCCAGGAAGTGTCAGGATTTGTGCAGAATAAAAATCACTTCTATGAGTATTGCTTTATGTCCCATGTGGTGGCCCAGCCCTGTTTTCTTGGTGTTCGCTACATATGGCATTAGAGGGATATCTTCACCAGGCAGGACCCGAATGAGGAGGACCCCAGAAGTTTTATGTTTCCTTTGTAGGTTCTTTGATTCCATTGGTCCCTGTGACCTGTCACACTCCAGCATGCTCACCAGCAAACACCCTGGAGACTCATGCTGACTGAGAACTAACTGCTGACAGCAAGGGTAGTCATTCAACAAAGATTTATTGAGTTCTTCATATATGCCAAGTTCTTGGTCTGGGATTAGATCTTTGAAACAGGGAGGATAAAACCTAATGAGGTTCATAACTTCTCCCCTCCATTCTTTATCCTGACTTATCTTTCTTCATAGAACTCAATCATTTATTATCTGTCTCTTTGTTGAGTGTCTGTTTTGCTCCATTAGAATTCAAGGCCCAAGAGAGCGGGAACGTTGTCTTGTTTATTGCTGTCTCCCCAGTGTCTGGCACATGCTATTAAGTGTTTCACAGATACTTGCTGAATGAATGAATGAATCCCATTGTTTTAGTCAATGAAAGCCAAGTAGTCTTGTATATTACTTTAGTTTCTCTTTCCAAAGTCCTCTTACATTTTTATACCTAAAATAAATACTGTTTTGCCTTTTCTGCCTCTTTTCCAAAAAGTGCTTATAATGATGCATCATTTATAGTCTACAGAGCTGCATAATGAACATCTGAGGTAAAAAAGGAACACTGTACATCTTGTAGTCTCTAGTCAGTCTTCTCGAGCCTTGTAGAGCCAATTCTTTTATGAAAGTCCTCTGAGGAAAGATCTATGAAGTTTCATAATGTTCTATTTCAATTTTTATTTATAATTTGAAGATATATACATATATATATGTATATATATATATTATTTATATTTATATATATATTTTTTTTTTTTCTCCATGAAAAACAAACCCTTTTTTGGTAGCCATTATATATATGATAGAAATAAGGAAGCAGTAGCCTCAGAAGTTTCCACCCACCTTCTCCCCACCACTGCTGTTGTCACTCAGACTTTCCTCCTTCCCACTGCCCTTCCTCACCTAAGGGAGGGAAGTAAGGGCAGGAAAAGGAGAAGGGTAAGCCACAGTAGGCTGAGGGCAAGATTACAGGAGAATTCTCTCAACTGTCGACTTTGCCAATGAAATTTAAAGATGCATCATTTCTTATTTCTACAGCAGTTGTTTGCTAATATTCTAATAAAGGCTTCATTGATGTGCCCCCAAAATTATTCAGACAACCCCAGTGACCATCTCTGTGACTTTTCTTTCATCAAATATAAATCACAGGCTTATTCAACTTAGCTAGCATGATCTTCTTTTAATAAAACCTGTGTCAATAAGTTTCAATCCTTTCATCACTTGGTGCTTACGTATTGATTTTCTTTATAGTGTTCTTGAACCTTAATTTGAAAACTGACATTAGCTTTTTAACATGCTAGAGTTTTCTTTCTTTTTTTTTTTTCCTTTCTTATAGAGACAATCATTTTTCTGTGTTTTTCCTCTTTGGGTAATCTTCTTGACTCTTGAGATTTGTAATGCTTTACTATTTTACCTAGCTTCTCTTTTTTTCTGCTTGTAGTAGTCCTTCAAAAAACTTTGTTGATATAATTTACCTCTTCCAAAAGATCAACACAGCATTCTTGAGAAAAGAATGACAGTTTTAATACTTAAATGACATAGTTAATGCTCAAACTTCTCTTGACTTTCTAATGAAGAGTTTTAATGTTTTTCTTTTTCCAACTTCTTAGATTTATTTGTATAAAAAAAGTGCAAAACAAAACAAAACAAAAAAACTCTTTTAGGGAAAATTTTATCATGTAGAATGCACACATACCTACATCTGACACTGATTTTTTTTTTTCTTTTAAGCATTGCCTTTCCCAATTCTTATCTGAGTCATCAATGGTAAATATTCACTAAGCCTTCATTATGTATTCACACTGAAATAAGGACTGTACTTTCCTTATCTCTTTTGAGCCTTACCACAATCCTGTGAGATAGGTACTATTTTTATATTTATTTTATTTATTTATTTTTTTAATTTCTTTATTGATTAAGGTATCACATATTTGTCCTCGTCCCCCCATTTCCATCCCACCCCCCTCCCCACACATGCCCCCACCCCCCTGTTGTCCTTAACCACTGGTTGGGCTCATATGTCTGCACACAAGTCCTTTGGTTGATCTCTCCCTTTATCCCCACCCTTCCCTACCCTCCCCCCGAGGCCCGACAGTCTGATCCATGCCTCCTTGTTTCTGGGTCTGTTCTTGTTCATCAGTCTATGTTGTTCATTATTTCCCCTAGATGAGTGAGATCATGTGCTCTTAGAAATACACTTATAAGAACCGAAAATGAGACAAGCAATAATGGTTATGGTGACAGGCAAATGAATCAGTCTGTAGTGAGTTTCTTTCTGGGCCAACAGTTCTTTTGAGACCCAATTTCAATGTCCAACAGTTCCTTATGTGTACATGTCAGCACTGACATTTCAGTTCTGGATGGTGGACAACTGGTGGTAATGCAGGTCCGACTCTGTCTGGTTTGGTCCTGGGCAATCTGCAGTGATGCACAGCTGCTAACTGCTATTATGGGAAGGCCACATCAGCGTCTTCTGTCTCTGGACTGCTTCTCTTCTGTCTTCATGGCTGGAGTAGTCCTGTCGATTCTTCTCTTGCTAGAATCCACATGGTCTCGGAGTTGTTTTCTGAAAATATACAAACATATTCTCGACCAAAAGTTAATAAAGGAATATTTTCTATAAATTTGACTGGGGATCCTTTTTCAATTTTTGCCCAAATGATTTTCCTCTGGCTTGTTTTATCACCTTGTGTGTTTTTCATGGGTGTCTTGCTTTTAGCCTTACAATTAATTTTCTAAAGTATTAATTTTCTAGATGTAATTTACTTACAGGATATTTTTCCTTACATGATATTACTCTACTATCCCCTCCTTTTTTGATTTAAATGTTAGGAGGCTTTTGAAAATTTTATAATGTAGTCTTGATGGCTTTTAAATTTTAATTTTTTGTACTATAATATTACTGTTTTAGGTTCATTACATGGTGCACAATTTTATCGTGAGATGAAGTACCAATAAAGATTTTAGTTGATACTTTAGGAACACCTTTTTGTCCAGTACAGTTATTTTTCTAGAATATTCACTTGTTTCAACTGGCCAATTTAAATTTGCCTGAAAACTTGACTACTATTTTACTGTCAAATTTATTACTCTAACAATAATCTTGTTTTACCCTGTAAATATTGGTGGAAGGGATGGTACTATTTTTATATTTATTTTTTAGATAAGAACACTGAGACTTGGGGAGCATCCCAGTCAAAGAAATAGCATAGTAGTAGGAGGAGCTGGACTTTAAATCAATATGTCAGACTTAAGATGCTATACTCTTAACCAGTATATTATAATGCTTCTAGAAGATCCATGCCTGGATAATTATCCCTTTCCAAGTATTTCTTCAGTTTTCAATTCTGTCTTTACTATAATTATTTACACTTTCATGAAGGCAGTAAAGCCTGGTGGTTACAGGTAAGGCTCTGGAGATAGATCAAGTGTAGCCAAATCCAGGGCCACCACATACTGTGTAATTTGGGGCAAACTATGTAGCCTTTTGTGTCTCAAATTCCTAATCTGAATGTGGGGAATATTAGTGCATACCTCATAGGGTTGTGATACTTAAATGAATCCTTATTATGTCTTTGGTGTTTAGAACAGTTCCTGGTATATGGGAAGTGCCCAGAAATGGCATTTTTATTTATTTACTAGAGGCCCGGTACACAAAATTCGTGCATGGGGGTGTGTGTCCCTCAGCCTAGCCTGCACCCTCTCCAATCTGGGAACCCTCGAGGGATGTCCGACTGCCCGTTTAGGATCAGGCCTAAATGGGCAATCGGACATCCCTCTCACAATCCAGGACTGCTGGCTCCCAACTGCTCACCTGCCTGCCTTCCTGATTGCCCCAACCGCTTCTGCCTGCCAGCCTGATCACCCCCTAACCACTCCCCTGCCAGCCTGATTGATGCCTAACTGCTCCCCTGCCAGCCTGTTTGCCCCTAACTGCCCTCCCCTGCAGGCCTGGTCACCCCTAACTGCCCTCCCCTGTAGGCCTGGTCACCGCTAACTGCCCTCACCTGCAGGCCTGGGTCCCCCCCAGCTGCCCTTCCCTGCAGGCCTGGTGGCCCCCAACTTCCCTCCTCTGCCAGCCTGGTCACCCCTAACTGCCCTCCCCTGCAGGCTTGATTGCCCCCAATTGCCCTCCCTTGCAAGCCTGGTCCCTCCCAACTGCCCTCCCCCGCTGGCCATCTTGTGGTGGCCATCTTGTGTCCACATGGGGGCAGCCATCTTTGACCACTTGGGGGCAACCATCTTGTGTGTTGGAGTGATGGTCAATTTGCATATTACTCTTTTATTAGATAGGATTTACTAGATGCCCAGTGCACAAATTCGTGCATGGGTGGGGTCCCTCGGCATGGCTGCCAATTGGGGTGGCAGGAGGGAGGGTTGGAGGGAAGGACAGCAGGAGGTTAGCTGGCTGGCCATGGGGAGGGACTGCAGGAGGTTGGCTGTGGGAGCTCACTGACCACCAAGGGGCAGCTCCTGTGTTGAGCATCTGCTTCCTGGTGATCAGTGCACATCATAGCAACCAGTTGACTGGTTGTTTGGTCATTTGGTCATTCATTGCTTAGGCTTTTATATATATAGATTTATTTCCTACTTTTTTGATAATTCAGCTCATGTACTTACTGAATGCTTTACTGTGTTACTAACTTCCAGGCATTCTGCTAAATTTCAAATATAGAAAGATGATTGCCATAGAATCTTCCCCTTAAGGTGTTCAAATCTAGTGGTGAATCATAAAATATTATGCTCACAAGGGGCTAAACCTCATAATCCGTGCAGACTTGGGGTGGTTAATCTAAATTCACTAAATTTTGGATCAAATGGATGAGTGATGGAATAAGAATCTGTAGCCAAGTATGTAGACCTCCCAAACTAGAGCTTTACAATGAAGTAGATTACTTACAGAGCCAGCTAACCCCATTTCACTTGCCCTTTTGCAACATGACTTTTCTAGTCCTCCCGTCAAGAGGTGGTGTCTATTTCCTTTACCTTGAATTTGGAATAGCCCTGGGATTTGCTTTGCCCAACAGAATGTGATGAAAACGAGGAGCATGACACAGTTCTAGACCCTAAGAGGCCTTGAAGACTCCTTTGTTGCCCTCTTAGGATCTGGCCTCCATGTAAAGAAGCTGAGGTTAGATTACTGAATGATCAGAGAGGGTCTGGAGAGAGAGAAACCCAGCCAATCTCCCACCATTTCAGTCACCCCAGCAGGGGTGTCAGTCATGTGAGTAAGCCTAGCACCCTAAATCCTATAGCTTTTGTTGAACTGCCTCAGCAAATTCCTGTTAAATTGCAGAATCCTAAGCAAATAAATGGTTCTGTTATGGGGGATGGTTTGTTTCATAGCAATAAATCCTGAAAGATAAAGAGTTCCTTGCAGCTTCCCTTTACACTGTCTTAGAAGTCAGCCACCACATATAAAGCTTGGATTAGACAATGGAACAATGAGAGATAATGTGGATAGAGATAAGTCCAGGCCTTCCAACCATCTCTGCCAAGGCCTCGGATATGTAGATAAAGCCACCACCTTAGACCTCCTAACACAGCCTACCCACCAGCTGAATGAAGCTGTATGAGGGTGCCCCATGCAATGAGCAAAAGAACCACCCAGACAAACCATAGAATCGTGGTTGTTTTTAAGCTATTGTATTTTGAGGTAATTTATTACTATGCAGCAATAGGTAACTGAAACACCCACAGTGTACCATGGCTTCCCACAAAAAATGAGGGTGTCAGCTTATGGTGTGTTTGGGGAGTAATAGTTTTACCATTAATCAAGTACTTTCTATGTGCCTGGTACTTTATGTATGTTGTTTTGTTTAGCCCTGTAAAGCAGGTAATCTGGCAAATGAAAAATCTGAACTTTGGAGAGGTTAGGTAATTTGCTCAAGGCCTCAGCAAAATGGAGAGGTGTGATGTCAATGCCTCATTTCAGGCTCTCTCCAACTTTCTTCTCTCTATGGCAGTGGTCTTCTAACTCGTCTCACCAACTCCCAATCTCATAGCCCTTCAGTAGATCCCATCAATTCTAACTACTAAAGCTCATGCTATCAAATGTCTATAGGATTTTTGACTCACCCTTACACTACCCCGCTGTCTATTGGATAAAGTACAACGTGTACAAAACTTCTCTTCTTGCTTCTCCATCTCAGCACCTCCTTTATTTATCTTTTTACCAGGTGGAGTCACCTGCACAGCACAGATTTGTTTTGTCAGCCCTCCTAGCCTATGCACAGATTGCTTTGCTAGGAATGTTCTCCTTACCTCCCCCATCTTCTGGTACATCCATTCATCTTCCAGGACTTAACCTCAAGCTTTACCTTGACTATGAAGCCTTAGCCTGGTCTCCCTGAGGCTCGGTTGACCAGCCCTCACTTGTGCCCCCACTGAAACTGTACACTTTCTTAGTAGAGCATTAGTAACACCTTGTTTGTAAGCCAGTTTATCTATCGGACTGTGAGCTTCTTAAGTCTTTATTCATCTAGTGTCCCCTGGACTGGTGACTAATAAAAGAAATTCTCTAGAAGAGGAGAGAAGTGAGAACAAAAAAGGATCAGATCAAATTGTCAAGGGCCTTGAATGTCATGGTGGTTTAATCCAAGTGCCTGTCACCTGGATGTCCTCAAGTCCTCTCATTCTTCTAGGACCACCCTTTCCTCTTATATCCAAATTTCCAAAGAGTCCAACTTCTGCTCCATGTTGTGTGAAAAGCTCAACATCACTGTACTCTTCCTTGGGTTCTCTTCCAAATATCTCTGGAGCTTTAAAGAGCGAGGAGTTGAGTCAGGGGCTCCCAGTTCCCTTCACCACCTCTTGCTCCCACTTCCTGCTTGTGGTGACAGATTGATTTTCCTGTGGCTCCTGTCCACTTTCTACACTGCTTCACTCTTGATAGAGTCTGCTTTGATTCTTTTGTTCTCCCAAAGTAGCTGTGGCAGTTGGGAAACTTTTTTTAAAACTAATTGCTTTAACAGTTTGGAATAGATAATATATTCACATAGTTTGAAAATCAAATAATATAAAAGGGTGCATAGTGAAAATTCTCACTTTTACTTCTGCTCTTGTCTGCCCTCCTCCCTCCCTCCCCCCATCCCAAATACCTATTTTATTAGTTTCTTTGGTATCCCTCTCGGATTTATTTATGCAAATACAATACAATGAAAATATGGAAAGTTTTTTTTTTTTTCTCTTTCAGTTGGACATTGCTGGCAGAAGCTATGAAAAATATGCTGCTGTACCTGCTCTCACATCTGTGCTGTCACCTGCTCTCCATGGGGCCTTTCCCCTTGCCCAGAAAAATCCTTTCTTTTCGGTTTTCCCACAGGGATGGCTTGCACAGTGACAAATCTATTTTTTTTTGGGGGGGGGGGGGCGGGGGCGGGGAGGGAAATTGGGACACATGGTCTTCTTTAATTCTGAAGGCCAGGACCTTTCTCTGGGATAGCAGACTTTTAGTATTGTTTAGGTTGAGAGACGGGACTACAGCTCAGGAAAGAATTGAGCATGATTTAAACTTGAATATTAGATATCTGACATGGGGGATGTATTACTAGCCACTCTTGTTTCTAGGGCCCCTGCCAGCTGCTGTCTGACTGTTGAGACCCTATCCTTATGCTTTTTACTTCTCTTCCAAGTCCTGGAACTCTCACTGCCCCTGAAAACTCCTACTTCCTTTTTATTTTATATTGTTTAATGGGAGGGATCACATGTGGGGCACTCCTCTGGGAACTTACCAGAAGTAATGGGGGGCTCTTGAGCATCACTTTAGGGATTAGTCATGCTGTAATAATTTGCATATAGATGAGAGGGCATCAGTGTGCCCTTTTTAAGCTAAATGAGGTCAGATTCTCCTTTGGATTTTTCATCCAACAAGCATCTTACTTTTGGACTTAGTGCATTTTATACACTTATTCCCTGTATAGCTTCATGGCAGAGATCATTAGTACGCCCCGCATATTCCAGGTGTTTTCCTACATTATCCAGCCTCACTTGCAGTTCGGCGGGGCCATTTAACTTGCTCTGGCCAATGATCTATGATCACAAGTGGTGTGAGTGTCTCCTGGACTGAGGCAATTAAGAGCCAGTGTGCCTTCTCCATCCCTCCCTTTCCCTCACTGGAAGCCAAACTTTCCAGATGGCATAGCTACAAGCTGCAGGAGGACCATCTGATCCACGCTGGACAGATGTGAGTGAAAAATAGAAGTTTATTGTGAAAAGCCACTGAGATTTTGAGATATTTTTTATTAATATTTCATTGCATATCTATGCTACTTGAGTCAATAGTTTTGGAAATTAAAATCTAGAATCTCTAAAACAATTGTGTGTGTGTGTGTGTGTGTGTGTGTGTATGTGTGTCTTGTTCAGGACATGCAAATGTGTCTCCACATTCTACATGAATTACAATTTGAAAATCTATGTTTGGAGGTCCTATAGATGTATAAGTGAATTTTATTAAAATTTTCCTGTATCTTAGCATTCTTATTCTCAAAGCCATCAAGAACATTAAATATTAAATATAAGCTTATACTATGTTGCCCTTTCATTTACTCCTAGTTCTGTGAATTACAAGTACCACTTCCTGTTAGGCCCACTCTAAATATCTTTAGACTTTCCCAGAAACAACAATGCGAAGTTCTGGTGTGGGATTTATTTTTTCTTAAAGATTACAGTTAGTAATCCTTTCTTCTTAGGGAAGTGAAATTAATTTAGAAGCTTTCTACTTAACAGCCTGTCCAAAGGTTCCTAATGACCAGCTCAGTTTTCTGTCTTCCAGCATGGACAAATTCTAGGCCCACTCTGGCTGCTGCCATACTTTCTTCTCTTAGTAGCTCACATGTTCTCTCACACAGTACTTGTTTCATTGGCACTCAGTCACACTTCCATGGCTGTCACGTCGTTGTTTTATTTATTTCTAGGACTGCCATAACTATGTACCACAAACTGAATGTCTTGAAAACCAGAAATGTATTGTCTCATAGCCTGGAAGCTCACAGTCTAAGATTAAGGCGTCTGTCTGCAGGGCCATGCTCCCCCTGAAGACACTAGAGAAAAACCTGTGGTAGGCCTCTCTCCTAACTTCTGGTGGTTCCTTGGTTTGCGGCAGCTTAACTCCAGTAGTTATGTGGCTTTCTCTTGGTGTACATGTCTGTATTCAGATTTCCCCCTTGTTGTAAGGACACCGGTCATATTGAAATAGAGGCCTATCCTGCTCCAATATGACTGCATCTTAACTCATTACATCTGCAAGCATCCCATTTCCGAGTGCGGTCACACTGGGAGGTCCTGGGGGTTAGGACTTCAACCTATGAACTTCAGGGGACATAATTCAGTTCATGTCATCAATGTTTGTAGTGTCAAACATTTAGGGGTGGGTAAAAATAGGTTTACAGTTATTCAGGTTATGATGATTATATAGCTTTATTAATGCAAAAGCATGTCACAATGCAACTGCAAACCAACTTTTGCCCCCCTCCCCTCCCCGCCATGTAGTCTTAACGGTTAACAGCAAAGGCCTTAGAGTCCTACTCATTTGTATTGGAATCCCCTTTTCTGGCATTTGAACCTCAGTTTGTCTCTAAAATGGGAGCATGACTCATCACCTTATAGTGTTGTTGTGATAATTAACAACATTCTGTCTAAATTTTAACCATGGAGACCAAAATTACAGGATTCAAAGACCAAAAACAAAGTAAGTAACTGCCAGTTACCTCCACATTCTAAAGTGAGTTGCTACCCCACGTATGTAAGACATGCTTACAGAGGACGGGTCACCCCTCTTCTGCTGATAAAGCAGACAAGGCTGATAAGGCCAGAAAGGGAAGAGGGTGCTGTTTTGTTTTATTTTTGAGAGAGTGTTTCTCCTGCTCTTCCTGTGGGAGGGGAGAGGAGTGCTTCCCTTTCACCTCAGTCAGGTAACAGGGACCCTTCAGAGAGCCTGAGGAAGTAGGGGTTGATGTTTGACCTGGCCTTGGAGATTACATGAGGAAGGCTGTGGCTGAAGTTGCCAGGCTCGTGGCTCCAGGGGCCCAAATGCTCCCCCTGGACAGCAGAGCAAAAATCAGTGCGGGGGATCTACCAAACTCAGAGAGCTCCAAGGCCAGATCATAGCCAGACCAGCTTAGAGACTGTTTTAGAGACTAGCTTTACCCCTTCCCTGCCTCATTTCAACCCCAGAGGACCCCAAGGCGCCTAGTGAAGGAGGGGACATGGGAAGAAGTAGGGAAATGAGGAAACATCTTCCAGAGAAAGGGAGCAGGAGCCAGCGTGTCCTCTTCCATAAAATGACAGGCTTCCCAGCCCAAGGAAAACTAGCTGGAGGCATAAATAGCTTTCTACCGATGAGAATGTTGGGTGATATGCTAATGGGATGGGCATTTTAATGACTGGAATGAGCATTTGGGGGGCTGAAATGAATTGGAGGACTTTTTAATGATCTGAGAGTGACTGAAAAAATGAGGAGACCTGCCTCATTTCACTCGGGGAGTAGGGGTCAAATCTGCTCACAGAGTTTGAGTAGAAAAGAATAAAGCTGTCCTCTGCATGTACCTCATTGAGTTTATCCTGGCAGGAAGTCAGTACTCAATAAGTGTTGCTATTAATCTGGTGATGCTGGTAATTATTTTAGTTGCCATTATGACTGAAGCCCACACCATCATTCATGATGTCAGTGTTTAGTTCCAGGGAAACAAATTATTCAAGCAATTATAAGTAGCAAGGGGTTTAAAACAGGTAATTAGAAGCTTGCAAAATAATTGGAGAGCTAGAGGAGCAGTCTCTAAACTGAGGCTCCAGAAGTAATTCCTAGGAGATAGCTATCAAACAGACTTGCCAGGGAAGCTATTGCTCCTGCCACAGTCATAAATGTGGGAAGTCAAGAGTCTGTTGGGATAACGGTGTGTTGAATTCTTGCACACACTGCCGATCTGAGCATCACGAGGCCACTGTCATTCTTAGAGTCACGAACTCCAAACACTCGTGAAGCTGGACACTGGACATTGAAATGCTGTTGCAGAAAAACCCAATGCCTGCCTGACCCTACTTGCCAGCAGCAACAAACATCAGAGCAGGCCCTGGTGTCCCCTGCTTTTCAAGTCTCCCCAGTGCATTTCACTCACAATCTGAAAAGGAGTCAGAGAAATGTAATTTTGAGCTTTTCAGCTTTTGCAATGCAAGAAGGTGGCATAGAAGGTGGTTGGAATGCATGCTAAGACCTAGTGTGTTTTTTTAAATATATTTTTTATTGATTTCAGAGAGGAAGGGAGAGGGAGAGAGAGAGATAAAAAGATCAAAGATGAGAAAGAATCATTGATTGCTGCTTCCAGTACACTCTACCGTGGGGATCGAGCCCACAACCCAGGCATGTGCCCCAACGTGGAATCAAACCCTGAACTCCTGGTTCTTAGGTCGACGCTCAACCACTGAGCCATGATGGCCAGCCAAGACCTAGTGTTTTATATGCACCATGATGATCCCATGTACATGAGAAGACACATTATGCCAGTGGTCCCAGCTTCTGTGTAGAGGACCAAATACTGGACTCAGCCTGAGTTCTTAAAAATCAACTTTCTTGAGGTATAACTTGCCCATAATAAATGCACTTGTTTTATTTATACAGTTCAATGAATTTTGACAAATATAATCCATGCCATATTCAAGATAAAAAATCTTGCCATCATTCTAAAAATGCCCTTGTATTCCTTTGCAGTAAGTCCCTTCCTTTCCCCTGCCCTCCAGCAACTCTGATCTGCTTTCTGTCTCTCCAGATTAGTTTTCCCTATTCTAGAATTTCATATAAATGAAAGCATACAGTAGGATACAGCTGTTTTTAATATTTGCAAATAGTGTTTTTTTTTTCTTGCCAAGAAGCCAGCATGGCATAGTGAAATAAGAAGACAAATTCAGGATTGAATCCCATCCCTCCCACTTAACAGCTCTCTACTTATTTCAAGTTGAACTTGCTGAGTCCAGATTTCTCAACTGTAAAATGGTATTTACAACAAACACAAAAAAGATATATGACCGTTAAAGCTAATAAATGAAAAGCATACAAATGGTACTTCATGAACGGTAACTATCATTCTTCCTCTTAATGATAGCCTATTATTTTCTCTTTATGCTGGTTTTCCAGTCAATCGCATCTGAACTCCAGTGCTTCTGTGGAGAATTTTACTGCTGACTTTCACATGTGAATGCCATAACAACAACCAGAAGCTACTCTCTGGAGTGTCAGATTTCTTAGGTCATATCTGGGTTCTGCCACTGGCTCTGTGGCCTTATGAAACTTCTTAATTTTTCTACACTTCAGTTTTCTCTTCTGTAAACAAGAATAATAACAATACCTAGGATTTTAATGGAAATTAAATGAGATAATACATATTACCTTAGAACATAAATACTGAATTGGTTAGCTACTGTTACTACCACTGTTATTTCATACTGAAATTTCCCTAACATCCCTGAGAGTGGGCCAGGCTTTATATTTTCACTCCAGCTTCTCTCCCAAGAGAAGTGGCTCTTTCTTTTCTTGCCAATTGAATGTTTCCATGTTAGCCTCCAGGAACCTCTCCCTCCTATAAAATACATTTGTATCCTCTCACTTGGCACTTATCCCACGCTTCATATTATCACTGAACCACAGAATGTTTGAGATAGAAAAAATGGCTCACGGAATCCTTTCATCTTACAGCTGGTGTGACAGAGGTCCAGTGAGGAAACATTATTCATCAAGGTCGTATCTTTAGAACGTAGGCTAGGTTAGAACTTGGTCTCCTGACTCTCAGACTAGTGTCTACAACATGATTTAAAGTGCTTACCACATAATATTTTAAAGTGCTTAGCACACACTATTCAGCTGTTCACTGGCTTATTGTGTGAATTCTTAAAATATACTTTGCTCAGTTGATTTCTAGAGCCAAATCCAAGGACTTTGCTTGTCACAGCGAGTAAGCTCTTGTCAGTCTCTGAAATTAAAAAAAAAAAGAAAAGATGTTCAGCCCTGTCAAAATATAATAATCACAAAGTTTATCAGGAAAAATAGTCCTGCATATTACACAGTGTGAGGTGGATATGCTGCATAGCAGGGCATGCTGCATAGGTTTGTGTGGAGGATATAAATTCCCGCTGACATTGTGGTGCCAGTTCTTTAGCAACTAGCCATAAATATATGAAGTCTTGCGATATAATTGCAAAGAAAATACTTTGTATCACCAATTCAGTCTCTGGGTAAATACTTTAAAAAGAAATTTCAATGGTATCTTCATCCCAATGAGATGAAAGCTTTTACACCACACACCCCCATAAAATGCAGGAAGCCATCTACCTAATAAAAGAGTAACATGCTAATTGGCCATACCTTCATGACACCCACCAGCCAATCAGGAGTGAGTATGCAAATTAACCCAACAAATATGGTGGGCTAATTTGCATACATGGGCGCTGAGTGGCCGGGGGCAGGGCGGGACACAGGCATTCTGCACCACCCAGCCTCTCCGGGCCTCTGGGCAGCGTGGGAAGGTGGAAAGGTGGCTCCGGCCAGAGCGAAGGTGGTGCCAGCAGCCAGGGTAAGAAGACCCATTCTTGCATGAATCTTCGTGCATTGAGCTTCATATATATATATGCAAGATAGCAGTCACACAGCTTCTCCAGGGCTGAAGAACCAAAAGTGTCATCTCCAATAGTGTGTTCATGTCCATGCGCCACCTTCGACTTAGGTGGAAAGGAAGTTCAATATGAACTTCCTGGGGAAAGGGAGAAGGGGAAGAGAGCATGAGGAAGTTAGTAAGATTTCTCCTTTCATCAAAAGAGAGTTGAAGTGCTCTCCAATATTTCTCTCACAATTTTTAAAGTGCTATGTATCAGGGGTCCCCAAGCTGACCAACCCCCTCAAGTCCTGTGATTTGACAGAAGATGTCAGAAGTCAGCATCTCTTTTTACTCATGACTAAGATTTATTACATGAAAAGATACAAAGCAAAATCAGAAGAAGGAAAAGGTGCATGGGGCAAAGTTGGGAGGAAAGTGGCTGACAGCTTCTAAGAGTCCCTTCATAGTGGCATAATTCCTTCAGCAATAAGTTGTGGCTGAATTTCACACAATACAGTGTATTCCTTCACAATACAGTGTTGTCTACTGAGGCAGTTCAGGAGTGACTTGGTGCCCAAGGTCTTTATAGAGGGCTGGTCAAACAGGTACCCTCTGCCTACCACGTACCCAAATTCCAGAGTCCCAGAAGGAAAACAGATGTTCAGCATAAGCCATACTTTTTGGACAAACAGTCTAGCCATAGTGAGCCACCCTTGTCACTTGCACTTATCAGCTGCACTTAGGGATAGTTTTATGTTGGTGTAGGGAACTATTTTGCACCCAAGTTCCCAGATGCCAGCGAAGAGCCCGTCTTTTTTTTTTTTTTTTTTTAAGGATAGATTATTGAGAGAGAGAGAGAGAGAGAGAGAGAGAGAGAGAGAGAGAGAGAGAAGGGGGGAGGAGATGTGAGAGTGCAACATGGATTGGCTGTCTCCTGCATGCCCCTTACCAGGGATCAAGCCTGCAACTTAGGCATGTGCCCTTGACCGGGAATAGAACCATCAACCTCCTGGTGCACCAGACAACGCCCAACCAACTGAGCTACACTGGCAAGGGCAAGGGCTAATCTTACAAGAAAGTAGACCTTTCTAGGGACAGCAGTGTGAGGCCTACTAAGCCAGCTCTTTCCTGCACACACTATTTTTTTTTTTAATTTTAGTGTGCTTAGAGACATAAGAAAGCCAAGTATCATCACCCACTTGAAATAAATATTCTCTAGCAAGGACAGTTTAAATGACTTATCTCAAGTGATATAAAGTAGAGTTAGTTGGCTGGGATAACTTAACTGAGGCCACAGGTTCTGGTTGTTAGTTTGGTTCTCAGTTCTTCCCCACGTGGCATTTCCTGGGGCTGTCATGCTACTGCCAGGACAGCTTCTTTACTCATGTCTCTTTACTCATGTCTGATTCCTGGGAGCAGATTCATTAACCAGATTGATATCTTGGGCTTCCTCCCAGCACAGTGGTCCCAGTTATAGAGGGCTGGTCAAACAGGCATCCTCTGCCTACCACATACCCAAATTCCAGAGTCCCAGAAGGAAAACAGATGTTCAGCGTAAGCCATACTTATTGTACAAAAACAGTCTAGCCATAGTGAGCCACCCTTGGATTCTTACACACTGGATGGCTTCCCTCCAAGCAGACATTCTAAGAGACCCAGGCAGAAGTCCTAGGACATCACTGCTGTCACACTGTCAGTTAAGCAAGTTACTAAAGCCAACCAGATTCAAGGTGGAGGGTGTTAGACCCAATAGTAGAAATAACAAAGAAATTACTGTTTTTGAACATATTGTAATAATGTATCTGAATTTCTTAACATATATCCATTCCCATTATAGCTATCTACTTTGCATGTTTTATCTCTCCCACTGGACTGCAGATTTCTTTTAAGGGTAGGGACTAGTCTGTTTCTGTTTTCAATTTTCTACAGTGTTAAACAGTACTTTGCTTAGTTTGGCAAGCATTGAATAATTATTTGTTGAGTAAATGGATGCTATTAATGATTGTGCTACATGCCAAGCACTATACTTGGCTCTTTAAATTTATTATCGCTCTGACTGGTGTGGCTCAACTGGTTGGGCATAGTCCTGGGCACAAAAGTTTCCAGTTTGATTCCTGGCCAGAGCCTCAGGGTGACAGGGCACATGCCCAGGTTGCAGGCTCGATACCCAGTAGGGGGCATGCAGGAGGCAGACAACAGATGTTATGCTCTCACATCAATGTTTCTCTCTCTCTCTCTCTCTCAAATAAAATAAAAATATTTAAATTTATTATCTTGCTTAATCCTTACAACAACCTTGTGAGGTAGGTGTTATAATTCCCATTTTTCTATGAGGAAACAGGCACAGATTGATGAAGTTATTTGCCTAAGGGGACATAGTTAGTGCCAGGATTTGAACTCAGACTGACTTTAGAACTTACACCAAATTATCCTACTCTACTGATTTCATCATGGGCTGGACTTTGCATGAAGAGGAAATAGCCAAAGAATCCAAATTATGGTAGTGTGCTGTGCAAAAACTTAGAGAGGTCTTAAGACACGTAAAGCCCTTTCTTTAGTTATTTTTCCTATTTTGTTGAAGTGGGAAGGGAAGCATGAAGAAAGGACAAAGATGGTAATAGACCTAAAAGGCATGCTAATGGCAAAGCCATGTTATATAATCTTGATTATTATGTAGTCTTGAGGCATTTGTAATATTGAAAAACTGCTTTTAAAAAAAAAATCTGTGAAATGAATGCAAAGGGTAAGAGAAAGAAAATAACTGAAAATGGAGAGAAGTCTCATACCATATTATATGAGCTTTGGGTTATATTTGAATCTGCACAATTGATCATTTTTATTTTTAAAATCATGTGTTAAGATGTGGAGTTTAAGGGCAAAATGCCTGACTTGTGGTATATCTGTCATTGGACAATAGTTAAGAATAAAAACACTTTTCCTTGAAAAAGTAAAGTGCTAATTGAGACAGCAAGGTCATAGAGGATTCTTCTCTGAGAAGGTAAATATTTCTGATTTCTCTCAGAAGGGCTTGGAGGGGAGTACCAAGTATCTGGAAGTAGAGGGGGGCGGGGAAGAATTTTAAATACAGAAGAGAGCAAGCACGAGGAGGGGGGTTAAATCAGGAAAGCTGTCCATGGGACCTGTGTCCCTGGGATGGTGATTGGGCCACACAGCAGGCCCGTCAGGATAAGTTCTGCTGTGACTAGCAGAGGAAGTAAGAGGAAAGCACCTGACAAAACCTGGAAATGTAGTTCTCTCCGGCATAAAATCACGTCTGGAGGAGAGAGGGCAAGTGCTCTCTGGCAGCTCCACGGACTGCAGGGAATCCAGCTCTTCCTATCCCTCTTGTTCTGAGCTGTGAACTGGCACACACCAATTCCTCGGGTCTTTTTGGTAAAGAACAGTAGGTTAGAGGTGCTTCCCCAACTTTGCTACCAGGTGACATGAAAAGCAAGTCTCAGAACAAATTCTACCACAAAAGCAGACATTTATTTAGTATTTCTTTTTCTTTTTTCCCCATCACCATTTATCCCCCCATGCTCTCTTCCACCTCCACCAGCCCCCATAATTGCCACACTGTGGTCCGTATCCATGAGTTATGTCTCTCTTTTTCTCTTTTTCTGCTCAATCCATTCACCTCCAGCCCCCTCCCCAGAGCTGTCAGCCTGCTCTCTACCTATGAGTCTGTCTCTATTTTAAAAGCAAACATTTATTAACAAAACATTTATTTACAAGCAAGCATAAGAATAGTTCTGTTTTCTATTCTTTCAATTCTTTGAAATCTCAATTCCAATCTTGGCAGGTCTGACAACATTCCAGGAGCAGGAATCTGTTATCTATGGTATCGGTCTGCCTAAACCCAAGGGCTTGACCCAGGACTATTTAGAGATCAAGTCTCAGGCATCATTCCTAAAGGTTTAAGCTGCAGGTCTCACTGGATTCTTTTACTCTATTTGTGCAAGAGTGGGGAGACTCTCTAAAAGATTTTAGCCAACCTTATCTCTTAAATATCTTTAAGTTAACCAATGAGAGTTCCATTCTAGCATTTGTTGTACTAGTTAGTAAACTGCTAATTTTACCCTAAAAAAGTAAAATATTTCTGAAGTTCACTGAGAACATTAGCAAAGAGTCTGGTGTTGATCAGGAATTGGTGACAGAAATATTTAGAGTAGTCACTTTTAGGATGTGTGTGTGTGTGTGTGTGTGTGTGTGTGTGTGTGTGTGTTTATTGAAACTTCAGCAACAACCTCTGGAGTATGCCCTTTCAAATAAAATTTTAGCTGACTACACCTGGATCGCAGCTTATCCTAACTAGGATAAATAAAATATCTTAATTGAATTGCCATTCTCAAAGCATGGCTTGCATGTACTTCTGCTTAGATCCCCATTGACTGAAAGTTGGTAACATGGCCACATTCTGCTGCGGGGGAATGTAGTTGTTATTCTAGGAAACCTTGTGCCCAGATATCACAGACATTACTACCAAAAGAGGAGAGATGAACAGATACTTCGTGAACTCTGCAAGGCTTCCAGAGCAGAAGAGAGGCGCACTATAGTTGCCCAATATTTTCACTTGTATTTTGTAATAAGTCCTTACTCCACCCTCAGCTTGTAGGCATCTTTCCAGGTATGAGCATAGTCCCTTGTGTTCTCAGAAATGGGTCAGGGATGTGGCAATGGCTTACTGGTGGATAGATGTGTGAAGGCAAAAATGTCTTTCATCAATTCTCTTAAGTTCCAGGTTACGTTAGGATCTTGCTACTAAGTGGGCTCGTGGACTAACAACTTCTGCATCATCTAAGGGCTTGTTTAAAATGCCTACTCTACATTTTAACAAGATGGACAGGCGATTCTAATGCAGAGTCAAGTTTGAGAAGCATTTTCAAATGTTTCCCCTCCTTCCTCCATACACATGTACATGAACATTGTGATTGGGGCCAAAGTGTTTCCTTCAGCAGGGCAACTTTGACCTAGAGGGCAGAAGAAGTAAGTGTGGGAGAATTCATGAACATGTGGTACTTTAAAGTTTAGATCATACTCAGCATTTTATGCACATTAGCTTTCTATCCAATGCAAAAAGCAATTAATATATTTTTTGGTATCTGAGAAGAAAGTAACTAGAAGAATATATTAAGAGTGAGCATGTTTAGATGGAACTCTGGATCATTTATTTTTCCAACTTTGTCATTCTTTCAGAATTTTCTTTTATTAACATAAACCATGTTAAAGTGGGAAAATCATTGTTTGAAGATTATTTGAAATATTTGTTGTAGCTTTTGCAGTTAGTTAGTTGAATCGGAAAGAAATCTCTCACTGGTCTGGAAGAGAACAGCAATGCTCTGGGATCATGAGGAATCCACCCAGGACAAGCGTCTGCAGTTGCCAAAATAAACTGCTTGTTCACAGGAGATGGGCAGTGCTTGTTTTAAATAATTGCTTTAATTGCTGACTTTTGCAACTCAAAAATTTTAATGTCATTTTCTAACTTTGCTTTCAACACTTTTGTATTTTGAAACTTGGCTCAAAAGATTAACAAAATTTTCTTCTAGTAATTAAAATAATTCAATTCAACTGCATTTATTGGGCAGTTGAAGGTTACATGGCTCTGAATCTGTTTTTCTTTTCTTTTCTTTTTGAAGGGAATGTAGAAAGGAATTAAAAGATGTAGTCTCTGCATTTGGGAACTCATTTTGGAGGACTATTATAAAAATATTTTATGACTTTCAAAATTAGGATTTAAGTGTGTTTAAATAATTTTATTTTGTTTGGATAATCTTGTAAGTCTACATATTCTTTCCAAAACCCATGATATATTTGATATAAAAACAAGAAGGAACTTTAGCTTCACAGGTCAAGATGTATATAGAAATTAGACCTACACTAAGACAGTTTCACACAAGCAAAGAGGAAAACACATTGAAAGCACTGGGTCTTTCTCCTATTGTTTCTGGAGAAAAATGAAAAAGGACAAATGAAGGAAGCAGAGAAACATTGGGTTTTCTTAACCAGTTGTTGGCAGGAACGCCAATAGGAGAACTTACGATGAAAAACTCATGCCTAATTCTTGACTCTTGAAACAACAAAAGTTAATTTCCTCAGAATACATTTTTATTCTAGTGGTTGGATTAGATTAAAATGACTAAAAACAGTCAGGATTATGAGGAGGACTCTACATTCTGTCAGAGGATTTTTAAAAAGAGCAACCCCTAATTCTCTAACATTTTAATTTGTGTACTCATTGATATAGATGTTAATTTTTATGCACAGCCTTGCTAATAAAGAGTTCTTTCGATTTAAAAAAACACACCAGGAATTAAAATACTAAAGCTAAGGATTTTTATTTTGTTGGTTGAAAGATATAGATACCCACTCAAACTAGCTTGGTCATTACAAAGGAAGATTCCTTTAATTGTTACATATATTTCACAGAATTCTGTGCATTTGGGCCTTACACAAACTGGAAAGCTGTTTAGAACCAAGATAGATTCTCCCTCTCTTTTTCACTTAATCTCAGCTTCTTTTCCACATATATCTACCATTTTCATCTCTCTGAAGATCAGTTTCATTTGTTTACTCATCATCTTGCAAATGGCTGCCTCAGCCACTGAGCTCACAGGATTTGCCATTCCAATGCCTGCCCCTGACTGGTCACAATCTTTGTGTTTTATAGTTTGAATCCACAATGGAGGGAATCTGATTAGTCCAGATCAACTGTTCTAGTCAAGCCACACCAATTAAAATTCTGTGATCAACCAGTGGATTGGCTGCCGTGTGGGGCAGATACCTAGCCATGGCTGGTAGAACTAGAGTTACCATCTGATATGTTGGGCTTCCCCGTTATTCTGGGCACAGTCTTACTTTAGATAAAGTATAAAAAGGCAGTAAGTTGTGTTTGGCCTTAGCAAGCCCAAATCTATAAAGTGAAGCTATAGAAGACAATGCACATGAAATAATTCAATAATATAGCTTGACAAACTGACCAAATAAATAGTATGACAAAAAATACTGAGGCCTGAGAATTCAGTGTAATCTATAGTGATCTGAGAAAGCTTTAGACAATATGGAATGTTGAAAAGCTGAAGGACTCACAGCATGCAACAAAAAAAGTAGGAAAAGGATGTGTTCCTTGAGTAATGAATCACAGATTAAAATTAATGTTAAATTGTCTGAAGAATTCTGGTTCAAGATGGCTGATTAAGCACATGCTTAAGAAAAAAATATATAAAGGATGAAAACTAAAATAACATAGTGAAAGTGCTGGGAGGGGTCTTTGGTACACAAGAGATTTCAACAAATTTCTGCAAAATGCAAAACAGATTAATGAGTGTTGATAGATGAAGCAGAGCAGAGGAAGCCATGGCCAAGAACACACCAGGAAGCTGACTGGCAGAACCCCAGGCATGTTCTACATCTAGACTTTGACACAAGATACAATAGTGGATGAGACAGAGAGCCTAACTGGTGTGGCTCAGTAGTTGAGCGTTGACCTATGAACCAGGAGGTCACGGTTCGATTCCCAGCTGGGGCACATGCCTGGGTTGTGGGCTTAATCCCCAAAGGGGATGCGCAGGAGGCAGCCAGTTAATGATTCTCACTCATCGTTGATGTTTCTCTCTCTCTCCCCCTGTCCCTTCCTCTCTGAAATCAATAAAAATATATTTTTAAAAACCATAGTGGTGCTTGCATATGGGGTGGATTGGAAGAGATTGAGACTGAGAGTTTTGAAAAAATATTATGTGACCCTCCTGGAAGTCCCATATATCCTCCCTATCAGATTCTCTCTGCCTCCCCTTACTCTCCCTGTATGCTGCTGTTTCCTTCTTTGTACTTACATTTATATTCTTAAACTTATTTGTTCACTGACTTGTTTATGGTCAGACTCTCAGGGTGGGGACTGTGTCTGTTTTATTTGCCAATACTCTGTACCTAAAGAGTGGTAGGCACTCAATAAATATTGTTGAGCAAACAAGTGCCCGGAATAAGGTAGCAACTATGATGATGGGAAAGGGAGGACAGATCTGAGAGGTAAGATACAGAATAGACAGAACTTAGTGACTAATTGAGAGAGTTGTGCTGGGGGGGGAGGCTTGAGGGTTGGGGAGGGAAAAGACCGAATCTTCCCGGGGCCTGACTTGGGAGACATCAGACTGAAGCTAGAGGTTTAGGGTGAGTGTGGGTGGGGTGAGGTGAAGTACGGGGGGGAAAGGGATGCGATGAAGTGAAGCAATAGAGAATGAGCTCCCATCAGGGAAGTATTGCAACCTGAACTCACCCACAAGCACATTTGCCTTGCCTTCTTTCTCTTTCAGTGGTTCTTAACCCTTTACTACACCTTAGAATCACCTGGAAAATCCCCATAGCTGGTACCCCCTCTAGACTAATTAAATCTGAAGATTGGGGCTGAGCATCAGTGTTTTTTGAAATTTAAAACACTGATTTTCAGAGTGGTTCCCTTCCTTCCCCTTTATCTGGAAACCCTAGGCTTCTCTGTCAGCTCACTGCAACCCCACATGCTTCAAGAGGTATCAGCTGACTGCCATTCTTCCTCTTCATCAGGGTTGGGTCATGGCACTTTTCTCCTCTACAAATATTTGTGCCTTTCATTTGCCACTGCTTGGCATGTATGTCACCTTGGCCCACATTTGCATTTACAGAGGACTGCACCCAGTGCTTAAAGGGGTGTTTGCGTAGGAGTACACAATGTGAATTAGTACTTGAGTTTTCCTGTTTCCTTTTAAGCCTTGGAAAACATCCAGGTGACTCTCTTTTGCCCTTATACATTTTCATCAAGCATTTTGCAATTTGAGCCTATAAAAGTCAATTCAATAATGTCATACCCAATTTTAATTTCTTGCCAATAACCATGGATGATCTTACTGGTTGGGTGGGTGGCAAGGGGGAGGCAGAGTATGTTATGCACCAAAACAAAATTGGGCCATGGTTATCTTCTGGGGTGACCCCTGGTGGCTTTTCATTGTAGGTACTAATACAAGTTTCTGTGGTAATCAGGACCCCCCAGTTAAACCACTGAAAATGGCTCAGGAGTGCTGAGGAACTACTGAATGAAATGTTTGTAAATTAATGTTAAAAATTAATATATTTTCCCCCTTCAGTTTGCAGGTAATTCGACTATAGAAATTGTTTATTTTGTGTTCTTTATTTGGTTTATATACACTCTTTGGTCATGAAGACAAGTTTTGCACATGAAGGCTTTGATTTATTTTATGCAAAGCTCCTAAGAGTGTTTCTAAGAGGGGGGATGCCTCTTTCCCAGCGTATGCCTAGTAAGGGGGGCAGAGAAATGGTCTTTCAGGGGGATGGAGCACCAGTGCAAAGCTGGAAGCCTTGATTTGGTCGGAAGAAGTGCAAGTGGTTGGGTAGCATGCTTATAGCTGGATGGGATTTGGTGAAGGATGAGGTTGGAGTGGTGGGTGGGCAGAGGACAGGTCATAGAGGGCCTTGTATACTTGTATGCTACCCCCTTGTAATCATAGTGGATGATTCATTGTTATGGCTGTATAGTATTCCTCTGTGTAAACATACCCCAATCTAGTTATGAATTCTACTAGAGGCCTGGTGTACAAATTCGTGCATGGGTGGAGTCTGGCTGGCCCACCCTGATTGGGGTGGGGGAGCCCCATCTGGGGTGGGGCCAGCTGGGGGTAGAGGCTGTGGGTGGTTGGCAGGCCAGCCCCACCCCTGAGTCAAGGGGAAGATGGGGGTGAAGGGGCTGGCCAGGGAGAGGGGCCGTGGCCCGCCCACCAACCACCTGCAGCCCCTCCCCTGGCCAACTGGCCCTGCCCCTGATCTGGGGAGGGTGATCAGGGGTGGGGTCATGGGTTGTTGGCCGGCCTGCCCCACCCTCTGGTCAAACTCCCCATCGAACTCCCAGTCAAGCGGACAATTTGCATATTAGCCTTTTATTATATAGGATTGTTGACAGGCCATTTCCTTCTTTGAATATTTTAGTATACCTTTTTTTTGGTGAAAGCATATATGTATTTTTGTTGCATATGTATGTAGGATTAGAGTTGTTGGGTCATAGGGTACACATATCAGATACTGCCAGTTTCCCCAAGTGATTGTATCTATTTGTACATCCATCACCATTACATAGAAATTCCAGTTGCTCTACACCCTAACTGTGACTTGTATTTTCTGTCCCATCCTTGGGTTGAGTATACACTCCAAAAAGCATCTACCATAGAGTTCCCATTCAAAACTATGTAAAGACCCAGATCTATGTATAAAGTATGGCAAGCCCTCTTCCCAACTCTTCTGCCTCATAAGTTTTTTGTTTGTTTTTATTTTATACACTAGAGGCCCGGTGCACGAATTCATGCACCAGTGGAGTCCCTTGGCCTGGCCTGCCAGATCGGGCTGAAACTGGCTCTCTGACATCCCCTGAGGGGTCCTGGATTTTGAGAGGGTGCAGGCCAGGCCGAGGGACCCCATCAGTGCACGATCGGGGCCAGAGAGGGACATGGGAGATTGGCCAGCTGGGGAGGGACCACGGGAGGGCTCCAGGGTATGTCCAGCCCTTCTCACTCAGTTCCTATCAGCTGGACCCCAGCAGCAAGCTAACCTACGGGTCGGAGCATCTGCCCCCTGGTGGTCAGTGCATGTCAGAGCGAGTGGTTGAGTGGCCTTAGTATATCATTAGCATATTATGCTTTGATTGGTTGAATGGATGACCAGACGTCTGGACACTTAGCATATTAGGCTTTTATTATATAAGATACTATTTGAAAATAAAATATTTTCCTGATTTTAAAAATTAAGGGAGCATAGGGAACCTTCAGAGGTATAAAATGTTATATATATTTAATATTCTGTTAAATATTGCTTAACAGAACAAAAACACCTTTAGCACTCTCCACACTTAGGAAATTCCAAGAGCTTGGGAGCTGTAAGCCAGAAACTGTAGATGAAGACCAAATATCTTCTAAATCATAATCATTGCAATTAGTGAACTGGATGTAACCCAATCTGGAGCTTCTCAGTGAAGCAAATATACCCCTTGCAACATAGGGTGTATTTTTATGCCTTCATCATCACTCCAGGTTTACATGGTGGGAAGGAATCCTTGCTGGAGGGAGAGAAAGTATATAAATTTATTTATATATATATAAATCAGTGTGATGGTTATATGGGTGCATATGCATGCATAAACTTAAAAACATTATTTCATAATGTATGCAAATATTGAATCATGCTGTGCATCTAAAATTAATATAACACTATACGTCAATAAATAATACCTCCCTCCCCACTCCCCAAATAAGAGAGCATCAACAAATTGGTATCCCTGACTCCAGTCCTATCGAAGTAATCAATGTAAAAAAATAGACTTATGTGAATACATATTCTGACTAGATTCTTGCCAGACTGGGGAATGAAAAGGGTTCTAGTACCCAATTCCAAACTAGGAGAGGGGGCACTCCAACAAACAATTCTCAGGCACCAGCCGGATGTCCAAGAAGTCAACTCAATTCTGACACTGTCTACCTGGGGATAGCATCATATTCCACAGGTTAAGTGTTCAGTCCAAAAGACGGCCTCCTGTGCCCGCCCCCCACCAATCCACCCACCAAACTTCAGACTCCAGTAGCAAGTCCAGGCACTTACCTGTGCTTCTGATCAACCAGCTATAGATTGAAAGTTTCAATAACCTCCTCCAACTCAGAATGCAAGTTCAGGTTGTTATCTGTACTTCTGACCAACTGGCTATAATTCAGAGCCTCCCATAAATACCTTCTTGGGCTTGATTAATTTGCTAAAATGGCTCACAGAAGTATTGCTTACTAGTTTACTGATTTATTACAAAGAATATTAAACAGCCAAATGAAGAGATGCATAGGATGAGGTCCTGAACAAAAGAGCTCTGTCTTCATGGAGGTTGGGGCCCAGCATGGTGGCACTTGGAAGTATTCTGGTTTCCCCTCATGGAAGTTAGGGCCAGTGAGCTGTCCTCTGGGTTTTTATGAAGGTTTTATTACATAGTCACTATTCCATAAAACATAGTGACTATGTAATAAGTGGCCATTGGCAATGGAACTCAATCTTCAGTAGGGGTGTGGGCTGGGCCTGAAAATTTCAAACCTGTAATCACTTGTATGGTTCTCTTGACGACCCTTGGGTGGGGTAAAAAAATAATATCGCTTAACAAAACAAAAACACCTTTAGCACTCTCCACACTTAGGAAATTCCAAGAGCTTGGGAGCTGTAAGCCAGAAACTGTAGATGAAGACCAAATATCTTCTAAATCATAATCATTGCAATTAGTGAACTGGATGTAACCCAATCTGGAGCTTCTCAGTGAAGCAAATATACCCCTTGCAACATAGGGTGTATTTTTATGCCTTCATCATCACTCCAGGTTTACATGGTGGGAAGGAATCCTTGCTGGAGGGAGAGAAAGTAATGTGCATTTCTTCCTAAGGCAAGGCTCTGAATGAAGGGGTGATATTGGTGAGCACTCTTCAATTTTCTTCAGTGCCATCTTTGTGCCTTGTTTATTCCATTGCTATTTGTATTGGGCACTCTGAGGCCTACAGTTTAAGAATGAAATAAAGATAAAAACAGATCTAGACATTTAAAAAATGACACTCTAGTCTAAGGTGTCATTGTTATTGTTCATCCCAAAGCAATACTGACACCTATTGGTTAAAAAAGAGAACTTTGTCTCAATGATTTATTTGCAAGTCTTAATTATGGAGAGCCCCAGGCACTTAACCATGGGTGAAAATAAAATGGATGTTAATTCAAAATTGTCATCCTGCCTCACCTCCCAGAACTTCTCCCCAAGGATATGGCTCATAGAATTCCTAAAAGTATGCCACAAAACCAAACACAGGATAGGGCATCACAGGTCCCTCTAGAAAGCTGAAGTCGTTGCACTCTACATTTGCTTGAGTCACATAACAAGATTTTAAGATCCAGAGACTAATTTTTCTGTTCTGTATGGTAGCAAATTCTCTCAGTAAATCTTACACTTACTAGAAGAGATGTGTTCTCCCTATGTTTCACTTAATGATGTATTTATTCCACAAACCTTTTGTTCTTTGACTTCTATTTATAACATTTTACTAGTTTTTATTCCTGGATGTAATAAAGTCTTACTTTGGCATGAAAACAAATGCTTTCTAAAATCACAATTAGGCCGGCCAGCATGGCTCAGTGGTTGAACGTCGATCTATGAACCCAGAGGTCACAGTTCGATTCCAGGTCGGAGCACATGCCCAGGTTGCGGGCTCAGTACCTGGTAGGGGGCATTCAGGAGGCAGCCAATTAACGATTCTCTATCATCATTGATGTTTCTATTTCTTTCCCTCTCCCTTCCTCTCTGAAATCAATAAAAATGTTTTTTTTTTAATAAAATCACAATTAAGGGAAACTAACTTTTTCCGATAAAATACTAAAATGTTATGTTAATAATACTAGTTATATACCCCAAATACTGTTGAAATAACCTGGTTATTAATTAATAACTGGAAAGGAGCAAAGGGAAGTTACAATTTAGACACATGCCCAATAAGGTCTGGGTGACATGGGAAGGCACTTGTCAGTCACACCTGCAGGTCATTGGCCAGAATAGGTATGGCCACCTCAAGGGTGTGAAATCTGAGACACTCGGCTCCTAAACAAAGGAAGTTCTCTCTCTCTTGCTGCTCCCACCTGACTCCTGCCTTGCTGGGCTCTGGTGCTCTGCACTTGCCCACGTGCCCCACAGCCATGTGGACTCCACACAATGGCTAATGGACCTCAGCCTAAGGTTATATCGGACCCAGCTACACCATGGAACGGAAACTCTGGCCATTGGTTTTGCTTCTAGCTCTACTAAAACCCTAGCTACACATTTTCCAGGACCGGATTAGGGGAAATGGAGCTTTGGTTACGGAGGGATATAATTTCATGCAAATAAACCTTTCTACCACATCTCACACAGTGGATATGAAGGTAGAGAGAGCAGAAAGGATAGAAGGTGATCTGAGAATAGACCATTGGAATTTAGAATTTCTGAGTTGGGACATTTCCAGGACATTAAGATCCAGGATAAGGGGCTGAAATGCATGCAGCAAAGGAGATTCGGAAATCCTGAAGTAAAATTGCTCACAGGCTATCTCCATAAAGGTTGAAATCCCTCAGGATTTGGAGTGGAGGAGATTTTGCTCAGTGATGGAGAGTGACCTGAAGGGTATGACTAGTAGATGACAGGAATGAAGAGGACTGGAGGATGGATATCTGCTTGGCGTGAGCATTAAACGGGAGAGGCAGGAGCAATAGTCCTCTTTCCAGACTCTGCAGATGCTGCCTGGTGGCCCTGCTGAGCAAGCACACTTTGGTTGCCAAGGAGACCAGTCCATCACTCTCTCCACAGACAAGGCTGGCTGTGCCCTGTTGTTCAAGATAAGAGGAGTCTGCTGCTATGCTAACCCTCTCCTTAATGCCTGCAAGCCTTGCTGTGAGTTTTCTCTTGTTCTTCTATGACATAGTCCTGTCAATAAAGACTAGGTCAGGCTTCTCTGCCTGCCTGCTTCTTTTTGCTTGTCCCTGGTTCTATTCAAGTTGGATAGAACAGTTCAAGTTCAATAATGGATGTTCTATCCCCTCTCTCTTCTACCAGCCAGTAGACAGGTAGTCCCATCTGTCCAAATCTGTCCATGGAGAAGAGCCAGGAGTCTTCTTAAATGATGTTGGCATACCCTCGAGGGGCAGTAAGAACTGGGCTGTGGCAGAATCCATTTGGAATCTCATGTCGGGGACAGTGTGAATTGTGAACAGCCAGTGACCACCCTTCTCCCAGCTCTGTCCTGAGATTGGCCTAGGACCAGGATTTTCCAGGTGGAGGATTCCGAGGAGTGTCCGATGAGAAGTATAATAATGGGCTTAATGAAAGAAGACAAATATACTATGTGCCACTTATTTAAACTACACCAAGTATAGTTTTTAGGGCATTGTTTTAACCATTCTGGTTCAACTTAATAAGCCCCCTTTTTTTTTCTCCCAGAAATTGAAGCTTTGCTTTTAGCACCAAGTGGGAGCTGGCCCTTATGGTTTAGGGAGAGGGACAAAAGGAGGTAGGACTGAAAATGCCAGGACCCAGGGCTGGGCCATGCCCTTATCTCTGGAGCCTTAGAAACAGAAACTGAGTCAGCACTACTCCTCAGCTGTTGCGTCTGAAGGCGGGCTTCTCATCATTATTTAAATAACAGCTGAGAAGGAGGCCTGCATGCCTCCGTCCCCCTCTGCATATCTTAGGCATGAGTCATACCCAAATGCTGACATTTGTCCCCTCGATTAAAAGCTGTTAAAAGCTAAAACCCATATCTCTCCACATAAGCATCTCATGGGCAAATGACCTACCAGATGGACCCTTAGAGATTAGGAGAAAGAGAGCAGAGACACATGCCCAAGGATAAAAACCATGGGCGTGCTCTAGAGCAAGCATGTCAAAGTCAAAGGCTAACATGGGCCAAATAAACAAGGTTTAAGTTTATGTGGGCCACAAAAACACACACACAAAAGCTTCAATTTTCATAGAAACGTAGGTTTATTTCAATAGAGACATGCTGAATACAAAGGGCTGAAATAAATGAGTAATCATTAACATAAAATAAATCATTTTTATAAAAATTAAAATATTTTTTCTTGAAGATTAATTTACCAGATACTGAAGAACTGCACAAATTAATAAGTGTAACACAAATAAACCTATGTTTCTCTTCTCCGAAAGTGAAATATTTCCTGTTGTGCACACCAAACAAGTCAGTCCAAGACTAATGATGAGGCAATCGGCTGCATATTCGCTGCTGGTATTAGTGGAGAGAAATGGTGCGCCTGCGCGTAAGGCGAGTAAGGGAAATGAATTCAACATGATTATAGTAATCAGTCATTAGCAAACGTTGTAGTTCATTATTAATAATTATGTATAACAGGATATTGTAAAAATTAAGTTATGAAAGCTTATTAAAGCATTTCTTTCATACCGTTATATTGGCTGGGCCGCAAAAATATTCCGCTCTGGGCCAAAAGTTTGACAGAGAGAGCATGATGTGGGTCCTTTGTCTTGAGGCCCTTTATCTTTCTTTAGCGGGTGGGACTCCTAGGGGAGGTCTTCGGGGAGAGTCTTAACAGAATATTCATTAGCTTTCCAGGTGTGACCTTCAATATGTGATTCATCAAAATCTGGGTATAGAGGAGTCAGAGTTATTTTCTGATTAGTTTCACTTTCAAAGAACATCATGAAGGAGGAATCGAGACCTGTCTGCTCAGTTCATTTTCCTTAAGCTTCTTATGCGCAGGCGCACCATTTCTCTCCACTAATACCAGCAGCCAATATTTCAGCAGCCGATTGCCTCGTCATTAGTCTTGGACTGACTTGTTTGGTGTGTGCAACAGGAAATAGTTTGCTTTTGGAGAAGAGAAACATAGGTTTATTTGGGTTACACTTATTAATTTGTGCAGTTATTCAGTGTCTGATAAGTTAATGTTCAAGAAAAAATATTAATTTTATTAAAATGTTCTATTATTTTATGTTAATGATTACTTATTTATTTCAGCCCTTTGTATTCAGCATGTCTCTATTGAAATAAACCTATGTTTCTATGAAAATTGAAGCTTTTGTGTGTTTTTTTGCGACCCACATAAACTTAAAGCTTGTTTATTTGGCCTGTCTTAGCCTTTGAGTTTGACATGCTTACTCTAGAATGTGTAAACCGTTTGTTCTTAAGTGCTCATGGTTAGGGAAGATAAAACCTTGTGGTTTTCATTAGTTGGCTGTAAATTGCTCTAATTGTTTGGCCTTCTTTAATTATTTTGTCTCAGTTTTCCTTATGCCACTTGCCAAGGAATTTCCCTAGCTTCTTACTATCCTGCCTCAAAGTTAGCTGTAGGAAAGCTAGGAAGTGGCCTGAAACTCACACCACTGTGATCAGTTGGTGCATTTTCCAAAAGTCCTGTCCACGACTTTCTGGTTGACTTGTTCTTTTATCTCTTATGTGACTGTTTAGTCACTTAACTTCCTTCCGGAAACTCGTGTTTTCCTGTGAACCTCTAGTAGCAAAATTTGTGACTACATTCCTGAAAAACTCAGATCCTATCTGATATTTGAAAGACTTATAAGTCAAGGCCACCTGCTCTAAATTCTGTAGACTTAGTATTCTAACAAGGTTCTTACACATTTTTTGCTAAATAAAGCATCCAGACTCCATGACTGTTCAAATCCCTCTCCAATGGTGGGCATATAACTTGTCAAATATTAATCACGGAAATGGTCCCATCTTGATGAAGCAAAGAACAGTCCATCTCCCAAAGTTGTGATAATTAAATCACAAGGAAAGTTCTGTCACATCCTTGGTGCTTTGCTCAACACATGGTAAACTCTCAAAAATGAGTTAGCATGATATAATATTCTGAAAAGCTTATCTAAGTTCAATTATAAATAAGTTTGAGCCCCACCAGAGTAACTCAGTTGGTTGAGCATTGTCCTGTGCATGGAAAGGTTGTTCAATTCCTGATCAGGGCATATACCTGGGTTTTGGTTTCAGTCCCCAGTTGGGGCACATATGGAATGCTAGCAATACATGTTTCCCTCTACATCTCCCTTCTTCCTTCCCTCCTTCCCTCTCTTTCTTTTTTTCTCTAAGCATGTCCTCCATGAGAATTAAAAATGAAATAAATAAATAAATAAATAATTTTGAGGGTATGAATGGAAGGTGGGTAGTGTTTGGACATCATAAGGCATGCAAGGAAGAAACAAGGAAGTAGATGTCAGGAAGTTTGGGATCCTAAACATAAGAGCAAGGAGCAACTTACCTAGTTTGGTGTGTGTCACTGAACTGGATGAAATTCCTTACAGAAGTTAACATAGACTGAATTGCTACTGTAAGAAGTTAGTTCTTTTCAATCTTGTCAAGTTTTCAGAGATGCTTCCTCTTTCTGTTGTACTAGACTTGGGTGAAAATATCTGCCTTACCCACCTCTCTGCTCCTGGTGATTATTTTTTAATCATTTGTTTTGTCACCTCTTCTTTCCTGAATAGTGATCCCTCACCTTTTAAATATCTTTCGTCTCTCCCCTCAATAAAGGTATTTGCTGTCTCCATGTGAATTCACGGGGCTCTTCCCTTTTTCTCATTTCCCGACGCTCTCTTGTCCATGGCCTCAGCATCCCTTTGCTGGTTTATTGCACAGTTTCTCAGCGGGACTTCCTCAGCTGCCGCTGTGGAGAATTCTGAGCTGAACTATAACATGCTTATTAGAACAGTACTTTATACAAGGACTTAAAACTGTTGCTTTTATAATCATCCACTCAGACTGAAGCTGAAAGAAAAAGAGAGTCTAACAATGTGGGTGAGAAGGGAATGGTCTGGTAGGAGGGAGAAGGTACTAAAACATAAAGAGATACAGATGCTCAAGACCGGAATGACAAACAATGCACTCTGGTAGGTCAGTGATATTCACAAGCTGATTTAAGGCTTAACGTGCTGGCAGATTTGCTGAGCAATTACACTCAGACCAGACAGACCCAGGGAGTGAGAAGGCTAAATCAGATTATCAAACAAAAGATACCACGGAAGCTGAGCTGCTCGTGCACAACATTCCTAACTGGAACAAACAAACTGCGATAGTTATTCCTCCCAGGCTTCCACCCTAGGGGAGGGCCCGGATGAAATGAACACAACAGTTTAAACATAGCCATTCTGGTTTACGTGACTCAAAAAAGGAAGAGGTTGATTTATTTCTAGAGTGGCTCAGCTGCCTGGTTTCTCCTGATCTTGTCTACACACAATTTATAAATTAAGTAGGAGACTTGATGTTCCTAGAGCCACCTTCTACCGAGTCTCTAACAATGGAAACATCAGAATCACCCTGGACCTCCCTCATCTATTAGGCAGAAAGTGCACGCGGCTGCCTTCCCGCTTCCATTTTTACTTAGCCTGCACACCACCCCCCCAGCCCCGCAGTCCAGTCTGTGTGGCTGTCGGAGTTATGTGTCCAACCGCCACATGTGGTCATGCCACCTCCTGCTTAAAAGCCTGGGCTAACCCCTGCGAGCTCCAGAGTGAGGTGTGGTGCTCACAGCCTTGCTTCCCTGGACTTCTGGTGTCTGACCCACTGCATCTGCTTCCACCACTGCTCTCCACACACCTGAGCCCATCAGGACTTTCCATGCCGCATCATTATTATTCTTGCCTGAAATGTCCCTCCCTTCTGGGTCTGACTAGGAAACTCCTTGAGTGGCAGTGCAATTTTTCTCAAGCATGAAAATGATCTGGGGGCTGCTTTCAAAACACACACATACATGCACACGCACACACACACACACACACACACACACACACACACACACACTTCAGATCTCTGGGCCGTGCTGCAGAGCTGTGGATTGCTAACATATGGAAGTGTATTTGAGAGTCACTTCCAAGGATGAGAACCATTAAAGTATATAACATTTTTTATTTATTAGTCTTTTGATTTGAAGATTCATTTTTTTTGCCTCACCTAAACTTGATAAGTATTCATATTTTTTGAATGACAAATGCTAGTAATAGTAAAACTTTAAAAAATATTTATAAGAAGTTGTGTATGAATTAAATCTTCCCCATTCCACCCAAGCCCTGTGAGGTTAGAGTGGTGTGAGACCTCTGTGGAGAGGAGGGAAGCATCTGTCCCTGGTCCTCACATCTGGAGAGTTGGGCTGGGTAGCCCCAGGCATACCTGACCTCAGATGCAGAGTACCGATTATATTTCTCAGTCATGGCAATCACCCCTAGATGACCATGCAAGGCCCCTCTCATATTTTGTCTATTCCCTGTTTATCCCCAAACCCCCCCATATATAACCAAGGTATTAACTGGCTATCTTTTTGTATGCATTCTTGCATACTACGTATTATTTGTTTGCAAAGGTTTTGATTTATGTAACCTTGTGCAAATGTTATTAAGTTACGTATCCATCTTGTTTCTTATGCATGGTTTGCCATTTTGGAAGGAACAGGAAGTTCTGGAGCCCTGCAAGGGACATGTATCACATTTTTAATGACATGCCTACTATGTGTGACGCTGATAAGGAGGGAGGGCTGTATGGAGATGTGGCTCAGAGCTCTGGCTCTGGGTTCCGAATGCCAGGGTTCATATTCTAGCTCCTCCATTTATTAGCTCCTGGTCTTAGGTGGGTCATTTCACATCTCTTCCTTTTAGTTTAATTACCTGTATAGTGGGGACACTTTAGCATACATATCAGAGGCTGTTATAAGAATTAAGTGTGATAAGCAGATCTGGGCTGCTTCTCCTACTGGAGAAAAATCACACTACAGATTGTGCCACAAGCCATTAATGACCTCCACTCCCTTCTGGATCCTCAGTGGCCCCCTTAGTTGTAGCCAGTCACAGCCTTTCAGCAGTTCTCTACTAGGTTCCCCTTATTCTCAAATCACATTTGGCAGACAACCTCCTTCTTTCTCTCTTCCTCCCTCCCTCCCTCCCTCCCTCCCTCCCTCCCTCCCTCCCTCCCTTCCTTCCTTCCTTCCTTTCTTTTTTAAGAAAAATACACATCATGAGGTAGAAGCTTTGCTGCATTTTTTTCTCCTTCCAAGAAAAGCACCTGTGCTCACTCCCTGCTCTCTTATTCAGAGAAGTGGAAATTCCGCCTCTCCAAGAGCAAGTCCTCCACCCACGCTAGAGTCAATATCATGCCAAAATGGGGGTACAGACAATAAACAAATAAACAATTCCACCTAGAAAGTACTGTTACCTACCAGAAGTGCTGTGAAGATAACACAATAGGGAGACTTTCATTTGGGTGGAAAGGGAAGGTCTTTCTGAGGCAGTAACATTGAAGTTGAGACAAGGCTATCATGTGAAGATCAACAGGCAACCAAGTTCAGGAAGAGAGAACATTCTGTGCAGAAACCGTTAGGGAGAAGGCGCTTGATGTGGGTGAGGAGCAGAAGGTCAGCCAGCGGCGCTGCCGTCCAGTAAGCAGGGGAACAGTAGGAGGTCATCCAGAGCCATGCATCCAGTAGAACTTTCTGTGATGATGGAAATAGTCTACACCTGTGCTGTACCCTGAGCTAACCACACTAGCCACGTGTGGCTGTTTAAACTTAACGTAACATAAAGAAAATAAAGTCTAAAATCCAGCTTTTCAATCACACTTGTCACGTGTGGCTCCATGAACAGAAATATTTAAAAATGTATTTTTACTATTACTAGCATCTCAAATGCTCTGTAGCCACATGTGGCTAGTGGGTACCATGCTGGACAGTATGGAAAAGCAAGAGCCGTACAGTGGGGCTTTGCTCACCAAGATGGTGGTTTGGATTATTTGCTAGTTGTGGTGAGAAGTCACTGGAGGGTTTGGAGCAGGAGACCACTGTGATTGATGTACATGCTAAGAGATGTCTGGGGCTGCTGGGAAGAGGATAGGGGTTGGGGAGGAGATCTGGAGAAGCGAGAGAGGAAACAAGGAGACCAGTTATAGTCATTGCAGTTGCCAGGGACACCGATGAGGGAAGCTTGGATTAGGGTGGTTCATTAGTGGTTCAGGATATTTCAGCAAATTAAAAGGGTCATCAGAATGATTAATATAAAAGGACAGAGGATACCAAGCAATAAGAATATGGAACAATGGGGGTTCTCATATACCAGAGATGTGAGTGTTAATTTGTACAGTCACTTGGAGAAACTCTTTGGGAGTATCTACAATAGCTGAGCACATGTATAGCCTATGACTTAGCAATTCTAGTCTCAGATATACACTCCACAGAGATGGGTATATATGTACCCCCAAAGACAAGTATAAGATGTTCTTTTAAGCACATTTGTTATGGCCTCAAACAGGCATCTTTAAGATGCTCTGCAGGTAATTCTGAGGACCAATCAGGACTTGGACCCATGACAATCTCAAATGTATTTTTGATAGAATTTTAATTTAACATTTCATTTTATATGCTGGTTTATTAGGAAAATCATAAGCCATTACCCTTCTCCTTAGCATGAAATAAAGTTTAATTGATGAAAATGGCTAAAAATTACTTATTTATAGAATACTACATTTTTTATTTGTTGAAATACTAAATATTTAAAAGATGTACTCTTACGCAGTAGAATCTGAAGTGGCCTTTGGCCCTGATGGTAGGATCCATTATAGGAAGGGGTTGAAGTCAGGAAAAAATAATAATAATTCCATAGTAATAAGTCTGTACTATAATATGATACAATTTGGTTGTCAGTTACAGCTTGAAATTGAAAAAAAAAAAAGGAGGCTGGAAATTATTTTCCCTCCCAGGAAAGCCACCAGCATCACCAGGGCAACTATCTTTTTAGTTAAGTCTCACATTAGAGAGGCCCCAAGTGGGAGCCAGGCTCTCTGCTGGGTGTCTAAACTTCTAATTGTCCCAACTCTCATGACAGTCCTGAAAGCAAGGAAAGGGAGACCTTCCTATCCAGGAGAGCAAAACTAGATCAATGTTTTATTTCCTCATATCTCTGGGCTTTCCTTCAAGGTAGGAAAAAAATCCCAATTTCATATTATACACCCTGGCCCAAAATGTCACAAGTGCTAAAGTTGCCCTGTGGCTCAGTTGGAGGGTCATCTCATACATCAAAAGGTTGGGGGTTTGATTCCTCGTCAGGGCACATACCTATGTGGCAGATTTGATCCCCAGTCTGGGCGTGCATGGGGGCAACCAATTGATGTTTCTCTCTCACTCTCTCCCTTCCTTTCTCTCTAAAAATCAATTTAAAAAGACATATCCTCTGGTGAGAATTTCTTTTTAATTCGTGCTAGTTTAACAAACCTTCCTTTTTTCCAAGAGGCCTGTGACCACTGAGTTTCAACAAGCAGAAAGCGGGTCAACATCCTCATAATTTTTGGTGATTCAGGAGGATCAGGACTAAATATTAAGTTTGGATTTCACATATCTAATAAATGAGAGTCACAGCACAGACTGAAGAGTGATGTGAGCACAGTATTCAGGCACTCCTAGAGCTCTGAAAGTTTAATTATCCAAAACATTACATAACTGCAAGAGAGAAAGTTATCTGGATTAAAAATAAAAAAGAATATAGTTAGCCATATTAAGAAACTAAAAGAAACTTTTGTTTAAATGTCAATTGATTCTCTTTCTTTCACTTACCAAATCCAACCCATTGGCAACTACATTCCAGAAATCAACCCAACTCCAACTCTTCTTATCTCTCTCTTCTGCTGCTCCCACCTCCTGCTTTGAAACCACCACTATGTCTCTCTTAGAAAGCCACTTTAATAGCTTTACCTTTTCCCTTGTTCCTGCCATGTGGTCCTCTTAAAATGTAGATTACTCACACACTCCTGAGCATCAGAGTCTGGTTATAGGTCTAGAAGTAATGAGAGGCATGAGGGTAGCTCCTGAAGATCAGTTGTTTCCTGGGAGGCAACTGCCTTGAGGGATGACATATTATGTCTTCAGGCTGGGGAAGACTGACTTCTTCAATCAGGCATGGAAGGGCTGTCTACTGGCAAAGGAGACTCAGTAGAATTTAGGGGTTCAAGGTCCCCAGTTCCATTGGAATCTGCTCACATATTCCCATTCCAAATTTTAAGCCCAATTTCTTCTCCATCTATGTCCTAACTTTAACATAAGAAACCCTACAAAGCTGATGATTCAACTTGTAATTCAGCCACCCACAGGATTAAATTTCACATTTGGTTTTCAGAAATATTGGCCCTATGGTACAGGATATCCTTATCTTTCAGGACAATCATAAATCCTGGAGCTTATCAGTTTCTTTCCTCACATTCTTCAGTGCACTTGGAAGCAACCATTCATTCCCAAACTACTTGTTTTCACTAAAATCATCCTTGGTCTTCTGCATTTGAGTTGGTTCACGCAAATTCTTGCCTTTTATTGGCACTTGATTACAGATGTCTACAGGTGATATTTCAAGTACCTCTTTGGCATGTCATGAACTACCAGCATCTCCTTTGCTATTGCCTCTCTTAATTCTATCAGAAAATCAATTCCAGATAGCCCAAAACTAACTTAGATAACCATTCTTAAGATTCTGTTCCCCCTTAATCACTAGTATAGTATCAATTTCTGTATCAGTTAGGGTTCACTCAGGGAAACAACCACTAAAAATGATATGAAATATGGGATTTATTGTAGGATGTAGACCTTATACAATTGTAGGTGGTGATGAAAAAGTCTACAGAAAGCTGTTGCCTCTGTGTCTGATGGTAGGTCTGTGGTTGCTGTAGTCAGGAGGTCCAGGAGTTGGGAAGAAAAGCTAAATATCAAGCAGAGGAGAGTGGGAACAAATTGGAACCAGGTCTGTTTCTCAATGCTTTCAATTTTATGATGCAGATGCCCTACCTTCCCCCTCACCACACCCCCAGTACTGGACCCAGGATATGGAGGGAGCTGGAGGAGCTTCATGCCCAGCGGCTACCCCACTCCAACAAGGTGAGCCAACAATGTAAGTGTTGTAAGCGAACTGCAGCAGGGCACCCAAACTGACCTTTTATTTTTCTCTCTTTTGCTTTCCAAGAATGATAAATTCCAGTATCTCAGGGGATGGTACTACTACCAGGGGGTGGTGGCTTGCAATCTACATAATAGCACCTGCTATTTTTTGAGCAACTACCATATGCCATGTACTTTACTAATATGTATAACCTTTAAATAACCCCCCCCCACACACACACACACACTATAATCTTTAGTAAGAAACCCTTGATGGAAGTATGATTTATCCCAGTTTTCACATGAGGAAACTAATGCTTGGTAAAGTTCAGGATTGTCCTTGAGCCAGTTAGTAAGTGGATTTGAACCAAGATCTATCGGACTTGTAAGCGTTGTCATAACAACTATGGTTTAATGCTGACTACAGATCCAGCTCAGATTTCATTCTCGCTCACATATCCAATGACAGGCTAAAAAGAGACATCATTTCAAACTTCATACATATAGATCCATATCAGCATTATTAGTCTGACCAATTATTCTACCACTGCAAAACCCCCAACTTCATCCAACATATACACTCCTCCTCTGCTATTCCTCATTCTTTCCAAGGTAACAGTCTCCAAAAGTTTCCAAATTTAGAACATCTCTGGGTACTCCATCTCCTGCAATGTACTTGGTTGCTTGCCAAGGCCTCCAGTGTTGGGGTCAGAGGTACATCTGCATCACTGTGGCTTCTGATATCGTGTCCTACTTCCTTGCTGAACTCCTGCCAATGTTCTCTTCATTGTACAATTGGCTCTCTACACTGCTGCCAAAATTATCTTCTGGGGGAAAAAATCAATCTGGTCCTGTCAGTTTGCTTTAAAACCTCTCAACTTCATTTTACCTATAGAATAAAATTTAATCCCCTTGGTATGCCAACCCAAGGCCCTTGACAATTGGCCTAGCCTATCTTGCAGTCTGCTGTTTTTCAGACATGCAAATATACAGGTGCCTCAGAGATGCAGAAATTACAAACATTTCAAATCGACTTTTTATCACATATTTTCTCAATCATTATGGATACTAAAAATAGCACAACTGTCATCATGTGGAGGTGAATTTTTATGTTTGTTAGGAAAGGGATTCTTGTAATGTAAATATTGGGAACCAACTAGATTTTCATTAAATATTTCTTCCAGATTTTAGATTTTAATTATTTCAAGTAACTTTCTTAGCCAAAGCTGTTAGAAGGCTATGGACTCAAAGTTCAAAGATATACCTAGATTGATAAGTTTGGTTTTATAGTATATTTGGGGGAGGAATGGGAGCATTGTATGGTAGGTTGGTGAAGGGATACTAACCTTAAGGTCCATAAAAAGCAGGGGAATTTTTGTTCTTTCTCAATAATTCAAATAAAATAATTTTTAAATTCTTTTGGCTCTTCTAATAGACTCCAATTAAAGAATACAGAGTTAGGAAAAGGATGTCATTTAGTAATACTGCAAGGTCATGCTATGAAACTCTGTCTTCTATTATGACCTGTGATCAAAAGGAGGATGAGCCCAGTCAGTGTGGCTCAGTGGATGAGGTTATGGTTTGATTCCCAGTCAGGGCACATGTCCGGGTTGCAGGCTCGATCCCCAGT
Organism: Eptesicus fuscus; assembly: GCF_027574615.1. Taxonomy (NCBI): domain Eukaryota; kingdom Metazoa; phylum Chordata; class Mammalia; order Chiroptera; family Vespertilionidae; genus Eptesicus; species Eptesicus fuscus. Next base: position 24,061,701 of record NC_072486.1, read on the forward strand.
AGGGGGCATGCAGGAGACAGTCGATTGATGATTTTCTCTCATCATTGGTGTTTCAATCTCTCACTCCCTCTCCCTTCTTCTCTGACATCAATAATCCTACATAATAAAAAGGTAATATGCAAATTGCATCACTCCACTACGCCCACGATTGGTCTGGCTGGAGGGTCGGGGGGGGGGGGGGGGGGGGGGGAGGGGCGGGACTCAGGGTGGCCGATTGGCTGGTGGTAGGAGCAGGGGGCAGGGACTCTCGAGTCTCCGACCCTCGCTCCTCCCGCCGGCCTAAACAGCCAGCGCTGCAGAAGGACCCATGGGGCCATGGGAAGACGCTGATGGCAGAACTCTGGTGGCCGATTGCGTGGCTGCCGGCACCAGTTTTCTGCCAGCAGCAGTTTTCCTCTGGCCACCCTCCGATTGGAGCGCCTCCCAATGGGAGTTCCTCTGGGGGTGGCCGATCGTGCTGGCTGGAGGCACTCTGATCGGCGGGTGGCCAGAGGAAACCTGCTGCTGGCGGAAAACTGGTGCCGGCAGCCAGGTGAAGGAAAAGTCTATTGCACGAAACTTCGTGCAACGGGCTTCTAGTAATAATAATAAAAATAGAGTGTTTTTTTAAAGGGAGATGAAAACTATTTTCACTCTAAAGAAGCCACTGGTTCCTCAGCAGCATCCCCCAGGACACCATCTTGTGTGGTCAGTCTCCCCGTGGAGAAGCGCATGTGAGTTTAGAGACAGTGGGCAGTGGGTTCAAACAAACAGATTTGGGTTGAAGTCCTAGGCATACTATCTGACTTGGAGCAAATCAAAGCTCTGAGACTCTATTTTTTGTTCTTCAAGTGGGAATACAATGCACATTTCCAAGTTATGGTGAGGTTCACATGAAGTAAGGCTGATCTGAAGGAGACTTATACAGGTGCATTTGCTTTTCCATAGTGTCACCCTTCCAGATACCTTCTGTGTCTTTAGTGCTTCCATCTCTGGCAGGAAGTGTCCTCACAGCTGATGTGGTCCATTTGCTTTACAGCTTTACAGCTACAGAAACTCAAAGAGGTCTTATAGGTTGTCTACAATTACATCAGAAAGGAGCTGGCTCACAAGGACCCTGTGTTGTTCCCTTCCTACCATTGATTTTATTCCTAGGGATGAAGAAATCAGACACATGTCCATTAATACTGAGAAAGAACATTGGCTTGCATGTTGCAGACATTCAAGAGCCTTTCCAGTGCCAGTGCTGTGCCGTGAGCTGGTGGGTAAACTGTGCTTTTAACCCAGGTGCTCACAGCCTGGTGGAGACGCAGACCTAACCCAAGATCTGTAGGTCAGGTTAGTCTGGATTAACCGCAGCAGACCCAGAGGAAGGAAGGCTGCGTTTCACCTGAGGACAATAGATTGGCACCTAAAGTCCTCAGCACTGTGTGTGGGGAGGCCAGTCTCCTGGCTCACCATGCATTAATTCAGCACAAATTGGTGGGGCAACAAATCTGTGTCAGGTAACCACTATCCTGTGCAACCAACCTGAGAATAGGAGGAGAAATAACCGAATAACGTACCGTCATAGAGTGGGGACAGGAATAAGACACAGAGGAAAATAACAACAATGCTAGGCAATAATTTTCCTCTAAAAGAGATATGAACAGAAGCAGAAGCAACTTTTTTTACTGTGAAGCAAGCCAGACAAGAAGAGCTGGGATGAGGCTCTTTATTCTCTGTGGTAACCCCTCTGTTATTTGGTCACATTTCTTTTCTGACAGCCAGAGGCATAGACACAGGCTTACTTCCTGCCTTCTCCCTGCTTCTCTGCTCTTTCTTCCATGCTATACACAACTCGCTCCTACCCATTTCCTTTCCCTCCCAGGTTCTGGCCTGAGGCAGTATCTGCCTCGGGGCAGCAGAGGCTCCACTCCTTACGAGGCCTGCTGTGACCCCGCAGGAATGAGATAGTGTCCAGTCTGCACTAGCACATCTAGATGATCAGACAGAGGGGGGGGCGGCAGGCAGAGAGCAAGCTGTTCCAGGGCTGCATCTATTTCTGCATCACAGAAGTTGGAACTCTTTGGTTAGAGATCAAGCCTGAGAATGTTTCATAAAGCTGCACAGGTATTTGTTTTGATGTGCAGTTAGAGCTGAGAATCACAGGAGTCTATTCAATTTTGTATAGCGTTTTCATCAAAAAGTTATTCTTGGGAGCTACCTTTAGGGAAAGCCAGCTCCTTTCACATACTGAAGAGTTAAGCTTAAATATTATAAACTAGCGTTCCCGTTGCAGGAAAAATCCTGCAATAGGATTTCCTGCTGCACTCTACCCTGCCTCCACTCTGCCCTTGTCGCCCGCCCCGCCTTCTCCTCCAGCCCGCCTGCTTTTCCCTTCGCCCCCGGCCCTGACTTCGCTCCTCCCTTCTCCTCCCACCCTGCTTGCTTGCTTCTCCGAAGCTTTTACTCCCTTCTGCAGCTCTTGGCTTCTTTCGACGCTGTCTTGATATGCAAATTAGCCGCCATCTTTGTTGGGGTAATTTGCATACTTGTCCTGATTGGTTGGTGGGCGTGGCTTGGCTGGTGGGCGTGGCTTAGGTGTAGCGAAGGTGTGGTCAATTTGCATATTTGTCTATTATTAGATTAGATGGCTAAGAAAATTGCAATTTCAAGATACAAGTTAGCCTGAGAGTTTCATGCATGCTGGCAGAAGAGGTGAGAACCCTGAGTCAGAAGCAAAGGGTTTAATTACAGTACGAGCAGTAACCAGAGGATCAGCAATTTTTTTTTTTTTGCAATGTTTTCCTGAACCCAGATTCCCACAGGGCATTGTAAACAGGGCTATGTGACAGCTGCGCACGCAGTGAGTGGGTTGCATTACAGAGAGGAGCCCTGAGCTTAGAGAACCTCAATCTTTTATAATGGACAGTAAACTAAATTTCCTTTTGCTCCAGAGGGACACACTTTTTGTTTTTTAAAACTGTTCACTATACAGACATTCTTGAAAAGCTAGTTTGGTACATGTCAGTGCCTCTGCTTGCCAGACATACAGAAACATGTGGGACCTCTGGGTAATTGTCTCCCAATAGCAGGGGGACCTTTGGTATCTGCTTTCTTCATTTCTGGTTCTGTCAAGTATTTTTTAAGAAAAGTCCCCTCCCCAAAACTTACAAACATTTGTAAGTTTTGTTTTGTCTTTTAACCTCTGCTAACCTTGAAGATTCCCCCTGCCCCATTTGCCTTTGTGGTTATTCCAAATATGACCACTTCATGACATAATGATAGGTAGCCTGCACAACCTCTTTTGGTTTCCAAATCTGGAAACTAAGTAAGGTGTTCTAAACAAGCTCTAGGGATCCTTCTAGATACAAAGCTTGAAGCCTTAAACATATATGAGGTATTTGGGAGCATGGTAATTTTAGTAATAGTAACAGGAAAAGAGAAAAAGATGCATTAATACCCACAAGAACAACTTAATTTCATTTAAAGTCATCATACAATAGTATAATGTGTTGGTCACTCATGTTATAAATGAAGAAATTGATATTCAGAGAAGTGACAGTTACCAAGAAATAGTGTTCCCAGGAAATAGTGTTCCCAAATCCATTTGAATCCAGAGTTCACTTCTTTCAGCTATCACATCCAGATTCTGTATTGAGAGACTGTCCAATACAAGCTAGTGTATTGGTGATGCCTGAAGTTAGTGGCTTCAGTAGGGTGGGAAACTGTATCTTCCCTTACAGGACATTTGGAAAGCCTAAATTTTACTGTATTATATTGAGGTGCTTTTATTCCAATTCCCTTATTGAAGCCTACCAGGGGAGCCAGAGTTATTTTAATTGAATTATCATATATAATAAAAGGCTAATATGCAAATCGACTGAACGGCAGAACAAATGGTCGCTGTGACGCGCACTGACCACCAGGGGGCAGACACACAATGCAGGAGCTGCACCCTGGTGGTCAGTGTGCACCCACAGGGGGAGTGCTGCTCAGCCAGAAGCCGGGCTCATGGCTGGCAAGCGCAACAGCGGTGGCAGGAGCCTCTCCCACCTCCACAGCAGCGCTAAGGATATCTGACTGATGGCTAAGGGGAGCGGGCCTAAGCCATCAATCGGACATCCCCCGAGGGCTCCCAGACTGTGAGAGGGTGCAGGCCAGGCTGAGTGACCCCCCGAGTGCACAAATTTTGTGCACCAGGCCTCTAGTTGAAAATAAAACATAACATCCTGCCTATTTATATAAGCCCTGGGCTAATATCCTTTGTACCACCCACTGTTACCCACACTACTTACGCACATGTATACACTAATACAAAATCAAACTTATTTTTCAGCCCAGATACACTATTGTTCTCAAAGTCTATGTCCTTAGAATGACCCTGCCTCAAGAAAAGTTACTTATAACATGAATAAGTGCTGAAAGTTGAAAGAGGACTTAAAAATTATATCAATCTAGTTGATTCTGAGGCAAGATCTTTTGCCCACATGCATATGTTATTTTTTAGATACACATAGATGCTATTATGATGAAGGAAATTCAAGTTTACCTAAAGAGCTACTTAAATCCTGGTAGCTTTTTATTATCTATTTCCACAATCAATGGCTACTGAAAGTATAATTTATGGTGCTTGAAATCGTTTGGTGTTTAAAAAGGATTTCATATTTGAAATCTACTTATCAACCAAATCAAAACTTTTTATAAAAACCCTCTTTTTGTTTCAGAGCTTAGAGAACCTACTCAGCCAGCAGTATCTCATGACTGTGGATCCTGAGGCCAAAGGCATATCTTTTGTATAATAATTTGGATTTGTGTGGGAGTCTGTGGAGGCATTAGATGGGGAAGGAGGTAATGATAGCTCAAGTGCTTTTGCTTAGTAGGAACTGAGTTTATTCTTAATAGCGCATTTCAAAGAATTTTTAATGTCTCTAGCACTTATAAATTCCAGTAAATGAATGGAGCAGGAGTCAGCAAAATTATTTAGTGATAATATTATAGTGATAATTTTATACTGTTAATCCATGACAATTTGTTTTCTATTGTATCCTGTAATAACAAAGTACAACCCCCAATAGCAAAGGGACTGGTTTCTATCCTAGTGAAGCCATCCATCTGAGTCAGCTTCATACTACATGGACAATGCATTGGACTTCAAATCAAATAGATTTGGGTTCAAATGCTGGACAAACACTGAGCAACCATTTGATCTTGACTGGGTCGTGGCTTTGAACCTCAAGTCCTTCACTATAAATAATTTTACAAAGGAATAAAATACTTTAAAATATTATGAGTTTTAAATGAGACAAGTTGGATCTTTTGAAGATCAACCAATAGCATTTTCACTACTTAAGAGTGCCATATTTTACTAATTCACATCTATTTAATGCTTAGAATTCTAGAACTACGAGGACTCTGAGAGTATATTCATTAGCACTCATCGTTTAACAGGTGTGGAAACCTCAGGAGGGAATGCAAGTTGCTTATGATCACATCCTAACTCAATTATGTGACTGGGGCTTAAGCCCAAAGTCGTATCTTAGCTGTAGTTTTAACTCTATGGATGGAGAGATTATCTAGTAATTAAATATAATGAAAAATCAACATTGATGTGAACTGAATAAATATTTGAGTCTTCTTAGTGCTGGTGAATGTAGTTGTACTTCGGTTAGTTTCAATACAAAGGTACTTCCAATATGGTGGAGACAACAAAGACGTCAACTCAACCAAACCTGCTGCAGTTGGGCTGAAATAGAAGCTTGAGTCTACAGAGGGAGGCAGGTATTAATTTTGCCTGTCAACAAAAGGAAAAGCTCCATTAAATCTGATACAGGCATAATGAAGGCAGTCTATTATTCTAGCCATTTCTTTGTAGTCACCATTCATCAGTTCTACAAATGTTTAAGGAACAAGTCTTTATCACATTGTGTTTCATTTGGGCAGAAGAACTAAAGGCAAATAAATGTGCTAAACAATTTATAACACAGTGTGTGTGTGTGGGGGGGGGAGATAAGGAGAATAATTTCTACAGTGGTGATCATTTCATTAGCATGTCAGCTCCAGTGGGTAGAGTTTTTCATCAGTTTTGTTCATTGTGTTACCAGGGTTTAGAATCTTGACACATGATAAGGTCTGAATAAATAAATATTTTTGGAATGAATGAACTTCTTCAAAAAAGATATAAACACATATAAAAGATACTGGCATGTACAGAACGTTAAAACCAGGCAATCACCAAATACTAGAAAAGGGCAGCCCCTCCGTATTCTCTGTGGAAATGAGAAACCAGCAACCAAAGCCTCCTCCGCAATTCAGAGTTGCACGTCTTTCCTGACAGCCTGGCTCACAGACCTAGCATCACATGCCCACTTCCATCTTTTCTTTCTCCCAGGAGAGTCAGAGTCAGATTCAGAGAATGAGAGGAGACGAGGCTGGAAGCAGAGGCCAGGGTGATGTGAGGAAGAGGCCATGAGCCAAGCTGTAAAGTGTAAGGAAATAGCTTATCCCCGCGAGCCTTCAGAAGCAATGCAACCCTGTCAACACTTTGATTTTTGGGACTTCTGACCTCCAGGGCCATACTATAATAAACTTCATGTTGTTTACATTTTGTGGTGATTTGCTATAGTAGCAATAGGAAACTAATGCAGACCCACCAACTCCTCAATGGAAAGCATCAACAGAGAGTTTGCACCAAAGTTCTTTTAATCCCTTGCCTCAAAATCAATGTCTTGCTATTTTCACAAATCCTGGGCTTGCACTGTGGTCCCTACCCAAACCTAATTTACCCCTCCCTGCTTCTTTGAAAGAACCACTTTAAATCAAACTTCTAGTTTTCAATAGATTCTAATCTTGCTATCCATTTCCTTCCCCGCTTCCTGAGACACTGCCAAAGCTCTAAGGAAGCTGGTGGTCCCTCTTACCAAAGTAAACAATAAACTCAGCTCAGTATTATCAACAGGTGGATTTGCTGATAGTTGAGCAGTCAGCATTTGACAGTTGACTGAGTAAAGCCGTCACCTCTGGGTAGTTTTCTGAAGGCACTGCTTCTAGGTTTAACAGCAGCTTTGGCTAATAATAATTCTTGTTTCCAGCTTCCTGGCCAGTAGGCAAAGGGGTGGAGATCCCAAATACTACATCCTGCTGAAATATGCCAGCCTCTATTGGGTTGAAAGTGTATGCCTCTGTCCCTTTCTTGGAGGGCCGGAATTTGGGCAGACGTGAATAGAGGCCTGGGCTGCCCAGGAGCTGCACTTAAGGCTGGGATCCAACTCACATGCAGATCCTTGTCGGGCTAGTTGGGACAGAGACATCAGGCTTGGATGGTATCATTTAACAAGCCTTAGGCATCACTGGATGTCTGTCTGCATCACAAGGGTCTTTCAACACAGAGTTCATAACCACACATCAGGAATTTGTGAACACCCTGGCCCAGAATTTCCTGGAGAGCTTGGTATTTGATACCTACCACTCAGCAGCCTCATTTGGGAAGTTTTTAATAGACTCTCTGACAGAGAACCAAACCTGGGTTCTGTCAATTCCCCTAATGTTATAATCCTCACTTCCGGCATCATCTTCCATTTTTATACCCCTTCATTGTCTTACCACTCCCAATAAGACAATTTATTAATATGCCTACTTCTTTTGTGCCTCTGTATTCTCCTTCTCCACAGAACTGTTTACGACATCCTTCCATTCGCAGCCCCAAACCCAGATTTCATCACATTAATGACTCTTTCATCAAAAGTTTTATTTTCCTTGACCTTTTATCCTTTTATGTTTGCTCCAGTTTGGAGCAAATTAATCTGTATTCACCAGCCATCTGCTTTCTTCACTCCTGATACTGGCTGCCAAGTGGTTGTACCATGAGAAATGAGTGATTTCCAGCCTCTGGGTGACCTCAGTGATATCCATTTTTCCCTCTCATTTTCCCCCAGTCATCTCCTCTTCCATTTGCTTTCTCAGGTATTCTAAACTTTCACCAATATCTGCAAGCCCTTTCCCTAACCCTGCCACTCTTAGCAGATTTCTTGGAGAAAACAGAATCCTTGAAGTATAAGTTCTTCCAACTTCTCTTCTACTTTTCTCTAGGCTTACATATAACTTATTAATTCATTTCTACCCCTTCTCTCCTTCTGGGAGAGAACAGAGGACCCTTCTCTCAGAGATCAGTTCCTTCTTCTGGATACTGAATTATATAGTTGCCACCTTCTTTTTTTGGGGACTATTCTTCCTAAAGGTACTTCTTGCAGTGTTCCCTCTGCCTCATAACAAGAAAGTTACTTTTTACATGGCCCTTCCTCTAAGCCTGCTTTTGACCATAACCTCACAGTAAGCTACCATCCTGTGTCTTTCCTGTCCTTGCCCAATGGACTTTCAGAAAGAAAAGTCTTTGAATGCTGTGTTCTTCCTTGGCTGGTATCACTGCTATAATATACAATATGGGTGTAGGGGTGACTAGACAGGCAGACAGGCTGGCCATCAAATGATCTCATGGGAATGTGTCATTTACCAAATCATCACAGTCTGAGCTTTGAACCTCAGATTTTGCCTCCACAGTGAAAATTTCCAAGAAGTGTCCCAGAAGTGGTCAGATCTGAGACTGATAGAATTACGGTGATCAAACTCACAGTGGCCTGACATTAAACCAGAATCCAACATACTACTTTTAAAAGTGAGAAATATTTCTACCCTGGGGACAAGATTTCATTCCCAGTAGTTAAAATTACACAAGAAGTCAAATTATATAAAGTTGTTTGTGAGTCAGCATTTTATTTAAGCAATGAGCTTGATTGACTTAAGAGGTTGGTATTTTAGTGGTTCATGATTTCAACTGATCACACGTGGAGGTAACTATTTTTAGAATACTGATATTTGGAGAGCTTGGGTACCTGTGTTTGTAGTTCAGAGTCCTCAGAGTCCCAGACTTGTGCTGTACAAATAAAGTTTGTGTCTTTGGCAGATTCGTGGTTTCCATGTGAACCATTTAATCTTCCTATAAATACATTAGGACCATCAGTGAGCTAGAGTGAAATCTTCTCTTCTTACTTAGTTTCCACTTTGCTGTCTTTTTTAGAATTATGTACTGATTTTACCAGTCAGAATTTCAGAGTCCCAGAGATATACGATCTCTACCCTCACTACAGCAGGTCACCAGTGACTTCCTCATTGCCAAATCCAGGGGACAGATTCACTCCCAATCCTCCTTAAAGATGTTAACTAGCCTCTGGTTGTTCTATCACATTATTCCATTGGTTTCTTGCTCTACCTTCTTCTGATTCTCTGCTTGCCTGTCTGACTTGTCCTCCTTAATGTTGAAGGGGATCAGAATATGCCTCTTAGGCATAAGGATTATTTTAGCTGCAGGCAATTGAGAAACAGCAGAAGCAGGAAAAGCTCTCTACCTTTCTTGTACTCAAACTGGGCATACATTTCACTTTGTGAAGGTGTCTCCCTTTCTCAAACCTGGAAGGGAAGAACGATCTTCATCACTGGAGGTGGAGATAGCACCAAGATGAGTCTAAATAAATAAAACTTTAATAAGTAACCCATATCTTCCATTAGTTTCCCCACATATTAATCTCCCCACAATTTCTGCCCAAACTCCTTTCATTTATCTAGTTTGGTCTCCACCATTTATCACCCTTTATTAAAATGATATTTAATCCCCTGGGTCTAAATTCCTTTTTGGATCTTCACTCATTTTCTATGAAGATCTCTGTGTACATGCCAAAATAAACATCAAATGAAATTTGTATGCCTTTTCTCCTGTTAATCTGTCCTTTGTCAGTTTAATCAGAGATCCCATCTAAAGAACCTAAAAAGATAGAGGAAATGTTTTTCTCCACCCCTACAATGTCTTTACTTATCGTCTTCCTACTTGTAAAATATTGCCTCTGTTTTATTTTATTTTTTCAATAGTTTGATATACATTTATTGTGTGCAAATTCTAACATTTTTCTTTATTATTTTTATTTTTTAATTAAACCATCTCTTGCTCTTTCAGGGCAACTGATTATGCCCCCTAAATATTATGCTGCTGCTCAGATCTATATAATTTATTCACTCAACTAATACTTGTTGAGTACCTACCGTGGTCCCAGGCCTATGGAGCAAAATTTCTTAGAGTTTACTTTCTAGAGAGGTGAATTTCAAAACAAGGGCATAAATGTATAATATATCATGTGGGGGAATATAGAAAAATAAAGCAGATTCAGAACATATGAGAAAAATAATCACTCCTATCATTTACTAAAATATGTGCCAAGATCTATTTACATATCGTCATCTGATTTAATCCTTACAATGTCAACAGCTAAATATTACCAGCCACATTTTTCAGAAGAGGCTCATCATTGTCCAAAGTCACCACTAACACTAATAAAAGGTAAAATGAGATTTAAGCCCAGATAATCCAACTATAAAACTTTTCTTAATCAGCACACTGTACTGCCAAATATTGAAAATGCACATGAGAACCATCTGTGGAGATGTTTTTTTTTTAAAGCACAGGTGTCTGTGCTTTAATCTAATACTACATCTCAATAAACATCTCAGTCGGTAGAGTTAGGACTGTGTATTTTGGTTAAGTACCAGGTAATGTAAAATCCAATTCTTGGCTGTCTCCTGAATGTCTGTCAAATACCTTAGTTTAACATGTACAAAACAGAACAATTTTTTTTTCTTTCCAAACCTCCTCCTCTCCCTCTTTTTCATATTTATTAATAAAACTACTATTCTTATGAATTTAATTTAGGAACCATATATTAGTCTGGCCCTGCCAGGAGACAGAAACGACACAGTAATGGGAAATTTTAATATAAAAAAACGATTAACTATTCAAGGGAATAGTAGTAACAAGAGATGGGCTGAAAAGAGGTCAAAAGAACCTAAATGAATCTAGGAGTAAGAGATAAAAGGAGCAGCCACTTCCCCTAGGGCTGAGATTGGGTACATCCACCCCTTCCAGGCTAAAGCCAGACCTTGCTGGAGGGGGCAGAGCAGCTCACTGGGTTGCAGAGAAGTCGCTGTGGTGCAATGCTGGTGGAACTTGCCAGAAATGAGCCCTCTAGGGTGACAAAGAAATCTGTTCACAAGGAGGTGTTTCACTGAAGGCATTCTACTACAAAACCTAGTAGAATGCCTTCAGTGAAACCTAGTAGAATGCCTTCGGGGCGGGAGGGGAGGGGGTGTGGGGAGTGATGGGGAAGCTGCTGGCCACTGGGGAAACGTGCAGTGACCCTGGAGAAAGACACACACTCTTCTCCAGAACCCCTCCTCCTGTGTGTCTACTGACAAACTTTATCGTTGTAGCAGCTGGCAACGGGAAAGCATTGAAAGGGCTCTGTTTGCTTTGGGTGAATTAGCAGCTGAGAGGCCATCAGTGACTAATGGGTACACGGGAAACCACCCCAGACTTCTCCCCCTCCTCATCTTTCGGGTCCAGTTGGTACCATGCCCAACAGAGCTTGCCTGGAAATGTCTGGGCTTCTCCACAGCTGCATCACCATCTTCTGTGTCCTTGCTGGTCTCCGGCTTCTCAGTAGTTCACATTCCAGCTCTCCTTCCCATTGCTTCCAGAGACATTGTTCTCACTAGTAAAGTAAAAAATGCTTGTGTTGATGGACAATGCTAATAATTCCTCTATGAACTTAATACGGGATGCACGTGAAACCAAGAGGAGTAGTACCAGCTGGTCTAAAATGACAGCAAATGAGTATGGCAATACAAAACTCTATCTGTAAATGAGAAACTCTCTTCTTGAATTGTCTACCCTGTTTTTTAACCTGAGGAATTATGGTTTAGAAGCAGTCATACACTAAAGGAATTGTGAGAGATAACCGATGGAGCGGAGAATTAAAGATCAGAAGTTTACTTTCTCATGCCTGCATTTTAAATACCAAAAAGGAAGTCCTTTAGTTTGTTTTATTTATTTTTTTTAATCTATTTTTATTGATTTCGGAGAGGAAAGGAGAGGGAGAGAGATAGAAACATCAATGATGGGAGAGAATCATTGATCGGCTGCCTCCTGTATGCCCCACACTGGGGAACGAGCCAGCAACACGGGCATGTGCCTTGACCGGGCATTGAACTGTGACCTCCTGGTTCATAGGTCGATGCTCAACCACTGAGCCACACCAGCTATGCTGTTTGTTTTATATTTTTAAAAATCTTTATTGTTGAAAATATTACATCCGTCCCCCGTTTTCCCCCATTGACCTCTTCTAGCCCACCTTGTCCCCACCTTTTCCCCACCTTTTCCCCACCCAGGCCTTCACCATTCTATTGTCTGTGTCCATGGGTTATGCATATATGCATACAAGTTGTTTGGTTGATCTCTTCCTACCCAACCACCCTCCCCTGCCTTCCCTCTGAGATTCAACAGTCTGTTCCATGCAAGAAGTCCTTTTAGGCCCTGGATTGAAGCGATGAGAAAAATATGATTATGATTATTGACTAGTAACCCAAATAATAGTGAGTTCTTGCTATACACGCTGCCCTAAAGGCGCTTACTAGTACACCTAGGCAGGGCTGGCTTCTCCATTAGGCACAGTGTTGAGGACCCATAGTGAAAATATTTTCATTTCTTTTAATATCAGAAGGAAAAAATGAACTTTTAAGTTAAAATATTGTAACATATCAATAATATTAGTCTGTGTATCCTAACAATTATAAAATATAAATTTTAGGGTTTATTTTTGTTTTGTTTTTTTGTTGTTTTGTTTTTAATAGAGGGAAGGATCCACAAGGCAAAGTGCTTACGGATCCTTGAAGTCATGACATTGCCCCATGGCTGGGGACTCTAAGCTGGGCATCTAGTTCAGTGTTTTCTCATCTGTGGCTCATGGACTCACAGTTATTGCTCTTGTATATTTTTGTAGACTGAATAATCATCTCTGATAAACAATTAGGTGTACCTTAGTGATGGATAAAATAGGAATTTATTTTAAAGGGTTTCTAAAGTCATTTTTTCATATATTTTCTCACCAGTGACTACCAAGAGAATAGCTTCTATGATGCATGTCTGGAAAAGGTCCAGATGTTAGAAAAGTCATGCATAAACTGGAATGGCTGAGAAGCATTGATTTAGTAGATTTACATAGCAACCATATCAATATTTTAAAAATCTTAGTTACTATAACTGACACTCTCTGGGCTGAGCCAGGATGTGTTCTTTTAGGCCAAGGGCATACATGTATCATATGGTAATTCGGAGAGATGACTCACTTTGTCTTGAGTTAGAAGGGGAGGATTTTGTTCTGAATCTCCAATGACTCAGTTAAAAAAATGATAAATTCTTCCAGCCTTTACAGTGGATCTCTAAATTGTGAATGGAGTTGAGTTTAGAGGTGTGCATATATAATTTCCTTTTGTTTTGTGTTTAATTTTTAAGAGAGGGTACTTATTGTTTTTTTGTTTATCCTAGTTAAAGCCATTCTGTAGGTGAGCAATGCTATAATAGAACTCTAGCCTTCTACATCCTAAGAAGTTCTTGTGGTAGAAAGACAATGGGCTCCAGATTTGGACAAACCTAAATTGAAATCTTTAATGAACTATTTCTGGTTATGTGTCCTTAGAAAATCACTTGATTTCTCTTGAGCACAAATTGCTTTTTATTCTTATAAAATGGGGAGAAAAATATTTTCCCCAGATGTTTCCCATTTTTATCAAGCCATCTTCTGGGTTTAATATCCTCTTATTTTGTCAAACAGAGGATTAAGGTGAGAGATGAGTACAGTTTTGTCCAGAAACCAGCATAACAATTGAAATTCCATTTTAACTCTATAGAAAATTTACTGATTTTATTTATAAAATAAATATTGATCCCTTAAAAATTATATTAAATTCATAAAATTCTTGGCATTTTGTCTGTATGGAATTATCTACTCAGGGTATTTCATATAAATGGGATGATACAGCATGTGACCCTTGTGTCTGGCTTCTTTCATTTAGGGTAATGCTTCTGAGGCTCATTCATGTTGTAACAGGTGTCTGTACTTCATCCCTTGTTGTGCCTACATTTGTACCTACATACATAGATTCTATTGAATGTATTTACCACAGTTTGTTCATTCATTCATCCATCAAAGGACATTTGATCAATTTGGCAATTGTGACTAGTGTTGATACAAACATTCTTGTATATGAACTTCTTTGAGTAATTTTTTTCAATTCTTTAAAGTATATTGCTGGGTCATATGGTAGCTCTATATTTAACTTTTTGATGAATTGCCAAAATGTTTTCCACAGTGGCTGAACCATTTTACATTCCCACCAATGTATGAGGGTTCCAATTTTTCCACGTCCTTGTCTTAATTGACTTTGCAAGGTTGTTGAGTGGCTTAACTGAGATGGGAGTTTTGAAAGGGAAGGCACTTAGCAGCCATCCCTATAGCTCCCTCTCATCTAGATTTCTTAACACTTGTGTCAACCAAGGACAACCTTGACCTTACAGCGTTCACACCTCCATGGCTCTGCCTCACACAGGTACCAAGGTGAATGCTTGGCTATGGGTGGGGCTTGGGAAGAGTTGGAGGAGGTGGTGGCAGGACAGAAGGCTTCCTTGGGATGATATTTCTTTGTCCATATCCAGCACAGCTCCCTCTCCATTTCTCTGTCCAGGCACCCTCTCTCTTGCTACCTGCTCTCTATTCAGACAGCATTATTTTCCTGCAAACAATTCTAATTAATATTTTCTAAATTTAGTATTCAAAGAGTATTATAATAAAACATTTGGAACCACGCCCTCCCCACCCCCCAAAATGTGCAGAACTCCATCATCCTGAGCAACTGCTGTCATTTTTCTGGTGCTTTCCAAGCCCATATTCCTAAATGTGAGCTTAGGTCAGTGAGTTTCACTTCCAATACCCATATGTGTCAGCAGGGGTAATTTGAAATATAACCATGTCTGGGCTCCTCTCCAGAATTATGGATTCATTGTCTCTGGAGTAAAGTCTCAGAATCTGCTGTTTTGGGGTTTCATTGTGATACTGGTTCACAGCCAGGACTGTGAACCACAAGAGAATATATAACTTTTTCTTTGACTTTCAATTTGTAAGTCCATTACCTAAAATTGACAAGTAATGATCATCTATATTGGTGAGATTTGTTAGAAACATTTTTAAAATTTGTATTATAATCTTTTTCAGTATCCGTTCATTTATTTTTATTTTTTAAATATATTTTTTATCAATTTCAGAGAGGAAGGAAGAGGGAGAGATAGAAACATCAATGATGAGAGAGAATCATTGATCAGCTGCCTCCTGCACGCCCCCTACTGGGGATTGAGCCCATAACCTGGGCGTGTGCCTTTGACCGGAACTGAACCCAGGACGCTCTATCCATTGAGCAACCCAGTTAGGGCCATTCCTTTAATTTTACATGCCCCTTCCACATGCTGTCCTATGAGGCAGAACAGTGGGTGACCTATGTGGAGAGCAGGGGAGTGTCTGGTCTGAAGTGGGGACGGGCGGCAGGCTAGCATGTCTCTAAATCTTTGAGATCTACTGGTAGATGCAAGGACTCTGGTTTGCAGCTGAGGTGTGTATACATTCAGAGGGCAGATACCAAATCATATTCTATAATAACTCCCATTTATCACCTCCCTACCAGATTCTGGGGATTGTGTTTGGTATGTTACAAACATTATTTTTAATTCTCTTCAATTATAGGTATTTCATGGATAAGAGATGAAGTAACTTATTTAAACCTGCATCCCTCATCCATTCAATATGGCTTCTCTGCCAAGAGAGCTTGCTGAGAACCAAGCCAGGGAAACATGGGTTAGTTAACATCATAGTTCTGAGCTTGGAGGGTGTGGGTGGCTAGCCAATAGCAGCGCCAGAGGCAGGAGGTTATATTTGCTGGGCCTTTACCTGTTCATTTTGCATACCCAGCCCTGGACAGGGCACAACTGTGGCTTCCTCAACTTTGCTGGAATAAAGGCTTATTATGCTCCAAGGTATGCACTGGGAGGGAAGACAGCCAGCATCTACTCTGATTGTTGGGGCCCCTACTAGATGTGGCCTTTATTTTCATTCTTTGAAATACCAGGAGGTTATTTGAGAGGGCTTAAATAGGGTGGCTGCTAGAAGGTTACTGTGTCCGGGAGAAATGGGGAACTGAGGGATTGGTACTGAGTGGTCTGGACAGAGAGAGGAACAGTGACTTGCTCTGGGCAGACTGCATGGAGGCTGGAGGGGTAGTGTGACTATCAGTGGAAGCACCCTGACCAGCTGGCTGTTGATGAGCTGTGAACGAGATGCAGTTTACATGGCTGCCTTTGAACTGTGTCACCCAAGACTGGAATACACATAGGTTAATCGTTGGAATCCAGGTAGCTGACTATGCCAGGACCATGGGAAACTTTGGTTAACGGTATAGCAGTCCCAGCCACAGCGAAGAGAGAACATCCTACTCTTCTAATTATTCCACTCCAACTAGCCGTGTGATAATTCATCCAGTATTTATGCAGTAACAGGTATTCCAGGTAGTATTTGAGTTGATCTGAAAAGGCAAAGAATTGCCATTTAAAGGATGAGGGGGAAAGAAAATATAGAAGAGCATAGTTATAGCAAGTAGTTGAAAAGGGAAAAATTATGAGATGTCATAAATTGAATTACAGTGGCCAGAGAGTGAGAGAAAGGGACAGAAGTAATTCACCAGTTAATAGCTGTGGGCCCGAATGTGATGTTGGAGATTTCAGTCAACCTCCAGGCATCCATTGGCTAATGTCACTGCATCCTGCTTATGCATGAACTTTCAGGATTGTTGCCTGTAACCAATCAAAAGTAGTAAATATTTCTTCCTTACAGACTGCAGCTACCATAAAACCGTCCCCACTCCACCTTTTCCGGCTCCCCCTTCTCTGTAACCATGTAAATTCTTACAGAACAACTTAAAACCTTTCTTCCCCAAAACATAATGTATAAAAGAGCTCTCCACTCGGGATGACAGGTGTGCTGTCTTCTCCATCTAGAGTTGGTGCTGGTGGTTCAGACTTCATCCCCAGGACCTGGTCCTTTTCCGGCTGGCATTTGGCTAAATAAAATCCCTTTCTTTCAGAAAAGCTTTAAGAGTGAATTTTTTTAAAAAACATAGTGATTATGTCCCTAACAAATACTGAAGCACCTTCTCGTACATAACAGCAAACTGGGAAACCTCCAAATTGCTAGGTATGAAGTTGAGAAATAAAGAGCTCAGTCAATCAAACATTTTTCCCCCAGAGTAATTTTCTTACTGTATGGCTCAAAGATGTAGTTTTAATATTTTCCTCCCATTTTTGTCCCTTCCTGTCATCCACTCGCCTTTTTCCAGGGTTTTCTTATTCCTTTAAAAAAATTTATCTTTATCATTGTAAGTATTACAGATGTTCCCCCCTTTTTTCCCATTGACCCCCTCCCTCCCAGTCTCCCCTAGGCCTTCACCACCCTATTGTCTGTGTCCATGGGTTATGCATATATGCATATAAATTCTTTGGTTAATCTCTCCCCCCCCCCCCCCCCCATTCTTATTTCTTTTTTTATCCACTCGTCTCATATTTGGAACTACGTAAACATTTTGCTGAAAAAGTAGATGGTTCCCAGTTTTATGAACTCTGTGCTACTACAAGATGCATATGTACACAACCTGTGTTAATATTCCCCTTTTTGTTTTACTGAGGCTAAGTAACAGATCCTGGAGTGACTAATCGAAGAGTGTTATGATGGACTAATTCTTCTTGAAACTTCGAGATTTTTCATATTATTAGTTGACCTGCTGATTTTGAGGAGGCTAAAAGGGGTAATTCCAATGTAACCCTCATATTTGGAGGCTAGTGATCTGAATCCAAGCCAGCAAGCTCAGTGTACATTCCTGATAACCTATAATTAAGTCACTATCTCTTTCCCAGATACTGGTCTTGCAGAACCAGTTACAGAGGCCATTGGACTGTGGACAGTGCACTGCCCAGAGGGAGGGCTATTAACTCTGACGCCAGGCCAGACCATCAGATATGGCCTGGAGACCCCCAACACCTGGGCGCCTTCTTGCAAGGCCTGCAAAAAGGACCGGAAGCATAATCCATGCTTGTGGGACAAAAGATCACAGGGAGGGAGATATAAGGGAGGGCCCCACGCGTGTTCCTTCACTCAGATTTGGAAGGCTGTTCCCTGAGTCTGCTGACGTATTAAACAGTGTCCCTCCTACTTCCTCAGAAGCGTCCTTGGTCTTCTTGGTCTTCTGCAACAATTTAAATGTAGGTGTAGAGGTGTTTCTCTCTTTTCCACGTCCAGCACGGAAAAGGAACAGGTTCCTGAGTGGAGGAGCTGGGGATTAAGACATAAAGCAAGAAAGAAAGCAAGACGCAGAGATAGAAGCAAAAAGCTGGGAGCTGGGTGGGAAGCTGCCACTCTGATGGAGGGACAGGACCCTGAGCCCATGCAGCGCATTTATTTTATACCCCCAAATACCAGGGAGTATCACCAAAACTTAGGATCAAAGGAGCTTATTTGCATTCTTGAGTAGGCCCTAGCATTCCTGGTGCTTGCCTGGATTTACATATCAAAGCCCGCTCCCAACACCTGGACAGAGGTAAGAAGTCAGTACTGATTAACACTCTCCGCCCTCTTGGGGAGAGTGTATCCGAGACGGGGCTCTGCCAGTCACTCGGACTCAGCTGACAACAATTTAAAGAAATGCCCATGTGCCTTCCCAGGCGCTGTCTACAGTAGGCATCACAGGGAATGTCTATGAAATCAGAAGAGAAGTAGGGGACACAGAACTGAAGGTCAGAAGTCCTATTTCAAATTGCATTTTAACACCTGGTAAAAAGCATCGTTAACAATTAGATCAAACAGCGGAGAAGCAGCAGCACAGGCTGCTGAGAAGGCCTGCGGCTAACATTTGCTGGGCAGGGCAAGAGTTGGGAGGCTCCAGTTCCATTTGATCGAATTCTGACTCCATCCTGTATCACGAGCGCTCACCCACACAGGTGGCACCCTGAATTCTGCTCTGAATGGGCAAATTCATGGCCAGCGAGAAGCTCAAGTGTGGGTCCTAGGTCAAGCGCTCTGATTATTGTGATTCCAAGGGTGGCTCTATTGCTGGAAACCCACCTAGTGTTTAGGAAATTGCTACTAGTAACAATGTGGCCTGTTCTAGAAGCATGTTCTATTTGGGGGGCTGAGGTGGGCTTATAAACTAATTGAAACTCTGATTCGGTGTTATTTAACATGTGGGACATAGGCTCCTAGTAGCTCTGGACTTATTGACAGAGGCTGGCAAATCTGAATGGTTTCATAGCATTTTCTAAAGACTTAATACATATGTCTTACTCATTAACAAATATTAATGTTACAAAGCTATATTGGGTTGAGTAAAAAGCAACTTTAGTTTAAGTGTTATTAACATGAATGAAGCTTTTTATTGTGTACATATTTTTAGTCAATGAATATCAAAGGATAGCTACTACCATCATGTGGTATAGTCTAATAACTACATCAAAAAAAAATTCTAGAAGATGGATCCACCTACAAAAAAATAATTAAGAAAAACCAATTTAGTTGTTATTTAAAAGAACTTTGAAGTTATTTTATTTTACTTCATTTTAATTAATGCTCTCAGGGCTGAACAAGTGCAGTCTATTACAAGGTAGCCTAAAGGTTTCATTTGGTAGAGGAGGATTTTATTCCGATTCCTCAGTGACTCAGGTCAAAGAATTTTAAATGTTCCAAGGCTGCTTTTAGAGGGGGGTTTTAATGTAGGGGTAGGATAAGACGTGGGAAAATAGGCCAAGATCATTTAGTTTTCATTTGTGTCTAATAATTAAGAGAGTATATGAATCATCTCCCACTGTAGTTAAGTCCACCACATCCTCAGTTATATCTTAGATCAGTGTATCGGGTAGGGTTCTGATAGGAAGTCCAGTGGGGACTAATGACAGAAGTATGGGCAGGTTTAGGAAAAGCAAGAGAGTTCAGCACCAGAGGACTAGGACTGAAGGGGAGAGGAGAGAGCAGTTCCTGGAATCTGAAGAGAAGGTATGGAGAGGGCCCGGTGACAGGCGCTGAGCACTGCAGGAGAGGAATTTTGTGGTAAGGGAGTCAAGAGAAGAAAGGCCCTGATATTTCTCCTTCCCATCCTCTGCGTCTCCTTGAAGGGTCTCCCTTGGGTCATTTCCCCTGAAAGAAGAGGGCAAGGGAGCCAGGGCCCAAAGTGAGGTGGAGAAGGATGGGGAGTGGCTCTGGAGGGACAAGTGGAAGATACTGACACAGCCGACCACACTAGAGAACATATCAAGTATTTGTCTTCCACTGCATAGCCAGGATGGTAAGGGAAATGGGCTCTGGATTTATACAGATTATGATACAGTTCTTTAGGATTTAATAGAAACTGTGTGTGTCTGGCTAACTCCCTCAACTTCTCTGAGCCTCATTTTTATGTTTGTAAAATGTGGATAGAAGGCCTACTTTCCCAGGTTTAAGAGATATTATGTAGATGGGGATATAGCGAAGTCTGATGCTGAAAACTTTAGGGCAATAAGGAGCCTTAGAACTTAGTCATCTATCATCTTGGTTCTTGCCAACTACTTGTCAACTACTACGTGTCCACTGCATGCTCTGTGCTTAGGGGCTTTATATTCTTGGCGATTTTTGAACCCGTCAGGAATAATATTGTGTGGGGATATCAAACTTGCATAGTCTAGAAGCGCTGACAATGGTCTAATCGAGTGTGTCTTGCATTTGCAATTACTATTTCTCAATTTATTTTGGTGCTGATGTAACTAAAATAAAATACAAATTTATTTAAGAGTTATGAAGTCATTACCTTGCTTATTTTTTATCATGGTGGTATATTTTCTCTATCAAAGGGATACTAAAAGCACACTATTTGCTTGTGGGGTTAGGTCAAGAAAAACTTTGTGTGCGATTCTAAAAGGAATCTTTGTATTTAAATGCTTAGGGACCACTGATCTATTTTGGCTACCAACTTGACTTAGATTTTGTATGAAGAAATGCTAGGCCTTAAACACCTGTTTTTGAGGATACATCTTTCCGTGTACCACATAATAAACCCGAGGGTAGTACTGGTACCAGTTCAACAGTGCCTTAAAATGGAGAGTCTCCCCTTTCAAACTTTCAGCAGAGATAATAGGAAAAAAAAAAAAAGCCCAATTTTAGGATCATGTTCCAATCTAGGAACAGGGATGAAATCTGGAAGAGAACATGTATTTAATCCTGAATGGAAATCATTCATGTTCAGTAAAAATAAGAGAGGTTTGTCAGCCCCTCACTCTCTGTCAGCATCGCCAGTATCCCAGCTCTTCTTGCCATTTTATTGCACAGGCAGAATATGATGAAGAGAGAATGGCCTGTAGATCCGGACAGCCCTGATTTCACATCCCGGATCTACGAGTATCAGGGCCTAATGTGAAAATATCAAGACTGCAAAGTTATTTTGCATTGCAACGAGCTAGATAGCATTGTGGGGATGAAAAAAATTAATTTCCCTTCTCGAGTGCTATGGCTCTACAGAGTTCTCATCACTTTAGTACTTAGAATTTCAGGACGGCAGGAACCCCAGTCATCTCTCATTTCCTTATTTTAAAGATAGAAACATAATGCCAATATTCTTTATGGTTATAAAGACATGGCTATGGTCATATAAGCAGTAAGTGGTAAAATTCAGACTGGAGTTCAGTCTTTTCCTGAAAATGAAATCTGTCAGTGACCAAATGTATGAGGAATCGAATTGAATACATGTTTGAGGATCTGCCTACTGCAGTGGTCGGCAAACTGCAGCTCGCCAGCCACATGCGGCTCTTTGGCCCCTTGAGTGTGGCTCTTCCACAAAATACCACGGCCTGGGCGAGTCTATTTTGAAGAAGTGGTGTTATAAGAAGTTTAAGTTTAAAAAATTTGGCTCTCAAAAGAAATGTCAATCATTGTACTGTTGATATTTGGCTCTGTTGACTAATGAGTTTGCCGACCACTGGCCTAGTAATATCCACGGAGCTGACCCTGGGACTCAAAAGGTGAAGACCTCAACACAACCAAGAAGGTGACAACCTGATGGAACACAAATACAGTACAACCACCTCACAAGTTTAAAGGTGATCCATCACAAAATACAAATACACTGGGCTGCATATCCAAAGAAGGAGAAATTTAACTCTGCCTGGGGGACAGCATAATGAAATCTAGTTTGTATTTAATAAAAAGGATGCCTTCCAGCTATTCCTAACTGCCCCACTGTTCATTAGTTTAGCAAATATTTGTGTACCTGCATCTGTGTATCAGACACTCTCTTAGGAGTAAGGAGGAACTAGTCCTCCCAATTACCTTGCAATTAAGGGTATGAGGGAGATCTGATGCTGAGGGGCTACTGCAATTAATTTGGTAAGTTTTACCACTAACTGCTTATATGACCATAGCCCTGTCTTATAACCTCCTTGTTTCTATCATTAAAATAAGGAAATGAGAGATGACTGGGGTTCCTGCCGTCCTGAAAGTCTAAGTACTAACGTGATGAGAACTCTGCAGAGCCATAGCACTCAAGAAGGGAAATTGATTTTTTTCGTCTCCACAATGCTATCTATCTCATTACAACTCAAAATAACCTCCCCTTAAGAACCGAGTGCAGAAGATCCCCTAATTGTCAGAACAGCAGGCAGGGTAACCCCAGGTGTCAATGGGCCCCCTGGACTGACCTCTGAAGCTATTCTTCAGCAAGTGCAATAACACTCGAAGGAGCTGGAAACAGGAGCGTTTCTCCCAGCTCCTCGCACCCCTGGCTCCCCGCCCTGTCCCGCCCTCCCGCCCGGCCACGCCCACGCCCACGCCCACGGCCACGCCCCGGCTCGCGCTGGTTGGCTCTCGCGGGCATGATGAAACTTCCCGCACGCATTACAGGAGGCAGGCGGTATAAAGTGGAAGGAGGCCGGCCGCGCCGCCCCGCCCGCCTGCCGCCCGCTGCCCAGGTCTGTGCTCCCGTGCCACCTGCTCGCCCGCCCTGCTCGCGCCCAGGTAAGCCCGGCTCCCGCGCCCAGCGCAGCGCCTCTCCCCGCTTGCCTCGGGGCTGCCCCGGGGGCGGGAGGAGGATGCGCTGCTGCCTGGCCCCGCCGATGGGAGGGCTGATGCGGATCCGGGCTCAGCGGATGCTGCGGCTCCTGCAGGGTGAAGAGGGCGGGGCCTGTTGCTGCGCACCCTGGAGCCGGCGGGAGAGGGAAGACCTCCGTATCGGTCTGCAGAGGGAGGGGTCCGTGAGCGTAGACCGGGAGGGCAGCGGCAGCCTGAGTTGCCCCCTGTGAATTTTACTATTTGTTATTATATTGCGTGGAGGCCTGTGGACATTGTCGCAGTCCCGAGACCTTCCCGTGCACCGGCTGGAGGGTGCACGTGGCCGGGTGCTGTTGAGAGTCCCAGGGGGATTTGGTAGCCTGGTGCTGGTCCAGAAGGGGCGGTGTCGGGGTTGTGGGTCTCGGCCTGGGGATCTGTACTTCCCTCTCACCTCTGGCTGCGCCTCTTTTACCTAAACACCCCCCCCCCCCCCCCCCCCCCCCCCCCCACTCAGGTGACTTGCTGAACAAAACCTATGGAAAGAGATCTGTGGAGGGCGACAGGCGGCGTGGTACAGAAAAAGGCAAAAGAACTGGCTTACTCGTTTTCAGTGGATTATCTGTTCAATTGAACTAACTTCATATTCATGTTACTATTTTGAATAAAAGACCAGTTTTCTTCTCATCCCGTGGCCCACTGACCCAGCGTCTGTTGCTCTGGGTGCTTGACTAATAGTAATTTAAAAGCACCGAGAACTCTTTTTTTTTTTTTTTTTTTTTCATTGATTGATCGCATTGCAGTAAGATTAATTAGAAGCAATTTAGTCTTGCCCTCCTGGCCGGTTGTTCAGAGCATCGCCTGCGGACCGAAGGGTAGCGGGTTCGATTCCTGGTCAAGGGCACATACCTCGGTTTTTTTGGTTCGATTCCCCGGCCCAGATCAGGGGGAGTGCGGGAGGCAACCAGCCCATGTGTATGTCTCTCTCTTTCCCTCTGCTCTCCCTCCCTCCCACTCTCTTGCTCTAAAGGTCAGTGGGAAAATATCCTTGGGTGAGCAATAAAAATAAAAAAAATAAAAAAATAGAAGCAACTCCTGGTTGGGAACCTGACCAGGAGTTGGTTGCTCAGATCTTAATGTAAAAATAAAGTGACATGAAGTCTAAGTAGTTGGTAATCAGAATGTAATGCACCAAAACCACTATCCAATTCGGTAGGGACTAGCCACATGTGACTGTACTGAGAACTTTAAATGCTGGCTAGTCCCAGTTGAGATGTGCTAGTCCCAATGGCGAAATGCCTCCTTGATATAATTGTTAATACTGTACTGATTAAATGTTCAGATGATACTATTTTTGGTAAAATGTGCTAAATAAAATATTTTTATTGTTAATTTCACATTCTCTCTCTCTTTTATTTTAATGGAGCTACTAGCATATTTAAAGTTACATATGTGGCTCCCATTTGTGTTGGACAGCACTGCTCTAGAAGTTTATGAGGAAACTAGAGGCCCTACTGGCACGAAATTCCTGCAAGAGTAGGCCTTCCTTCCCCCAGCTGCCAGCACCAGCTTCCCTCTGGCACCGGGACCCGGGCTTCGCTCTGGCCACTGGCAGGCACCTGGGACCCGGCTTCCCTTGCAGCCCTGGTTTTGTCCTGAAGGATGTCTGGTCTAATTAGCATATTACCCTTTTATTATTATAGATATGGATAATTACTGGGAACAAGTAATAGCAGTAGGACCTTTGCCCTCTAATGAGACTGGTTCCAACAAATGCAATAGATGATGGTTTTAATCTGCTTTTTTTTTCTGCTGGAGAAGTAAGTGTGCTTCACAAACTTGTTCCCGCCTTTTCCCTTCCAAGCTAGTGGTTAGTATTTATCTTTAGCAGGCTTAGGGATTTTCTAAGCAACATTAGTAGGACCTAGGTAAATAGGTGATTGGCTAATGACCTCACGTGGTTTTCAGAGCACTTTTCCAGCCCACTTTTTGTAAAATTGAAGTTTCAGTTGTACAGCACTGTAATTTGATAGCTGTGTACACTACAAAATGACCGCTACCAAAAGTCTAGTTATTATCCATTGCCACACAGTTGACCCCCTTCACACCTTTTGCCAATCCTCCGACCCCTTTTTCCTCTGGTAGCCACTGATCTGTTGTTCTCTATATCTATGAGTTTTTGTTTTATTTTTTAGATTCCGTGTATAAGTTAAATCATTATAGTATTTATCTTCTTTGGAATTATTTCACTTAGCATTATAACCTCACGGTCCATATAATTTGTTGCAGATGACAAACTTCCTTTTTATGGCTTAGTAATATTCCATTGTATACATGTCTGGAGTCAAAAGTAGGTGAATTATAAATAGTCATACTTAAATCTCAGTGAATTTTCCCACTAAATCACATTATTGGGTATTTGGCCAAGTTGTGTGGAAGGGACTGGCATAAGACATATACTGTATTTCCCAGTTGCTTGTGTTAATACCGTATTCAATTAATTTGTTCTAGTCTCATTAAGAGGCCAAATGGAGCTTTGAGGTTCATTTAGATACAAATGAAATACCCTCAGAAGATTGCTCAAAATGATTGATATAACATGAGTATATCTATATATTTCTTTATGATCTTTGTCCCAAATTATCTGGGCATTTGCTGCAAATTTACATTTTTAAAAAATACCAAAATCAATCATTTCCAAATTACTATTTTGATAAAATAACTGTTCTGAGCTGGCAGCATCCAAATAAAACAGCCCTTTATTTCACAGTTGAAAATTTTAAGTTGCCAGATAATTAACATTTGTAGGAATTATCTATTTACTTATTGGCCTACGGGATGAACCCAGCTGTTTTTCAGAGATGTCATCACTATGGCCCATCTACTCTGCTTGTTTACTGACCAAGGCAGCTTTGAGACGACAAAAATATTTGAGACCCTCCATTTAGGACAATTGGATGGTGAACATTGTGTATTTCTGTCAGTGTAATTTTTGTTGTTGTTATAAAGCCAGAATATCTGTATCAGATAATATTGCTTGCCTTTTCTCTTTATAATTTCTTTGATCACATTTGAATAAATCACTTAGTGGTAAGCTAGAAGTTGTGAAACGCTTATAACAGCTGTCTATTTTTTTTTTTTTTAAAAAATATATATTTTATTGATTTTTTTTTTTTTTACAGAGAGGAAGGGAGAGGAATAGAGAGTTAGAAACATCGATGAGAGAGAAATATCGATCAGTTGCCTCCTGCACACCCTCTACTGGGGATGTGCCCGCAACCAAGGTACATGCCCTTGACCGGAATCGAACCTGGGACCATTCAGTCCGCAGGCCGACGCTCTATCCACTAAGCCAAACCGCTTAGGGCCTTCCTATTACACTTTAGCAGTATGTATCATCTTCCATTCCACCCGCTATCTTCTATGTGCAGTTAGTACAGGTAAAGGGATATACATTTAATTGTCAAGGAGACCCCTGAGGATACTGTCGGAATCTAGAGAGTCTCATGCACTTTTGAGGGCTTTTGAGATTCTGGGCTGGAGAGAGTAGGGCTGGGTATTAGCCAGCCTACAGGGCGTCTGTATTTTGGGAGTGACCCTAGCATGCCCAATAGGATGTGGCCTGAACACTCACTGCCAGCTCTAGCCGACCAAATCCCAAGATGAGAGAGATGCAGGCTTTGGGTGCTAAGCTGCTATCGCTGACCGGACAAAAAGGCCATCCATCTTTCCTGAATACTTGTAAGTAGATTAAGTTATTTTCTACTCCTGTTGGCCTGCCGTCCTATGCTGTAGACACGATAGTTTATATTTCAGTCTTTGAAATGGTTTATGCAGGTTTTTGGAATCAAGATGTAGTACAAACTCGGATCGGATCCTGAGTATTTAACGGGTCTGCTTTCCCTCCACAGAGAACACGTCGCTTCCCTGACCATGTGTGGCATTTGGGCCCTCTTTGGCAGTGATGACTGCCTTTCTGTTCAGTGTCTGAGTGCTATGAAGATCGCACACAGGGGTCCGGATGCCTTTCGCTTTGAGAATGTCAATGGATATACCAACTGCTGCTTTGGATTTCACCGGTTGGCGGTGGTTGACCAGCTGTTTGGAATGCAGCCAATTCGAGTAAAGAAATATCCTTATTTGTGGCTATGTTACAACGGAGAAATCTACAACCACCGGAAGGTAAACAGAATGAACCAGAAGATATCTTGATGTGATTAAGTCTGAGCTCACTGGATGTAATTATTTTTACATATTTTATATAATGGTTTTTACTTTCAAAAACATTTCCATGTTCATGAACTCATTTGTTCCAATTATATAGACTGGGCACTGATGAGCAGAAGGGTGAAGTGACTTGGTCACACACAGAAAAGATAAAATGTGAATTACAATTCAGGTTTTTTAACTCTTGGTATCCACCCCCGCCCCCCCCCCCCCCCCCCCCCCCCCCCCCATCATTAGAGCCTGTGCTAGGCTCGGTGTTAGGTGCTGGGGATTCAGTAGTAAATAGAGAGGTAGGTTTGCCCTGTAAAGGAGCTTGTTCTATTTAGGGAGAAGACAAAAAAAGTCATTGTACACGTAACAGCATCCTGAAATGAATATGGAGCTGGTGGATATGGGGGATCCAGTTTTGGGAAGGGTAGTCAGAGTGGGGGTGGGGGGGTCTCTTGAGAAATTGACACTCGAACTGAGAGGCAATGGACAAGCATCAGCCAGCACTGGGAAGAGCATTTCCTGTAGAGGGACTAGCAGGTGTAGAAAGGCGGGAAGCTGTCCTCAGATTGTCTTAAGAAAACAAGTTAGGGTTGGGAAGGCAGGCAGGAACGGATCAAGTAGGACTTGGTATAGTATGGAGTTGGCATATCATTCTAAGAGCACAGAGATTTGAGATTTAATAGTTTGGAGGTGATCATACTTGTAGCTTTCCTATAATGCTGTCCTTAAGATATTTATTGTGACTGCATTCTTCCACTTAATCAGAACAAAAGACAGAAAGGTAGCCAGATGCAATTAAATGCAAGAAGTACGACTTTTAGCAGCATTAAAATTGGAACAACTTTCCAATCTGGTAAAAGTTTACTCTTAGGATGAGAATGGGTGAGGGGATGGAAATTCTAACCTGAGGAAGCTAAATTTACTAAGAACCTTCCAATCTGGAATTATTTGGCTAATGCTTCATAAAGAAAAGTTCAATCTAAACTTTGCAGGTTTTTTTGTCATCCTTCTTTCCAACTTTTAATTTTAAAAGGAACAGAACAGCCCTAACTGGTTTGGCTCAGTGGATACAGCGTCGACCTGCGGACTGAAGGGTCCCAGGTTCAATTCCAGGTCAAGGGCATGTACCTTGGTTGCGGGCACACCCCCAGTAGGGGGTGTGCAGGAGGCAGCTGATCGATGTCTCTCTCTTATGGATGCTTCTAACTCTCTATCCCTCTCCCTTCCTCTCTGTAAAAAAGGAACAGAACAATGAAAACCAGTTGAATAACTGTTAATGTTTTGCCATATTTGCTTTATCTCTGTTTCTCTATATTTATACACACACATTTATTTTTTGTTGTATTTAGAGTATATTACAAATACTATGACTCTTCTAAACATGCAAGTATATATCTCTTAAGAATGAGGACATTCTCCAACCTAATACCAATACTATCATTAAAACTAAGAATCCATAATACCTTCTAATATCTAGTTTAT
Source organism: Eptesicus fuscus (assembly GCF_027574615.1). Lineage (NCBI taxonomy): Eukaryota > Metazoa > Chordata > Mammalia > Chiroptera > Vespertilionidae > Eptesicus > Eptesicus fuscus. The sequence goes on from NC_072486.1 coordinate 24,090,392, forward strand.
ATTTTTCCAAGTTTCCCAGGAATATATTTATAGCTGGGTGTTTTTTTTTATTGTTAGTTAGTTTGTTTATTGGTTTTGAGCCAGATTTCATTCAAGGTTCATATCTCTGGGTATTTTTTGAGCCTTCTTGTTACACACCTATCATTCGTGGGTAGGGTTTTATATTCTCTCCACCCTTTGGACTTTTAGTGTTTATCTCTAAACCGTAGCTTTTGCCATTGTTTGTTGTCTGCTTATAGGAACACTCAATTACAGACTTCTCATTTGAAAAGTTTTTATAGTTACTCATCAAATGCCTTTCACATTTATTAAGGGCCTAGTATATATACATCAGGCATCATTTGTCTAGGTCAGTGGTCGGCAAACCGCGGCTCGCGAGCCACATGCGGCTCTTTGGCCCCTTGTGTGTTCTAACGCCACTTCTTCAAAATAGACTCGCCCAGGCCGAAAACCGACTTCTGCGCATGGGCCACGAAGTTTCAATCGCACTGTACGTGCGCGCCCACACGTATTTTGTGGAAGAGCCACACTCAAGGGGCCAAAGAGCCGCATGTGGCTCGCGAGCCGCGGTTTGCCGACCACGGGTCTAGGTGTTTGAAGACAACATGGTGAACAGGGAAGGTAAGAATGGAGTTTCATGCTAGGGAAGTCCAGGAGGGGAGCCGTTAAAACTCCTTTCTTAAGCCAAATTAGTACCAAATGCACAAGCATGCTAGGTTGTATTATGGTACTATTAGCCTGACTTTTGCCTTAAACGAGACAGGAAATTCCTTGTTTACTTGAACTGCATTGCTGCTTTTGTGTGCTTTGTTAATAGTTATAAAAAGTTAAGTATTTTTAAAATATTTCTATTTTAAATCAGCCAAGTATGTTGTATTGTCAAAAGCAGAGAGGTTCCATTGCTTCTATCTGTCATCTGTGGTAATGCAGTGTGAGCAGCTAGAAACCTGTCTAAAGAATGGACATTTTAGGCTCTTGTAAAGTATTCTGCAACAGAAGCTCCAAAGCCCTCCTTTTGTTGATGAAAATAAAATTTACTACTACCACTAAAATGCAGCCTGAGGTGTATTGGGAGTGGAGGGAGAATAAGGCAAGGAGAGGAGGAATCTGAGTAAAGGCTGGGGCATAGAGGAGGCCCTCTCCCTGCAGGGAGCGGCAGGGCCTTGCAGCCAAGTCCAAGGGCTCTGTGATTTCCAGAAGGTAGCAAGATATGGGAGCTTCTCTCTCAGGAGAGTGGGAGGTGGCACATGTGAATCATTAACCCATAAATCACCTGCAAAGTTTACGCCCAAGAGCGGTGATGACATGGTAGTGGAGGGAAGATTTGGGAAGCTGCTGCTTGCTGAAATCATTGGATACTTTAGGGTCACTCATCCCTCAGGTACTTAAGTCCAGAAGGGTCAGCAGAAGACCGTTCCCACACCTCACCTGCCAGGGACAGGGATCATCTCTGACGGTCTCTTAGAGCAGGGAGAGGCAACCAAGAGGTGGCTTTGTAGTCACTGGAGGCGGCCCACCCCCATTTTTGGACTGTGTTCTGTGGGGGGCTTAGACACAGAAGGTCCACAGGTTTATAAAGTGAGGGAGATTGTGAAGCATGTTTCATAGGCCATATGTATACAAACATGTAAATTTTTTTAAAAACATATATTTTTTATTGATTTCAGAGAGGAAGGGAGAGAGAGAGAGAAACATCAGTGATGAGAGAGAATCATTGATCGGCTACCTCCTGTACACCCCACGCTGGGGATTGAGCCTGCAACCTGAGCATGTGCCCTGACTGTGCTCCTGGTTTATAGGTCGACGCTCAACCACTGAGCCACGCCAGCCAGGCTAGACTTACTTTTTGAAAATTAAAAATATGTTTTAAATGTTAAAACTTATCTAGAATTTCCACCTGATTTTATAGGAACCTTTTTCTCTGCATTGTCAGCTGAAAATCATGAATTGAGCACAGTTTGCCAGTGATGATGGAGATCCAGGGGGTTTGGGGGCATAACTTCAACTTCCTTACTCTGCGGTGACAGTGACGGTTGGAGCATGTGCTCTAATCAGCTCCACTGCCGTTTTGTGCGTCTGTGAGAAGTCCCTGTAATTCCACTGCACAGTGGGGAGACTGAATGTCCTCCTCCAGGGACCTGCAGCTTTGTTTTAGACCACGTGTCTCTATTATTATTTATTTGCCGGGGAATCGTGCCAAATAAGTTTGTGCTTTTGCTTTCTATTTCCGTAGGTGGGTCTTTTAGGCTGAACTAGAAGAAACTCAGTCAATACTACATTTGGAAACCAAAATTTCACAATAGTAGAAGATACATTTTTAGGGTCATGGCAACCGGACAACCCATTTGCTTAACTTACATGTATACAGGGGTGGGCAAAAGTGGGTTTGCAGTTGTGAGTATGCGAAACAGAGTCTGTTCTTGTATTATTATTTATTAATCATTGTATTATTTTCCATACAAACAGCTATAAACCTACTTTTGCCCACCCCTCCATACCTCCAAGCATTGCTATTCTGGTGCATTATCTCCCCATTCTGTTTATGAGAATGCAACTAAAATTTTCACGGAATGCCATGATTCTTCTAAACCACTCAAGTGCATGAAATGATTATTGAGCATAGAAATATTGAAAGAACTTGGCATTAAAAAATTATTAGTGAGATCAACCAAAGGACTTGTATGCATGCATATAAGCCTAATCAATGGACACAGACACCAGGGGAGTGAGGGCATGAATGGGGGGGGGGGTTGGGGGGAAAAGGGGGATAAGGACATATATGTAAAACCTTAATAAATAAAAAATCCTATATAATAAAAGGGTAATATGCAAATTGACCCTAATGATGGAACTACCAGAACGACCGCTCGACCAGTCACTATGAGGCGCATTGACCACCTCTTGATCCTTTTCCTCGGCCGGCAGGCTCCGATCGCCCAATGGTGAATGGGGAACTGGGGGTGAGTGGTGGGGGCGGGGCTGGGACCAGCTGCGGGAAGCCAGGGAAGATGGTTCTGATCGCAGGCCAGGCCTAGGGACTGTACCTGTGCACAAATTTCGTGCACTGGGCCTCTAGTAAATAAATTTAAAAAATAATTATTAGTGAATGCAAGGATTCTAACACTTTAATTTTGCTATTGCTTCCTTAAGCTGCAACACCATTTTGCATTTGAATATCAAACCAAAGTGGATGGTGAGATAATCCTTCATCTTTATAACAAAGGAGGAATTGAGCAAACTGCTAGTCTGTTGGATGGGGTATTTGCGTTTATTTTACTGGATACAGCGAATAAGAAAGTGTTCCTGGGCAGAGATACCTATGGAGTCAGACCGTTATTTAGAGCCATGACAGAGGATGGATTTTTGGCTGTGTGTTCAGAAGCTAAAGGTAATGATATATTTTTTCTACAGATTTTCATTATTATCCTGGATTTTATGTATTTTTTTCCCCTAGGTCATATTTGCAAATTCCATAGGGGCAATACAGAATTTTACAATTGACTGACACCCTCTGGCTTGTGTTTTTTAAACCAAGTAGTTGGATTCTCCTTTTAGCACTTAAATTCTGTAATCCTTGAAGTATAAATCTATGTAGTAAATTCACTTAATTTTTGTTGTGCTAATATGCTTTGCATATAGTTTGATCCCATATGTCTTGGCAAGTTTACCTCTATCATCTATCTATATATATATATATATAAAAGCTTAAAACAACTGGTCGACAGGTCACTATGATGCACATTGATCATAAGGGGGCAGACACTCAATGCAGAAGCTGCTCCCTGGTGGTCAGTGGGCTCCCACAGTGGGAGCGCCGCTCAGCTGACCGACGGACGCCAGACACAGGGCTCATGGCTGGCTGGCGAGTGCAGCTGCAGAGGCACGAGCCTCTCCGATCGGGACTGACTGGGCACAAGCCCGTGGCAGGTGCAGCAGGGCCGGGATGAGCGGGAGTGGCAGGCAGGAGCAGCAGGTGGCATTGGACTGCCGGTTTCTGCACAATCCCCGCAGGCCACGCCAAGGGGCCCGACCAGTGCACGAATGTGTGCACCGAGCCTCTGGTATTATAATATTAGGATTGGCCCTGCAATTGTTGCACTGTGGAACCAGGCCATAGCTATAGCAAATACTTATTTAGCATTCTGAAAACAGCTTATTGATAATATAATCCACATACCTTACAATTCACCCATTTAAAGTATATAATTCAGCGGTTTTTAGTATATTCACAGATATCTGCAACCAAAACTCCTGTGAGTTTTAGAAAATTTTTCATCACCTAAAAAAGAAACTCTGTACGCTTTGTCACTCCCCATCCCTCTATATCCATCAATTGTTGAACCTCTCTGGATTTTCCTATTCAAGACATTTCATATGAATGGGATCATGTCATGTGGTCTTTTGTGATGGGCTTCTTTCACTTGCATAATGTTTTCAAGATTTGTCTATCTATTAGCATGTATTGTACTTACTTTTTTTTTTTTTTTTTTTTACTTTTTATGGCCAAAGGTATTTTGTTACATGGATATACCACATTTTGTTTATCCATTTGTCAATGGGTGGACATGGGGATTGTTTCTCCCTTTTGGCTATTTTGAATAATGCTACTATAAACATTTGTGTGCAAGTTTTTGTTTGGACATATGTTTTCATTTCTCTTGGATATATCCCTAAGGGGTGGACTCGCTGGGTCATGTGGTAACTCTGTGTTTGATTGTTTGAGGAATTGGCAGATTGTTTTCCGAAGTGGCTGTGCCATTTTATATCTCTGTCAGCAGTATATGAGGGTTTCAGTTTCTCCACATCCCCACAGACACTTTTTTCCTAACTTTGATTCTAGCCATCCTACTACATATGAAGTACTATTTCATTGTCCTTTTGATTTGCATTCTCCTGTTGACAGTGATATCAAGCATCTTTTCTTGTCTGTGTGCCATTTGTATATCTTCATTAGAGAAATGTCTATTTAGTTCTTTGATCCTTTTTTCCTGCTGAGAATCCTTTGATTTCTTAATATTTTAAAAAATTAACAGACTGCTTTTCAGAGCAGTTTTACATTTCAGGAAAATTGAACAGAAAGTAGCGTTCCCATAAAGGGTGGGGCTAAAGTTATGAGTACATAACTTTATGGTGGGGTTTACGGTTATGAGTACATGAAACAGTTTATTCTTGTATTATTCTTTATTAATTACTAGAGGCCTGGCGCATGAAATCGTGCATGGGTATGGTCCCTAGGCCTAGCCTGCAATCGGGGCCATCTTCCCCAGCTGCTGGCAGCCGGCTCCGCCCCCTACTGCCACCCACCCTGGTTCCCTGTTCCCCATTCCCCATCGGCAATGGGAGCCTGACAGCCTGGGGAGGGACCGAGAAGTCGGCCTTTTCAGCCTGCTTGCCGGCCCCACCCCCACCGCAGGTTGCCCTCTATGTGTGGGGTGACAGGTGGGGCGGGGGCCTTGGCCTGGTGCCGCCCGCATCCCCCGCCACCCACCCTGGTTCCCCATTCGCCATTGGCGATTAGAGCCTGCTGGCTGGGGAAAGGAACCAAGAGGTAGATGGTCAATGCACCTCATAGTGACTGGTCAAGCGGTCGTTCTGCCGTTATGGTCGCTGGGCTTTTATTATCTAGGATAATATTGTTTTTCATATGAACAACTGTAAACCTACTTTTGCCCCACCCTGTATATTCCTTCCATTATGTTCATTTAGGTTACAGAATACATGATCAATATGCAAAAATGAGGATTTTTTTTTCCCTCCATTGATTTCCAGAGAGAATGGAAGGGAGGGAAGAAGGGGGAGAGAGGTATAAATATCAACATGAGAGAGAGACATCGATTGGTTACCTCCTGCATGCACCCCCACTGGGGCTGGGGAACCTGCAACTGAAGTACATGCCTTTGACCAGGAATCGAACCCGAGACCCTTTGGTCTTAGGGCCAGTGCTCTAACCTTTGAGCCACACCAGCCAGGGCAACAGTCATCTTTTATCTCTTACCTAAAATCTGGTCTACCTGCATGCCTCTTTTTGCTTTATTTCAAGTCCTTTCTCACTTAGTGTCTAGATTTAATACTGGCGAAAGCAAGGATAATGAGATCAATAAAAGGGTCCTTAGAATACCAGTCACAGTGTGGGTACTAAGAGATGTCTGAGTTGGTCTATTTTCAGGCATTTCAAATGGCACAGAAGAAGTATATATGTTAAGTACTGTTAGGAAACCCCTGTAAGGAGAACACAGGGAAAAGCAGACCTCCACTGTGTCTCCTTTGGGCCTGACAACTTGATATGATATAGAATTATAATCTTAAATTCAATTTACCCCTTGAAATTTCTTGACTCACATTTTACATCCTTCATAACATTGCCCTTTTCCAGACCAAATGATCTCAGCCAGGGTACTGCAACAGTTTTTATTTCTCATCGCTTTTAGAATGACTTACCAAAAACTCATTTCATTTTGCTCCTGCAATGGACATGCATTTGTATTAAAAAGGGAAAACAAATAGGAATTTAAAGGATATTAACTAATCATGAAAGTTACTGTGAAGTGTGCTAATTCAAATAAAGTTATCCTTTTGAATTTGTAGGTCTTGTTAACTTGAAGCACTCCACAGCTCCTTTTTTAAAAGTGGAGCCTTTTCTCCCAGGACACTATGAGGTTTTGGATTTAAAGCCAAATGGCAAAGTTGCATCGGTGGAAATGGTTAAATATCATCACTGCAGAGATGAGCCTGTACACGCCCTCTATGACAGCGTGGAGAAACTGACCCCAGGTAATAAAGCCAGCGCCCACCTACCCATTCCCCACCTCTCTCCCAACGGAGGATTAGACTCATGCATCCTTGGAATGATTTCCTATTGATGATCTGTTTCCTATTTAATTTGGAGGTGGCAGAGTGGGATCTGACAGACTCCACTGGTGAGCAAATGCCATCAGGAGAGATGTCGATGACTGTATACCTCTTCGCAGCCAGTAACTCAGCCTGAGCGTGCCTGGCGCTGTTTCACTTACTTTATGTGTTCACAGGTTTTGAGATAGAAACCGTGAAGAGCAACCTCCGAATCCTTTTTGACAATGCCATCAGGAAACGTTTGATGACAGACAGAAGGATCGGCTGTCTTTTATCAGGTGAAGACCGTTAAAAAAAAATAACCAGTTATATTTATCATGTATTTAAGTTAAAGGATTTGTTAGCTATCCCTGAGGTTTTGCCTATAAAATATTTACTTTATGACAATCTTTTCTCCATTATAGGATGAAACAGCTTTCTCTAAGCTGCATTTCATATTTCTGGTAATTTAGCAACTTAAAGTCACACTATAATTATTGTTGGGATGAGTGAGTAAACATTTTTTAGAGTTGTGTGTAGTGATTGTTGAACCAATTCAAATACTGTTACCATGATCACTGGCTATGTTAGATTTTTCTCTTACTCTCGTTGGCTTTCAGTTTATAAAAGTTGGGGGTTTTAAATGATAAAACTCCAATCTTGGTGCTTAATCCGAATGCAAGTCATCTGTCCCAGTCTGTGCACGGCACATGACTGACCAGTCCACCTGTCGCCTTGCTCGTAGGGGGCTTGGATTCCAGTTTGGTTGCTGCCACCCTGGTGAAGCAGCTGAAGGAGGCCCAAGTCCAGTACCCTTTCCAGACTTTCGCAATTGGCATGGAAGACAGTCCTGATTTACTAGCTGCCAGAAAGGTCAGCCACTATCTCCGCCTGTTACTAGAATGAAAATCAAGTCAGTAATGATGATTCCGTACTTCTGCTATATTGACTCTGGTCATTGGTTTAGCATTAACTATGTTAAAATGTAATGAAATGCCAGTGTCAACTCTGTTGTACACTGTATTCTGGGTACTTTTATCTACCATGGTCAATGCAGTTCTCACAAAAACCCTATGATAATCATTCTCCTTTTGAAAATGGTGTTAGGCCTTCAGGCTTAGGAGCCTGATTGCTCATTTCAAATCCTGGCAGTTCCTCACTTATGTAATGGCAGTAATAGTATCTACTACAGGATAGTTTTGAGGTGAAAATTATATAATTCACAAAAAGTGCACAGGGTAGAGCCTAGCATGTCGTAAGTACTTGGCAAATGTTAGCTGTTATTTTACTTTTTTAAGATTTTTAAAAATTGATTTCTAGAGAGAGGAAAGGAGAGGAAGAGAGAGAGAGAGAAACATTGATGTGAGAACAGAACATTGATTGGCTGCCTCCTGCAAGCCCCCTACTGGGGATGGAACCTACAATGTGGGCATGTGCTGTGACTGGGAATCAAACCAGCAATCTTTTGGTGCTTGAGATGGCACCCAACCAACTAAGCCACACCAGCCAGGGCTTGAGTCTTGTTTGTTTTTATAAAGCAGTATGTTTAGGACTATGGGTAAAGGTGGTGTAGTACACATTCAGTGTGCAGGAGACCTCATTCCTAATCTGGAAAAACTGATGTAGAATGATGGAGAAAGAGCTAGAGAGCAGTCCCAAAGCAAGTTGATTAATGATGAAAGAATCCAAAATAGCCAAAGAAAATAGAATAAGGGGAGGGGCCATTTCATTTAGGCATAACATCCTGGGTATAAAATGAGGCATTGCAGGAGGGCCAAAAGATGGCCAAGGTTAGAGTAGGACCATGCTGGACTAGAGAGCTATGAGGTAGCTTAGGTAAAGTAGATTTGTGTTTTCGGGGTGGGGTGGTATGCTAATTGGAAGCCTCTCACTGTTAGGCTGAAGTCTTGTAGTGAAAGGGTGATGGGAGTTCTACCTCTTGGTGGTTAAGTGGAGGGGAGGGACCGGGGGAGGCAAGGGAACTTGACTAGGTGGGACTCCTATGTGGTGGCCTGGAGAACCATTTCCCCATATTGTGGGGGCCTACTGAACCGTTTCCCCTTATTTTGCCTAGTTTTCCACTATTGTTTGTTCATAAGACATTGTGAACTAGAGTCAAGTTTCATTTCCAAGGGCAGTTCTTTTCTTTCAATAACAAGTGTGTGGCTATTTCCTTATATAACCAGGTGGCAAATCATATTGGGAGTGAACACCATGAAGTCCTCTTTAACCATGAGGAAGGTATTCAGGCCCTGGATGAAGTCATATTTTCCTTGGAAACTTATGACATTACAACAGTTCGCGCTTCAGTGGGTAAGGTGTTTTATAATATCAAAAAGACTTATAATTCTGAAAAACTATAAGTTTTAAGCATATTATTTCAAGCAACAGTTTACAAAGCATACTCCAGAATGAATGGAAATAGTCACCAATTGTCTAAGACAAGATCATTTAAGAATTCCCTGAATTTCTTGGAGTGAGAGGGACATATGTAGTTAAACTTCCACGTTTATAGTATCACTCTTTATATTTCTCTAAAGAGTGGATATATATGTTCTGCAACCTCTTCCCCCAATTTCTCTGTATAATATTTCTTGGCCAAATAGGGAAATAGGTCTATGTTGTAACTAATTTTCTGTAAGGAATACTCATTTTAGATATATTCTGATAAATATTTCATCATATGACTTATCAATCAGCAATACTAGTTTTATCTGGTGGATACACACCAATATCAGAAGTATATTTCAAATCAAACTGATCCAATGTTATTGAGCTTCTAATATGTACCGGCTTAGATATGCCTCTTTTAAGAGACTCAGAATCTGATAGGACTCTCACAAGGGAGCCAAAATCCATGAACAGATATACTGTACAGTTTATCTGGTGTTAATACTTCGTTGGGGGGGGGGGGGCAATTAACAAAAATGTCTAAAAAGTCTGCCTAGGGAAGTGTTAAGAACAAATACTGGTTTACAGGGATGTGGAGCAGGAAGCAATGGGCATCTTTTAATAACAAATAGTATATTTGACTATATGTGAAAATTGGTGGATGGATAGTATTAAAAAAAATTTAAACTACCAAAACCTTAACTCTCTTACTATTTTTTGTATACTTAATCTAAAACTATGCTTTTACAGTGCAATAGCCCAAAACCATTCCACAGTTTCACATATAGGTTTTAAAATTTTAATGCTTTTATACAAGAATATCCACCTTAAAATTTTGCTAAACTGAACAATGATGCAAATATCTTAAAAAATTCATACATTTCATACCACTATCACTATACAAAAATGGTAAGATTCTAACCTAAGAACAAAACTTGTAGTTGTTTCCAAAAGCCAAATAAAAGACATTTTTGGTAAAGAGTTATGTCGACATTAATAGCAATTTCTGTCTCTTATTTAAGGTATGTACTTAATTTCCAAGTACATTCGGAAGAACACAGATAGTGTAGTGATCTTCTCTGGAGAAGGCTCAGATGAACTTACACAGGGTTACATATATTTTCACAAGGTAAGCATTTGGAAATGGAAGGATATTGGTGTTAGATTCAGAAAAACATGAAAAATGAAAAAAAAAAGGGGGGGGGAATTATTCATTATTTCACTATTTTCAGTATAGCAGTAACACTTTTGAGTACCTTGGGAGGTATATGAGGAAATCTGACACTGTCTGCTTTGTGTTTTCTTGGAGGGAGAAAGAAATCTTAATAATGTCAGATAATCCCTATTCTTTAAGCAGGGAATCATGTTTCTTAATCCCCTGTGATACTGTGGTTATTACACAGTGTGCCCATTGCATTTGTTCTTTGGTGTGAGGAAGACATGTTTTATACAGCATCCCTCCCTTCCCTAAACTCTGTGGCTTTTTGCCTCACCCACCTTTAGAGTTGGAGTATGTGTAAGAGTAAGAAGCAAAAGCTTTTATTTGCTCAAAGCACATCTGTCTGTGCCTTTCTGACTGTCAGCTGTTGGTTGGTGTGCTAGGCTCCTTCTCCAGAGAAGGCCCAGGAGGAGAGCGAGAGGCTGCTGAAGGAGCTCTACCTGTTCGACGTCCTCCGCGCAGATCGAACCACTGCTGCCCACGGGTAACTCGGTGTTTTGAGAGGCGATGCTAAAAGTTAACCTCAAGCACAGAAAGTGCAATGGCCAACTTTTTTTTTTTCTTTCCTGTTGGTTATATGTTGCCGGGTGTAACTTTTTATAGAGAAAATGAAGCTTGTCTCTTAGCCCCAAAGGAATTAGGCTAAAGTCAAAGTGCTGCTGTGGGAATGTGAGAGGACTTTCACAGGTTGTTCTAGACCAGGGGTCGGCAAACTCATTAGTCAACAAGAGCCAAATATCAACAATACAACGATGGAAATTTCTTTTGAGAGCCGAAAACCGACTTCTGCACACGGGCCACGAAGTTTCAATCGCACTGTACGTGCGCGCCCGCACGTGGCATCTTGTGGAAGAGCCACACTCCAGGGGCCAAAGAGCTGCGTGTGGCTCGTGAGCCACGGTTTGCCGACAACTGTTTTAGTTCGAGTTTCCACCTTCACAGCATAACAACATTCCGCTCATATCTGAACAACCGCGAGGGAAGGCAGTTGCAGCTCTTTTTAAGTTTTGAAGGGAAGTAAAAATTATACACATTCCTTGTCACAGGTGCTGAGCACCTGCCTGCTGGATGCTGTGTGATCCTGTGTAGGGATAAGAAGATGCAAGAGGTTTGATAAGAGTATAAAACCAGTTTCTATGGTATCATTTCTGTTGGATAAAGTTTTCACTTTTTCCCTGGTTGGTTGGCTCAGTTGGTTGGAACATCTTTCTGTACACCAAAAGGTTTCAGGTTCGATTCCCAGTCAGGGCACATACCTAGGTTGCGGGTTCGATCTCCTGTTGGGGTGCATGCGGGAGGTAACGGATCGATGTTTCTCTCTCACATCAATGTCTCTCTCTCTCTCCCCCTTCCTCTCTCTCTAAAATCAATAAAAACATGTCCCCGAGTGAGGATTAGAAAGTTATATGTTATCAGTTTTCACTTTTTAGCTGGTCTTGTTGGAGAGTTGAAGACACTTGCTGTACGTGATAAATAACCAACATTAAATGTTTCTGTTGCTTCTACCAATCACACTTAGATTAGAGAGTAATACTAGTAAGTTATGGGGGTGGCAATGAACTGAATCCGTGGTTATGGTCCTATCCACTTGTCCTCATCAGTCACCAGGATTCAGGATGCAAATGATACCCCTGTGAGGAACGTGGAACATTGGTTTATACTGAATCTTGTATGTAAATTTTCAATCAGTTGAGCAAAAATTTTTGAATTATTATTACAGCTTTTAATAGGACAAGAGATGGTCTCACCCAGAAAAACCTTTGAGTCTGAAAGGTCAAGGCAAAGGATGTTTTTTTGTTTGTTTGTTTTTTTAAAGAAAGCAATCCCATTTTTAAAAAGTATATTTTATTGATTTTTACAGAGAAGAAGGAAGAGGGATAGAGAGTTAGAAACATCAATAAGAGAGAAACATCGATCAGCTGCCTCCTGCTGGGGATGTACCCGCAACCAAGGTGCATGCCCTTGACTGGAATCCAACCTGGGACCCTTCAGTCTGCAGGCCGATGCTCTATCCACTGAGCCAAACCAGTTAGGGCGCAAAGGACGTTCTTAATCATCCATGCCACTCATGATTCTTTCTCTGTTTTTTTGAGATAGGTGTTCACTTGTTCACAGAAGGGAAAGTAAAAGTAATTCTTCTCAAACTGCTTGTTTCACTCCCTAGATGAGGTAATACATATGTATTCATGTGTTCTTACAGGGCAATCAGGAGGATTGAAAAAAAATGACATTATAATCTTAACAATACTTAGAGGCTGGTTGAATTGCTAGGAAACTCTAAACCAGGATCTAAACGGACAGGCACTAAATATCCATCTTGATTTGGATCTCTTCTCTTCCCCTTTAAGCCTTGAATTGAGAGTCCCATTCCTGGACCATCGGTTTTGTTCCTATTACTTGTCTCTGCCGCCTGATATGAGAATTCCCAAGGTAGGTGCATCAGTTCAGGATAAAAACTGGCCATTGGTGTTGGTTGTATCTGGAGCTTCTCCTGATGCTCCTTTTGTTTTCATGTCAGAACGGGATAGAAAAGCATCTCCTGAGAGAGACATTTGAGGACTCCAACCTGCTACCGAAAGAGATTCTCTGGCGACCGAAAGAAGCCTTCAGTGATGGCATAACCTCAGTTAAGAATTCCTGGTTTAGGATTTTACAGGAGCATATTGAACATCAGGTAGGATGCTTTTAAAAGTATTTTCTGGAACAGGACAATTTGGGTATAGAGTTTATTTTGTGCTTAGTTTCAATGTTTTGTTATCTGTAGGAGAGATTTCCTCTTTTTTTAAGAATTAACTAGCACACAGGATTATAAAGTAGCATCTCATATTAAAAGAGGGAAGAGACTTAAACCAATCATCACTGACCTTCATTTAACACATCTCTGGGCCCCTGCTGGGCACCAGACACGATGAGGCATAAATGAATAAAACACTCAACCATCAGAGATTAGAAATATGCATCTGAATGTTCTTTAAAAGTTCCACAGCTATGCATTTTGTGGTATTTAACACTTTCTAAGTGATGGGTGATGAAGTCAAGCCTTTACATATCTTTCTTTTCTCTTTTGGTTTTATGAAGCCAAATTAAATACATGTATTTCCGTGCTGTTTTTAAAAACACACAAACATTTTGGTTTTATACTCTCATTCTTACAGGTTGATGATGCAATGATGGCAGCTGCAGCCCAGAAGTTTCCCTTCAACACTCCTAAAACGAAAGAAGGCTACTACTACCGTCAAATCTTTGAACGCCACTACCCAGGCCGGGCTGACTGGCTGACCCACTACTGGATGCCCAGGTGGATTAATGCTACCGACCCTTCTGCACGCACTCTGACCCATTACAAGTCAGACACGAAAGCGTAGGCACTTTCTAAGCCACAGAGTGAATGTTCTTATTGTGAAGGGTAGAGGACTTGGGGGCTACAGGGGTAGCATTGAGCTTCATCTACCCACATGGTGAAAAAAATAAAAGTCTTAAATGTAAAACATGGCCACAGTCATTTATATTCATACTGTTCTTTCATTAGCGGTGACTAGGAACTGGGCAGCTTTTACTATGTCACAGTGAGGTAGAGAGCGGGTGAGGAACGCGGGGGACAGCCTGGTGTTTGCTGCGAGAATGCACAGGCACCCTCCTGGCAGGGATGCTTTGTCTCTTGCCCACGGGGCCTCCTTCCAGTCCTCGCCTGGTCAGAGTGCATGTGGTCTCTCTTGACTTCCCTCTCTCAGTACTTTCTGCATCCTGACAGCTGGCTAGGCCGACTCTGGAGGAGTTAGTCCTTTGCAAGAGTTCAGGACAGCTCTGTTTTCTAAGATAGTAATTCGGATTGTTGTTGTTGTTGTGCCAGTGCAGTGTGTCTTCTGGAACTGTTGATGCTGAACAGCACCAGATGTTGGACGTTGGTCCTTAAGTTTGGCTAAGAAAGACTTCAGAACCAAGTCTCAAATACAAGCAGAAGTTTAGTTAGAAAGTCACAGAGGTAGAAGAAGTGAGCCAGCTGGGCTACGTGGGCTCAGGAAACCAGTTACAGAGGCAGAAGAAGGGCACTGATTGCTTAGTATAAAGAAAGCAAAGGCATGTGCCTTGAGGGAAGAAAGGGAAAAATAGGTGTGGCTTAAGGGGGACGGGGAGAAGCACACTTAGGGTCGTTTGTCTTAAGGGGTTTTATCTGTTTTCCAAATGGCAGATTTTAGGGAGATTTCAGGGGAGGCTCTCAATAGAATATTCATCAGAGTTCCAAGTGTATCCTTCTAGTGTTGTGGTCTCTACTGATTGGTCGGTGCTCGTGTAGGGGATCATTAGTCATTGCAGCTGGTCTTGATTCAGCCATGGTGTCGCCCCCCCATGACTTACTGCTTTTCTGGGCCTGGAGCTGAAACAGAACTGAGGCTTAGATGTGATCTCTAGTTTGACTGAAACTGTCTCCGTGTGGTCAACAGACCTGAAGCTTTGCTCCTGAGATTATTTGATGTGGGTCCGGACCTCATTGCCTTGAGTGCTTAATGCTGAAGGGAGTGGCTATGCCAGGGCTTGGATGGGAAGTGTCTAAGGTTTTTCTTTGGCCCCCTTGTTTCTCCTCTAAGGGGCTCTTCTGTATGACTAGTGCCATGCAAGGGCAGGAAAGGTTAGGGAAGGGTATGAACTGCATGAACAATAATATGAAAGATCGGGGTCTAAACCACGTGACCAGCAACATGCTAGGGGAGGAAATGGCACCCTGGGAGCGAGGTCCCACCCTACAATACTTGTCCTCTCTGTTCTGCCCATTGCTAAGTACCAGGGGTTTTCCACCCTGGTGACCTTCCATACCTGGCTTATCATTCCTACTCCACTCATGTCTTCCTGACTACTTTATCAGGACTCTTATTTCTTGGTCAAGGGTCAGCAGTCTTTTTCTGCAAAAGGCCAGACAGTCTTTTAGGCTTTGCAGACCTCTGTTGGAACTGTTTAACTCGGCCATTGTAGCGCAGAAGCATCCATAGGCAGTGTGCGAAGAAATGGGCAGGGCCGTGTTCTATTAAAACTATAAAAATAGGTTGGTAGTATTCATGGGCCACAGTTTGCCAAGCTCTGTTCTAGAGGAATAACCCAAGCCAAGCATTTCCCATAAAGAAAAAGCATTCTGAACCCAGGTGGGGAAAGAAAGTATAAGAAGGAAACATTTTTGGGAGAAAAAATTATCCTCTACCCTTCCAGCAATCACGTGAACATGACAGGTTAGGAGAAGAAAGAGCAAAGTTTAAAAACATACCACCTGAATACAAGGGAGAGACCCAGGACAACCGAGTAACTTGGCATTTCCGAAGCCATCACCTTAAATACCACCCTCCGCTGAAGACAAAAGATGTTGGGGATGGGGAGAGTACAGGAGGTTACCAGGAAAAGCACCTCAAACCAGGGTAAGATTGGTATGTGGGTAAGTCTCCTTTGATGATGAAGGGGCGGGCCTGTGCAGTGAGGGAGACACCCTCACACATATAAATGTCCTTTGACAAAGAGCAGCTTCTAGTTGGTTTTCAGAGCTTTCTCCCACGTCTGCTCTTGATGAAAATTAACCTAAAATAATCAGTATTCCCAAAGAGGCATATTTTGGGGTAGCAAATTCTGCTCCCCTTCACGTCCAATGATCAGGTAGAAGATTTTCATTGGAATGCTCATCGGTTGTGTAGGGACAATATTTTGAAATATATTGAAGATGAATTTGGTTATTAGAAATTTGAAGAGGAAACTGGTGGCACACAGGTAAATGTAAGAAGGCTTGAAGGGAAGAGTGAAGAGACCAGGAATTTCTCTGGTAAGTTGGAGGACGGAGTCTGAGGCTAGCTATAGGCCTTTACTTAAAATTTTAAAATGTCTCTAGGAAGCTGAAGAAATGTCACTAATTAATATTTGCTGGTTCTTAAAGACAATCTTGTATTTGCAGGTGATTGAAATGCTTAAAGTTAGCGTGATTTGGTTCCAGGTGTATCCATGGTACAACCCCACCCAGACAAGCTAAGTGACCCCAAGAATGCTTGGGAAACTTGGCTGGTAGTGATTCTGAGGCAGGAAAGTTAGCCTAGGGAACAAAGGCCTAGAGCTCCCTCCCTCCCCTTCTCCCTCTTAGCTAGGACTTCACAGGTGCTCCCTTCACTGACCACCTGTCCCCCCCCTCCCCTTTCCCCTCCTCACTCTCCTATAATCAGAAGAACCAAAAAAAAAATGTTGCTATTTAGAGAGAAGACAAGGATGAGTGGCATCCACAGTCACCCCACCAGTGGGCATTGGGAAGGGGGTGACTGCCCACATTTAATAAAAACCTTCCACACAGATCCCATCAGGGCGTCCAATTCTCTGAGGTTGCCTGCTCTCACTTCTCCAGTGCATTCCATCGCTTTAATAAATTTACTGTGCTTTGCCAAATCCTTCTGTCACGCCCTTGAATCCTTTTTTATTCGGTGACAAGAACTTGGATTGGATGAGGCCTCCCTTGGCCTCTCCAGATGTCACCCAGCATCAATTGTCCAGTGTACAGATGACCCTTGAACAATGCTAGGGTTAGGGGTGACAAGCCCCTGTACAGTTGAAAATCTACATTGAACTTTTGACTCCCCTCCCCCACACACACCAAGTTTAATTACTAATAGGCTACTGTTGACTAGAAGCCTTACCGATAACATAAACAACTGATTAAAATATATTTTATATGCATATTATGTGTATTATATACTGTATTCTTATAATAAAGTAAGCTAGGGAAAAGAAAATATTAAAATTCTAAAGAAGAAAAAATACACTTAATAGTATTTGTTGGAAAAAATAAGAAAGAAATCCATATATAAGTAGACCTGTGCAGTTCAAACCCATGTTGAATGGTTAGCTGTGCCCTGCAAGATTAAGGTGTGCCATACACCACAAACTGGCAGTGTTTGAGGATGGGAGTTTGGCTCCAGATTTTAAGCTTCAGTGACTATGGAATCTGGCATATTTAGATACCACCCACATGTTTGACAGTGGAGGTACTCATTCCAGCCAATTTCCGAGCAGTGAACTCCGTCCTACAGGCCAACCATAACTGTAGCAACTCACTGCACTTAAGCTGCATGTGAGAGCTACACAAAGTTTTTGGCATGTGGTATAACCTTAGCCTTTTCTTCTGCAACGAACATGGAAGGTTTGAAGAAACTGCCACTGGAGCATGTACGATGACTCAACAGCTTCGTACTGGCCAAGCCTGTTTTCCGGGGCCAGTCTGACCTTGGTGACTCGGTGCTAAAGAGGTATGTGGTTTCCCTGCTAACAACAGATAACCCAGTCCTCTCAGCACATACTAAGGGTGATTAGCTGATATTGCCCTGCCTTTTCAGCCTCACCCAAGCACCCTAGTGGATGATGTGCCCCTTAAGAGGCTTTTTTCCACTTTGCCTTAATACTGATTAAAAAGAGTACTTGATTTTGACAGAATGATATACTTCCAACAGTATGGAGATTCCTCAGAACATAAGAATAGAGCTGCCATATGATCCACAATTCCACTTCTGGTTATTTATCAAAAGAAAAACACACCACAAAAAATCCCCACTCAATTTGAAAAGACATGCACGGCTATGTTCATTGCAGCATTACTAGTGATAGCTAAGATATGGAAGCAACGTAGATGGTGATTCATAGATGAATGGATAAAAAAGATGTGTGTGTATATATATTTTTCTCAGCAATAAAAGAGAATGAAATCTTGCCATCTGTGACAACATGAATGGACATAGAGGGCATGTTAAATAAGTCAGAGAAAGACAATTACCATATGTGTTCACTCGCATGTGGAATCTAAAAAATAAAAATAGGAACAGACCCATAGATATAGAGAACAAGCTGATGGTTGCCAAAGGGGATGGGAATTTTAAAATACTCGGGAGTTTGTTAAAAAAATATAAATAAAAAATTAAACTTAAAAAAAAACACAAAATACCTAAATCCTACCACTGCTTTAAACAATGTTAACGTTTTCTTGCAGATCCCTTACTGTCAAGGCCCAATTAATTGTACACGTGCAAGTATATGATCTTGGTTAGATAAGTCCTCGAAGCTTCGGAAACCCTTCACCGGGGAAGTACATGGAAGAACTGACCCCGAGCCTGCTGGAGTCAGACTCGTGTGAATACCTAAGGTTGAGGCTGCAGAGGCTGCCCTTCATTCCCTTCTGTCTCGGCGTTTCCTTAGTTTGGTCTGGAGCCTGAGGTAACAGATCCTTGGAGTGGGTGGGTCCCCAGGAAGGCAGCTCCATGATTCTAAACCCATGCAGTGGACCAATCACACCCAGCACCCACCTACCAACACTTCATTTGCTTGCTCAGTCAGTGAGTTTACCCTCATTGGAGGAAGTGTGGCAGATTTTATTTTCTAAAAGTGGCTACAGCAATACTTCTGGCTCCACAGACGTGTAGAGCCTTGCCACTCCCGAGGAGGCCATCTCTTCTGCCTTGTCCTCGAGCCTGGGCAGCATTTGATGATTGCCTTGACTGGCAGAGCCCAGGCGAAGAATACCAACTTCCAAGGCTAGGCCACAGAAGGTGACCTGGCTTCTGCTTTCTCTCGGTGCCTATTGTCAGGAAGCCTAGCCCACACGAAGAGGCCAGCATCACTTGTCCAGTGTACAGATGACCCTTGAACAATGCTAGGGTTGGGGTGTAAGTCAGGGCTGATGGCCCCAGCCAAGGTCTTGGTCAACAGCTATCAGCCACCAGGTATGTGAGTGAGTGACCCTCCAGGTTATTTGAGCTCCTTCCGAGTCTGAGTCTTCCAGCTCAGTCATGGGAAGGAGAGATAAGCCATCCCTACTGTGCTCTGACCACATTCCTGACTCAAATCCATGAACGTACCAAATGGTTGTTTGACACGATTATGGTTGGGGGTCAAACTGTAATGGCTACACAGGCATAGGAACTGGAACAGGTAAGCACTATTACCCCTATGTTACACAAGTCACTTGGGCAAACCCAAGTCATTCAGTTAATTACTAAGTGGTAGGGTCCCAAGTTAGCCAGAGAGATTGGCTCCAGAGCCTTACTGCTTTTTCCTGACCATCTTCCCATTGTCAGCATAACGTTCCAACCTGGGTCTATGCTGGGAGTTTGGAGACCAAGGGAAAGGGCCTCTGGGGTTGAGTTTGGGATAGTGACAGGGACAGTAGAGCTACCTCCCGGGGGGTCCCAGTGACTGTGGTCATTTTCTATAATAGGGTAGGTTGGATGGTAAGGAGAAAACAATTTCAAGTTTTCAGAGCATAACCACAACAAATGTGTTTTCTTGCTCAAACTCTTATGTCCATCTGGATCTCTAAGGGGCTCTGCTCATTGTTGAGGAGTTTATAAGTCACTCCAGGACAGGCTGAGGCACAATCTTGACGCATACTTTCATGACCAGCAAGGCAGGGGACAGAGAAAATGAATCATGTACCGAAACTGAGAGCTTCCACACAAAAGGTGACACATCACCTTTTCTCACTTTTTATGGGCCAAAGCTAGTCACATGACCACTCCTGATTTTCAGGGTGCATGTGCCAGAAAGGAAAAGAAGATATTTGGAGAACTGTTCTAATAACTGCCCAAATCCACCCTTCACTCACCTAATAGTTCACTCTCCTACACACAAACTATACTTGTCCCCTTTTCAAGAGTGCGACCCAATAATTCCATTATGTCATGGCCATGAGCCCCGAGTTCAGTATTTCTGGATGATGTACTGATGTGGAAGACTGGTGGTGACACCTCTCCCTGAACTAAGAGGGGAAGTTCTCTTCTCCCCACCTGTTCAATATATATAATATTAGGGCAGGAGTAGGATCATTACAACAACATCATATATGTACTCCTATTTGAAAAGGATAGAATGAGAGACATATAGCAAACACCAGCTGGTAGCAATTCTGATACCTTGCTCACTAGTCATTTTGAGGGCCCTCACCTTGGCCTCCAGCAGAAAATTGTCTTTCTAGGTTCACCGACAGACAAGACATCTGTATGTTGGCAGAAATGAAAGACCTGTGGGAGAAATCGGGAACACTTTGAATGGGGAAGTCTGATTTCTAACAATATAGCTAGTTGGACTCATGCCATCATGATTTTGGTTACCCAGAATAAGAGCTATCATTCATTGATCACCTTTCCAAAGTACCAAAGACTGCTCTGAAAACTATAATTGACTTTTATGAGGTCTGTACTATTGAGCTCATCCACATTTTATGAACGAGGAAAGTGGCACAATGGTATTTTGTTGCATGCGCAAGTTCATATAACTAGTAAGTAATCAGAGTAGGATGTTTGATCCCAGGTTACAGGCATTTAGAGATTTTGGACCTAATTCTTATCCTGTTACCCTTAAAAGGATTAGAATATAGAATATAATTATGTACATTAAAAAATAATTAGAATAATTGCTAGTTCTATATCTTTAATGGGAATATATGTTCCATTTTATAGGTAATTCATAAGCTATTTAGCATGTTTAATTGAGCATGGTAATTTTTTTCAATTTTTAAAATTTGTAACAAACACATAAGCAAACATCACGTGTACAATTTAGACAGATGTGACTTAGAGTTTATGTGATTTAGATCTTTTTTGAATTTTTACCATATTTCAGGCCCTTGCTAGCCAGTAAGTGGATGAAAAGAAATTAATTCATAGTCCTCTTTGCAACTTGAAGAATTTTTAACAATGCTAGGGGGAAAAACCATACACAAACTGTTGGTGTATTTTAAAACTTGGTTGTTGCTATATAAAATATTTATTTGATATCTGAGGGCTAATATACATAAAACCACAAGGTGGCAGTCATGACACATGATTTTTGTCTTCAGGCAATTTTATGCATTTCTCAAAATAGTGGTGTGGACAAACTATTTTATGCCAAATTGGAGAGATGTTTTGTTCATTTCACAAAATAAATCTGAGCACAGAAGCTCCATGATTTGCTATATGTAATTAGTAAGTACTTTTTACTTGCTAACAACATATGGCTTGCTTTTTTCCCCCTGAACCTTTTATCTCCCTCCTCTTTTTTTTTTTTAATAATATATTTGTATTGATTTCAGAGAGGAAAGGAGAGGGAGAGAGAGATAGAAACATCAATGATGAGAGAGAATCATTGATTGACTGCCTCCTGCATACCCCACACTGGGGATCAAGCCCACAACCCTGGCATGTGCCCTGATGGGGAATTGAACCATGACCTCCTGGTTCATAGGTCCATGCTCAACCACTGAGCCATGCTTGCTGGGCTATGTCCGTCCTCTTTGATCCACCCTCGTAAATATACCTGTACAAAGTGTGTCCTTAAAAGGTAAGATCTCTTATATTCTGAAAGGTAAGAAGGAATAGGGATACCCCCAAATCTGTTTTTATTTGCCTTTCAAATGCAATAAAATATATACATAAAATGTCATTTTTGTAATCACCCACTCTCGCTAGCCTAGACTCCTTTCAACGTATTCTAACCCACCAACAAGCTAGAATCGTGTACTGAGCACTATGTTTACACATAAAACCGGCTAACATGTATTGTGACGACCCACTGATCCAAGGCCATAGGTTGCTGTAACAATTCTAAAAGGTACCCACTATTGCTGTCATCCCAATTTTATGGAAGAAATGGAATGTACAAGCAGCCTAGATAGTGAAAGAGAAGCTCAACTCGTGGCCAATGGAATTATCCAATTCCATTGGAATTGTCTATTGATTATAATGGGTACCACAAAAAAAAGTTCTATATTAGCAAGGTGATTTTTATTTGCAGATAGATAACCTATAGAAATTTGCTGAGCTCCAATGACAATGACCATTATCTTGTATAAGAAATGCCTTCTTTAGTTCTTACTAACAAAGTTGTAACTTCTATCCATTAAATGTATACTTTGTCAGCTTGAGCTCACCAGTGAAGGTTTTTGTGGCAATGCTGGAAGTTCTGGAGCAGGAAAGTGAAGGGGCAGGGAAGAACCATGGATCTGTGTTGTTCTGTTTCAGGGAATGAGAAGAAAACAGTATTGAAAAGAAAATGGTTCATTATTGGGTAAAGTGACAGGATTTCTGGGGCTCTACAAAATTTTTTAAATCCTTTATTGTTTAAAGTATTACATATGTCTCCTTTCTCCCCCATTAACCTCTCCCTGGCCACTCCTATTCCTCAGCACATGCCATCACCCCCCTACTGTCTGTGTCCATTGGTTATGCTTATATGCATGCATACAAGTCCTTTGGTTGATCTCTTACCCCCACCCCCACACACCCTCCCCTGCCTTCCCTCTAGGTTTGATGGCCTGTTTGATGTTTCTATGTCTCTGTATCTATTTTTGTTCATCAGTTTATGTTCATTATATTCCACAAATGAGTGAGATCATGTGATATTTATCTTCCTCTGACTGGCTTATTTCGCTAAGCATAATGCTCTCCAGATCCATCCATGCTGTTGTAAATGGTAAGTGTTCTTTCTTTTTTATAGCAGCATAGTATTCCATTGTGTAGATGTACCACAGTTTTTTAATCCACTCATCTGCTGATGGACACTTAAGCTGTTTCCAAATCTTAGCTATTATAAATTGTGCTGCTATGAACATAGGGGTGCATATATCCTTTCTGACTGGTGTTTCTAGTTTCTTGGGATATATTCCTAAAAGTGGGATTACTGGGTCAAATAGGAGTTTCATTTTTAATTTTTTGAGGAAACTCCATACTGTTTTCCACAGAGGCTGCACCAGTCTACATTCCCACCAGCAGTGCACGAGGGTTCCTTTTTCTCCACATCCTCACCAGCACTTGTTGTTTGTTGATTTGATGATAGCCATTTTGATAGATGTGAGATGATATCTCATTGTCGTTTTGATTTGCATCTCTTAGATGATTAGTGACTTTGAACATGTTTTCATATGTCTCTTGGCCTTCTGTATGTCCACTTTCGAAAAATGTCTATTTAGGTCCTTTGCCCATTTTTTTTTATGGGATTGTTTATCTTCCTTTTGTTAAGTTGTATAAGTTCCCTATAAATTTTGGAGATTAAACCTTTATTGGATATAATATTGGCAAATATGTTCTCCCATGCAGTGGGCTTTCTTGTTTTTTTGATGGTTTCTTTTGCTGTGCAGAAGCTTTTTATTTTGATGTAGTCCCATTTGTTTGTTTTCTCCTTAGTTTCCATTGTCCTAGGAGCTCTATTGGTAAAGATATTGCTACAACATATGTCTGCTATTTTGCTGCCTATGGATTCTTCTAAGATTTTTATGGTTTCTCGTCTTATGTTTAAGTCCTTTATCCATTTTGAGTTTATTTTTGTGTATGGTGTAAGTTGGTGCTCTAGTTTCTTTCTTTCTTTTTTTTTTTTTTTTGCATGTATCTGTCCGATTTTCCCAACACCATTTATTGAAGAGACTGTCTTGACTCCATTGTATGCTCTTTCCTCCTTTTTCAAATATTAATTGAGCATAATGGCTTGGGTCAATTTCTGGGTTCTCTGTTCTGTTACATTGGTCTATATGTCTGTCCTTGTGCCATTACCAGGCAGTTTTGAAAACAGTAGCTTTGTAATATAGCTAGATATCTGGTTGCACAAATTTTTATCAGATAAATTTTATGTTCTACTCTCTTAGGATCTTTCCTAAAATGTACTGAGCACATTATATAAATCCTTTTACATCAAGCATGTTAAACTTGTGGCCCACAACGAATATTTTTGTGGACCAGCCAATATAACGGGATGTAAGAAACATTTCAATAAAAATTTCATAACTTAATTTTTACAATATCCTGTTATACATAATAATTAATAATGAACTACAATGTTCGCTAATGACTGGTTACTATAATCATGTTGCATTCATTTACCTTATGCGCCTTACACGCAGGCGCACCATTTCTCTCCACTAATACTAGCAGCGAATATTTTAGCAGCCGATTGCCACATCATTAGTCTTGCACTGACTTGTTTGGTGTGTGCAACAGGAAATATTTCATTTTCAGAGAACAAGAAAAATAGGTTTATTTGTGTTAAGCTTATAATTTGTGTAGTTATTTAGTGTCTGGTAAGTTAATGTTCAAGAAAAAAATACTAATTTTTATTAAAATGTTCTATTATTTTATGTTAACAATTACTCATTTATTTCAGCCCTTTGTATTCAGCATGTCTCTATTGAAATAAACCTACGTTTCTATGAAAGTTGAAACTTGTTTTTTTGCGACCCACATAAACTTAAACCTTGTTTATTTGGCCAGTGGTAGCCTTTGACTTTGACATGCTTATTTCACATTATCCCCTGATCAAGCCACATTCTGTTGTATTTAGTATGGGAATAGTCTGTGTGGTTCTAAAATGACCACAAGATGGAGCAAGATGATATTCAGTCAAATATGTTCTACAAAGTTTTGGGGGAAATTTTTCTGTTAGTCTTAACATCTGAAGTGTGTGTGTGTGTGTGTGTGTGTGTGTGTGTGTGTGTGTGTACACATTTGTAGTCCAGCACTTTTTTTGTGAACATAGTTTGAAACCAGCGTCAATAGCTGAGAGGGGCTGGGCCGGTGTTAATGGTGAAGCCAACATGGGCAAGGAGTGGATGCTGTGGTCAATGGCAAAGAAAGACCAGACCTGTGTATAAGGCTCAGCTGCTCCTCAGGAAAGCCCATGTCCCCATCTTTCCTTGAAAGAGACCTACCTACCTGCATACTTTAAATGCTGCTGCTTGAAGTCCAGCTTCCAACCAGCCTGCATGCAGATATGGACTGAGATACTTCCTCTGGGGACACTGACAGGTCTTGGCATATCCCCAACTATTGGGGACCACAGAGAACAAAAAGGCAGCTTGAATAATCACAAAGCAGGTTTGAGAGACAACCAAGAGTTCAAGCCAGGCTGGTCAATAAGCTTCATCTCTTATATGAGACCACTCTGTCAAGACAGGGAGAGGTGACTGGTATTTAATGCATAGAAACCAATGCATAGAATCAAGAAAATAAGGAAATAGAGAAATATACTCCAAACAGAAGAACCATATAAAACTCTAGAAAAAGACTTAATGGAATGGGGATAAATAATGTTCTTGTCTAAGAGCTAAAGGTAATAGTCATAAAGATACTCACCAAGATCAAGAGCAGTGCATGAACAAAATGAGAATTTCAACAAAGAGATAAAAAATATATGAAGGCAGCAAACAGAAATCACAGAGGTGAAAAATGCAATTAACTGCACTGAAAATTTTAATGTGAATTCAGCAACAGGCTAAATCAAGTGAAGAATAGAAAAGCAAACTTGAAGACAGGGCAGTGAAATTCATCCAATCAGAGGAGTAAAAAGAAAAAAGAATAAAAAGGAAAGAGTGAAGATTATAAGGGTCTTAAGGGACACATCCAGTGGACTTATAGGAGTTCTAGAAGGAGAAGAGAGACAGAAAAGGCAGAAAGCTTATTCAAAGAAATATGGCTGAAGACTTCCTTAACCTGGAGAAAAAACAGACATCCAGATCCAGAAAGCCCAGAGAATTCCAAAAAAGAGAATCTTAAGACCAATTAGAGAGATAGAGAGAACTCTTAAGTACAAGGGAACTTCCATAGAACTCTCAGCAGATTTTGAACTATCAGAAATTTTGCAGACCAGAAGGTACTGGCATATGTTCAAAGTAAACTGAAAGGAAAAACAACTGCCAAACAAGAATACTATTACCAGCAAAGCTGTCCTTCAGAATTAAAAAGATCAAGTTTTCCAGGCAAACACAATCTGAAGGAATTTATCACCATTAGACCTGCCTTACAAAATATGTTAAAGGGACTTCTTCAAACTGAAATGAGAGGATGCTAATTAGTGACAGGAAAACATATGAAAGCATAAATCTCACTGGTAAAGATAAATATATAGTTAATTCAGAATACTCTTATAATTGTAGTGGCTAAATCACTTATAAATCATTATAAAGGTTAAAAGACAAAAGTAGTAAAAATAATTATAACTATAATAAGTTGTTAATGGGTAAACAAGGTAAAATGTGTAAATGAGACATCAATAATATAAAATGTGAGAGGGGTGTAAAAACAGAGCTTTAGTATACATTCAAACTTAGCTGTTATGACTTGCAATGGATTGTTACAAATATAAGTAGTTGTATGTAAGTAAGCCTCATGGCAACCACAAAGCAAAAACCTATAATAGATACATAAAAGATAAAGAGAAAACAATGAACAAAATTACAATAGTAAGTCGATACCCATCAGTAATTATTTAAAATGTACATGGACTAAATGCTTCAATAAAGAAAAATAGAGTGGCTGAATGGGTTTTAAAAAAATAAGGCCCACCTACATGCTACCTACAAGATTCTCACTTCAGCTTTAAGGGCACACACAGACTGAAAGTGAAGGAATAGAAAAAAATATTCTATTTAAACAGAACTCTCCTCCCCCCAAAAAAACAGTGATGGATATACTTAGATAAAATAGATTTCGAGCAGACTGTAATAAGAGACAAAGAAGGTCATATTCTATATATATAAAAGCCTAAGCAACCATCCAACTGTTTGGCTGTTCGCCTGGTAGCTATGATGTACAATGACCACCAGGAGGCATACGCTCGGACCAGTAGAGATGGGAGCCCAATTCCTTGTGGAATTGGCCGTGGGTTAGGTTGCTGTTGGGGCACTGTTGGCCCCGAATCTGCTTCACCCGCACCCCGGACCCATTTGGGGATGCTGGAGGCCTGGTGCACATATTTGTGCACTGGTGGGGTCCCTTGGCCTGCCTGCACCCTCTTGCAATCTAGGACCCCTCAGGGAATGTCAGAGAGCGGTTTCGGCCCGATCCCTGCAGGCCAGGCCGAGGGACACCACCAGTGCACAAATTCGTGCACTGGGCCTCTAGCATAATGATAAAGGTGTCAATTCAACAAGAGGATATAACATTTGTAAATATTTATACACCCAACATAGAAGCACTTAAATATATAAAACAAATATTAATAGATCTGAAGGGAGAAACAGACAGCAATACAATACTAGTAGGAGACTTGAATATCCCATTTTTAACAATGGGTAAGTCATCCAGACAGAAAATCAATAAAAAAGTGGACTTAAAGGACATATTCGACCAGATAACCTCATAACATTCCATCCAAAAGCAGCAAAATACATATTTTTCTCAAGCACATGGACTATTCTCCAGATTATATCATATGCTAGGTCACAGAAAGGAGTCTCAATAAATTTAATAAGATTGAAATAATATCAAGCATTTTTCCAATCACAATTGTATGAAATTAGAAATCAATTTTGGGAAGAAAAATAGAAAATTCACAAATATTTGGAGATTAAACAGCATGGTACTGAACAACCATTGGGTCAAAGAAGAAATCAAAAGGAAATTAAAACTAAAATTGTGGGATGCAGTGAAAGTAGTTCTAAGAGAGGAGTTCATAGCAATAAATCCATATAAAGAGCTCAAACTTTACACCTCCAGGAACTAACAAAAGAACAAACTAAGCCCAAGGTAGTAGAAGGAAGGAAGTAACAAAGATGAGAGCAGAAATACATGAAACAGAGACTAAAAAGACAATAGAAAAGATCAATGGACACTCAGGTTATTGGCTTTTATAAATAACTAGAGGCCTGATGCATGAAATTCGTGCAAGGGGCTGGCCCTCACAGCCATGGTGGCTTGCCTCAGCCCTCGCAGCCTCAGCTTCGTCCAGAATGTCATCCGGAAGGACATCCAGAAGGTCGTTTGGCTGGCTGGTCTAATTAGCATATTATGCTTTTATTGTTATAGATTGTTATAGATGTTGCAATGAATGCTGTTGATGGCCAATTTCCAGATGAGCCTTATATTTGGTAGTATATGGTAGAGATAAAAGCAATCCAGGATGATATCTTTCCTGGGCTGACCTGAGCCCTCACATTTCAGAAATCTAAACTCCTAGGTAGGAAGGAGTCTTTGCAATTCTGTGCCCTGAAGCTGGTAAGACATGTTGGGTCAGAGGAAATAATACTTCTACTCCTTGAATGAAGTTCCGTCCAGTACCCTAGAACTAAGCGTATGGTAAGTCAGCTGCCACAAGATGGTGCTCTTGCATGTTTGTCATACTAGGTCACCACCTTTCTAGAAACGGAAATGTCACAACTTTTTTAAAGCAGCTAAACAGTCCCTCAAATTATAGTTATAAAATTAACCTTCAAATGTGAACAAAGCAAACATAAAAACCAAAGAGCTAACAACTTGTCTACATTGCTTGCGCCATTACAGAATTAGAGTCCTAGAATTTTGTCCTCATTCCCCCAGGGCTCTTCAGCCCAGTTACCTGTCCCTGTTTCCCAGGTAAGGTGGTGTGATTCAGAGGCTACTGCCTTACTTCTGAAATATGGGGGGTTGGGGAAAGGGAGACAACCTCCTCCTCCCTTCCCCCAAGCAGGTGAGTAGGCACTTACATTAGTTCAAATTATATCTAAGAGACAGCTTTCTCTATGATTTCTACTTTTTTTAAGTACAAAAGTAATACATATTCATTGAATGAAACCCAGAAAAAAAGCCAAAGAGAAAAACAACTAAAAACATTAATCTTAGTCCCAATAAGCAATATGAATCATTCATTTTTATATGTGATCGACTTGGTACACTCCTGATACACACTCTATGTTCTAGGCACCGTGCTGGTTTTGAGTTTGCAAAGAAAAACAAGATAGTCTCTCTCGGCAAGAGATAATCTCCCCCTCTCTCTCTCTCTCTCTCTCTCTCTCTCTCTCTCTGCATCTCTCTGTCTCTCTCAAACACATACACACACTTATATGTTTTATAAAAAGGGTATTATGCATATGCATCCTGCTTTGTTCCCTTAATGATAGTCTATTTTACAAAGGCATTGTTTTTAATTCATAATCATTTATTTTCTACATATTAATGTAACTTTCTTACTCTTGAAAAATGTAAGTTGTATCTACTTTGTTACTATAAAAATAATGATTTAAATATTATTTTTATGTGATTTTTTTGTTTTGCTAATCCTCTCCCAAGGATATTTTTTTCCATTGATTTTTAGAGAGAATGGAAGGGAGAAAAGAAGAGAAAGAGAGACAGAGAGAAACATTAAAATGAAAGAGATACATTAATTTGTTGCCTCCCGCATGCAACGCGATTGGACCTGCAAACAAGGTACATGCCCTTGACTGGGGAACTGGAGACCCTTCATTGGGCAGGCCGACACTCTAACCACTGAGGCATACTGGCCAGGACTAAATTTGTGCACTGGTAGGGTCCTTAGTGGCTGCCGGCTGCCGGCAGGGTACTCCCTCTCTTCCCCTGGCTGGCCCCACCCCTGATCAAACTCCCAGGGAGGGGACAATTTGCATACTATGCTTTTATTATATAGGATTCTCCAATAGGGATTGTGACCTCAGTGTTGCCAACACAACTGCTTTAGCTCAATATTATTCTTCTGTTTGCTCTGGGTGCTATTTGTTCCAATGCAAATGTGCAGGGCAGGAAATAACCAAGTCTGTTTTTATCTGTGAGTGCATTGTTTCCTGGAAATATAATTATTTTGTTCATTTGAAATTGCCTTTGATCAAACAAGTTGGTACAAACCAGAGATTTTTTTTGTTGTTGCCTGCAGATGGCAGTGATTATTAACTTGTCATTCTAAATATAAGGTGTTGGTTTTACCCCAGAGTTCTAAAGTGTTATATTAATGGCAGGGTTTATTGTGTTCTAATGAAAACTAGCAAGATTCACACACTGCCTTTGAAGAAGAGGGCTGATCTTATATGCTTAACATTATGTCATTTAAAATATTAGGTAACTAGATATGGAGCACAAAAGGCTTATTGAATGAACATACTTCACCTGATGGTAAAAAACATTAAATACTGACAAAAATGTTTGAGAGCAGGGTTTGATGATTGTGGTCCAACTCAAGTAATGTGTCTTAGAAAATTAGATTCCAAAATATACTTAAATCATGATCAACATTTTCCTTTAAGTTTCCAGAACAGGATGTAACAGTAACAGTTGATTATTCCTCAAAAACCTTGGCAAGATTCAATCTGGAATGCAGACAAAAATGCTGTCCACATGGAAGGAGTCATCAGAAGCAATGGAAACAAAACACCATCTTCCTCTTCCATAAGCCCTTGGATAATGTGTGCAATTGTACAGTCAGGAGGGAGGTGTAATGGAACTGCAGGAGTCTGAGCAGAGTCCACTAAAATGGTCAAGAGAAATGAGTAGGAATCATATGCAGGTTGACTCAAAAGGTGGGTATTCATCAAGGCAATAAAGGAGGAGAGGGAATGTGATCAGAATTACTTTTTCATGGTCACTGTGAAACAGGAATTTTGGGGGGTGAAAAAGACAGGTTGTAGGAAATTTTAGAAATTAAGGGGACCATGGAGGAAGCACAGGGCTGCAGAGCAGCGGAAGGTATCCTAATATATAAAAACCCAGGGTCCGTATTACTGACCGAAGGCTCCATTGAACACCGGAAGTCAGTCCTGCAGTCAGTGCTGGGTTGCCGTGGTGACCCAGCACTGACTGCCGCTGGTGTGGGCGCAGCGACCCAGCATTGACTGCCAAGGGGGCTGCGGATCAGGCCTGGAGAGAGGTCCGGAGAGAGAGGTAAGGTCTGATCCGCAGCCTTCATGGCAGCTGTTGATCAGCCATTGCCTCTCTCTTTCTCTCCGGGCTTCACCAGCAGTCGCACCTCTGTTTCTATCCAGGCCTCCGTGGGGGCTGCTGATCATCCCTGCCTCTCTGATCAGGCCTTAAGATAGGCCTGGAGATGCTGACTGGCATAGAAACTGACCAATCAAAACCAAATCTGGGTGAACTGTGAGGAGCCAATGGCTGCCTAGGAGGTGGAGCTTTTGACACTGACTGGCATAGAAACCGACCAATCAGAACCAAATTGGCCAGCAGGGGAGGGAAGTTGGGGGCAAGATCAGGCCTGCAGGGGAGGGCAGTTGGGGGCGAGATCAGGCCAACACGGGAGGGCAGTTGGGGGCAACCAGGCCGCAGGGGAGGACAGTTGGGGGCAATCAGGCAGGCAGAGGCAGTTAGGGGCAATCAGGCAGGCAGAGGCAGTTAGGGGTGATCAGGCCAGCAGGGGAGGGCAGTTGGGGGCAACTAGGCCAGCAGGGGTGGGCAATTGGAGGTGATATCAGGCCGGCAGGGGAGGCCAGTTAGCGTTGATCTGGCAGGCAGAGGCAGTTGGGGGCGAGATCAGGCCGGCAGGGGAGGGCAGTTAGGGGTGATCAGGCAGGCAGGCAGGTGAGCGGTTAAGAGCCAGCAGTCCCAGATTGCGAGATCGGGCCTAAACCGGCAGTCGGACATCCCCCAAGGGTTCCCCGATTGGAGAGGGTGCAGGCTGGGCTGAGGGAACCCCCCCCCTCTGTGCATGAATTTTATGCACCAGGCCACTAGTATTTCCATAGAATAGGAAAGCTGAAAAGCTGCAACAGGTACATTTCCATAGAATGAGGGAGCTGGGAACATCAAAGGTCTATATTTACAAAATAAAGAGAAGGAAGCTCTTCATCCAAAAGGAGAAGAAGAAAGCCCAAAGGGAATAGGAAAACAATAAGGAAGAAGTGGGGGGGAGAACCTCACACATCCCATGTGAGGTTCGACCTTTGAGCCCAGGAGTTACTATAGTAACCAGTCTAAGGGAATAGTGACCAATCAGTGGGGATATCAAGGCACCAGGATCTGTAGCCTTTATAAGCCATAGGAAAAAGAAATCAGTGGGACCCTTTCCCCGTCCCTACATGGGAATCTGTACTTGTTCTTCAATAAATCTCCACCTTTGCTATACCACGTTCTGTCCTTGGATTTATTCTTCAATACTTGCGGACAAAGAATCTGGGTTCCAGTCCAAAAATTCCATTTCAACTGGGCATTGCTTTACCTTTGAAAGTGGTTAATGTGGGCATATGCTGAGAAGAACTGCTTGCAGTTGTGCACATTCATGGAGTCTGCTGACCAAGAGCATATAGAAAGTCATGTACCCAAATATGTTGTTTCCTAATGAGTTACAAAGGGAACAAAATGGAAGTTTTGGGGATGCCCCTTGCTCTTCTGAGACTGAAGTAACTGAGTGAAGACAGCTTTGCCTTTCTATAAACTCTTAGCTATGGAGGCAGACCACTCAGTGCCAATGCTCACATTACCTTCAACTGAATTACGAATCAGTCAAAGGTAAATCTAAAACATTGCTATATTGTGAATCTAGAAAATTCACAGACATATTGTATAGTTGCACTGGAAGTACTGAGAGGACGCAGGACAAGACCTTGTTGGAAATGCCAGTGATTTGCATATTAGATGGAACCAGATTAGATTTGTAATTCTATGACTTGCTCTTTTAAAAGAGAGGAAATGAAGATCAAGATATGAGTGGAATGAACCTGAACATGAAATGTTTTGATTTAGCATAGCTATCTGGGCAATGGAGCTGCTAACTCTCTTCATTTCCTTTGTTTCCCTCTCTCTGAGCCAACATTTTCTCATTATGGATTCAGAAGATACTTATCAAGCTTCTACTCTGAGCTGGTGTTGTAGGCCAACAGTAGTCTCTTGGTACATGATTATTTAGTGGGTAAGTTATGATAATTAGTAGTAAGACAAAGAAAATAAAATCATAGTTTCCATCTTCATGTGGGCAGAAATAAAATAATGAAAGAGGAACAGAACTGAAGAGATGGGATATAGATCTACTAAAAATAATTATAATATAATGAGGTATAAATTTTCCTAAGTACAACTTTATTATCATCCACAAATTCTAAAATATTGTGTTTTCATTTTTATTCTATTCAAAATAGTTTCTAATTTCCCTTTTGATTTTCTTCTTTGACCCATGGAATTTGTAGATGTGTGTTATTCAGTTTTTAAACATTTGGAGATTTTTCAGATTTTTTTCTGTTGCCCATTTCATAGTTTAATTCCATTGTGGAATTGAGTCCTTTTAAATTTATATTTTAAATTTGAGGGACTTTCTTTCTTTCTTTCTTTCTTTCTTCTTTCTTTCTTTCTTTCTTTCTTTCTTTCTTTTGGTGAATGACTATATAGAATGAGACTCTTTGGATTTGGATAGTCACTTAGTATATTGACAAGCCAAGTAAAAGTAGCTGCTAGTTGCTGTAACAAACCCCAAATTTCAGTGGTTTAACATCATAAATGTTCCTATCCTTTGGGCAGCTTTTCCTGTGATGATTCAGGTACCTAGATTCCTTCATTTAGTGGCCCCCCCATCCTTTAGAGTATTCTTCAATTACTACACTGGAAACTGCCTTCAGATGCCCAAATGAGTAAAGAAAAAGAACATGCAAAACCACATGAGAAGTTCTAGAAGTTCTAGAAGTCAAGCCTGGAAGTACTTTAAATTATATCTGCTCACTTTCTATTATCAGGAGCCCAATCATATGGCCTTAAAATAAGGGGGGCAGGAAATGTTGTTTAGAAGTGGTCTCAGGAAGAGGGGAAAAAATGTGGATATTCAGTGATACCAGCATTCTCTACTGTAGTAAATTTAGAATTATCTGGAATTAGGCTGCCTTTGATGAAGGCATATATTCCTCAATTTCTTAAATTTTCTGAAGTTATTGACTCCTTTGATCTCTAAATAAAGCATCTTAGGATTTCTTCCAGTATAACTGCAGAAAATTGCAGTGAAGTTCCTATAGGATTTCTGCTTTTTATTTATCATCTAATCGCTTTATTCCCAACTACTGTTTCATTTCTGCTATGGCCAGTTGTTCCTTTTCACTATAAACATGAACACAGCTCCCTTCATTTTTTAAGACCACACTGACACAAGATAGAAAGTGGGTGGTAGTGATTATTAGGAAAGCATTATAGAAGACCTAGGTGGACAATCAAAGGGTGGGGGTGGAGGGGGTTACACATGGAAAAGGAAGATACTTGAAATTGCTATTTCAAAGTTCCAGCAACCAAACCCTACAACAGAAGTCGCTTAATGGTCATTTCTCTTTAGATCTTAGGATCTGGCCTATTGGTATGTACATAGAGGCCATATAAGGCCATCTTCCAATCTTCTCTCTCCTCCCCAAACCAACTAACAAACAAACAACCAAACAAAACATTTTTCTTCAGCTTTCAGAAGAATCAGCAAAATGCTCAGTTAAGAAAACCAAACCTATTGGCCAGCCAAACAACAAAAATAATAGGAAATAGCTTATTTACCAAAGGAAAACATCTTTTTACTGTATTCTGAATAATTCCAAACTCCTTTAGACTCAACATTTCTCACACAAAGTAGTTATTGGTTCTGCTTTGTTCAAATAACAATTTTCTCTCTAAAGTGCTCTCCAACTACCTAGAGAAAACTTTATTTTTATTTTTTTGTCCTTGCATTATTTGTTTGTTTTTAGCCCCTCTGGTCTTTTTTTTCCTTATATCAGTGATATATTCTAATAAAGTTTTTATGACTTCAGGAAATTGTTAAAAAAGTGAAAAGAAATCTGAGCTTTCAAAGAATCATTAAGAAAACAGCAGACATTCTCAACTGTGTCTGTACATTAGAATTGCCTGGGGCCCATCTAAAACTCTTGTTCTCAGTCCACACTCCAAAACAATTAAATTAGCATGGAGGAGGGGGGGGAGCTAGATATCAATATGTGGGTGGGTTTGTTTTTTTAAAATTTTTCATGTGAGTCCAATGTGCAGGCAAGATTAAAAGCTATGGGGTTAGAAAACAATCCATTCTTAACTTTAAGGAGTTGAATTTTAGATGATGGTCAAATTGCAACAAGATATAGCTGGAGAACTAGGTGTCTGTCCCTTTATAGCCATTTCTCTTGGGAAATACTAGTAATATACAATTCACTTGGTTATCACTTGTTTTAAGATACTCATCCTGGAATATGATGCATTGGCTTCCAGATGAAATTAGATTGCTGCTTTATCTGAAAGCAATAGCATCAGCTATGGTCATCACCTGATTGTCAAACTTGCTCATGTCAACCTAGGAATGAATGACTCTCCTTGCCAGCTGAATTTTATCCATGGGTAATGAAAACATCTCACAATGAATATAATTTAAAGTGAAAAAAATCGTATTAAATTTCCCATGGCTAAGATTATTAGATGCTAGTGAAGCTTTTAGACTCAGTGGTATGAAGAAAGTGCAAGAATGATTAAATTGCTTCATAGATAACTTCAACTCTCAGCCCATCCAGTATAACTCTCTGAAGTATTAATAAATTAACTTCAATATTAATTTTCTGGGCTCAGAATTATCTTCTCAAAGGAGTGAAAATGGTCTCAATAGCCCGAATTCCACCTTTTCCACAATTCAATAAATGGTTATAAAGGAATTAGAGCATTTTGTATATCTATATAAAATAGGTTCAGAGTTCGGCCTGTCAGATGTCTTTCTTACCCTACTTACTTTCAGCTCTTACTGATCTGAGACTGAGTGGCTGCCTTCCTTCCATTGAGGTTCTCATTCCATTTCAGTCATCAAAATACTTTCTTATGTCGGAATACCTTTTAGATATTTTGCATCCTCTGCATTTCCACTGCCGCTTTTTGTAGATTGGGAGTTTATAACTGAACTTCTTAGCGGTGTCCCAGCTTTCATCAATCTTTCTCTTATTAATTCACTTTCTTCTTTTTTAACTTTACCTTCTTGGTCACCACTTTTACCAAAGCCACAAATTCTAAATTTTTTAGCCTGTTTCTTAAAGCCTTTTATAAGCAGTCTTTCACTTTTCAACCTCTTTCTTACTATTCCAACACACTATTCCAACACACTCCACCCCCTTGCTGGCAAAGTAGTTTTCCATAGGAAAGTTTTAAACACATTAAAAAGGGGGGAGGTGCTTAAAGATAATTACTAGTTATCTTGAAAATTGCTTTCAATGCGACACAATTCCCAGAAGATGCAGTCTAGTTGATTAACAAAATCACGATTCACTTGTTCCCCGTAGAACCAACTGCTCTTGCCTTGAGTAAATCACTTTGCCACTTGGCCTCAGCTATACAGAGATTATATAGTAACTCCTGATCTCATTCACTCCTGAAACAAAGAGGATGTAGCCAAATAGGTGTGGGGCTTACTACAAGTTTAGGAGTCAAAAAGATGTTATTGCTATTATATATATATATATATATAAATATGAAAATTGACCATCACTCCAACACAAAGATGGCTGCCCCCATGTGGACACAAGATGGCCAGCAAGGGAGGGCAGTTGGGAGGGACTATAAAATAATGTATTTATTTATTTATTTATTTATTTATTTATTTATTTTTTATTTTATTATTTTTTTCAGAGAGGTAGGGAGAGGGAGAGAGATAGAAACATCAACGATGAGAGAGAATCATTGATTGGCTACCTCCTGCATGCCCTCCACTGAGGATTAAGCCTGCAACCTGGGCATGTGCCCTGACCTGGGAACTGAACTGTGACCTCCTGGTTCATAGGTCAACACTCAACCACTGAGCTACGCCAGCCAGGCATTATTGCTATTTTTTAACAGCTGATCCACTTCAAAGGTCCACTGCTCCCACCTTCAGGAAGCCAGCACTAAAGATGGTAATTAGTGTGTCTGCTCCCTCCTCCACTGCCTCTAATCTAGGACTGCTTTAGTCTTCAAATGCTCCTTCCCTCCAGGGGGCAGGCTCCTGTTGTCAGTTATTCTACTTTATAACTCACTCCTTCCAGCTCTTTGGACTCAGGGTGAGTGGAGAGTAAACCCAAAGATAGCTAACTAAACCTTAGATCAAGCAGGTGACCTATGCTTGGCTGAGTCAATGATATTAACTCTTCAGAGAGCCTGAACTAAGTAACACCAAGAGGCATGTCCAGGCCAGTTAAAGGTAACTAAAAACATTAAAAAAAAAGGGGGGGGGGGGAATTAAGTGTGATTTCATTAACATTTTGCTCATTTTGTTCCATTCATCTCCCAACTCACTCTCTTATGTTTTTAAAGCAGATCTCAGACATCATATTATTTCACTTTGTTAAATTAATTAAACAAGGAGGCTATTCGACTACTGTGGCTCTCGTGCTCCACCTGCATATGTAAGCAACCCCAAATCTAGGTCTGTAAATGCTTCAAGGTTATGAAATTGAAACCTAAGGATAACCAATCACCAGCAGCCAACTAGGTAAGCTATAGCCAATCAGTAATGTCCTTGCTTTGCTTCTGCCTTTTTTCTATAAAAGTCTCTCTCCTGAGTTCATGTTGTTGGAGCACTACTAACCACTTCTGGTTTGGCACTGCCCAATTTCAATTGATTTTTGCTTAAATAAAGTCTTAAAACTTAGTATGCCTCAGTTTGTCTTTTAACCAACTCTGAATACTTCATTGTGTCCTTAACAGTTATAATTTTTTTAAAATTTTAACAGAATTAATAGTGTAAGAAAGGAAAAATAATTTTCCCTTATCTTCAGAGTTCCTGCTGAGGCCTCCTGTAATAAAAGACAGAAAATCAAACACAAGTTCATTAACATGTATTAACAAAAATTCCAAAATAAATTAAAAGAGTTTTTTTTTTTCTTATGTTTTGCAAATCAGAGAACTACATAGCCCTCAATACGAATCAAAGACACTCTCTGAAGAGGGGGTGGTGGTGGCTGGAGAACAGGGGTTTTGAGAGAGGGGTTGCTAGGAAACAAGGTTATAAACTTACATCATTCATTTCCTGATTGGTTGGGACAACTGAACTTTCAGTGATAAGAACAATGGGTAATATACGATTAAGCATTTATCAACATCCTAGTTGCAGTTCAGACTCACAGAACAAAGGCTTCTGGTTGAGCAGTTCCACTAACAGGTATTGCTTATCAACCATACAGGAGCCACAATTTATGAAACAGTTCAATCAGCACAGGGCGCTGCTTGCTTTGCAGGTGGTTTCAGAGCCCAAAAGGGCAAAGGTAAGCCTTGTAAGCAATTATAGGGCCTAAGCTGCAAAAATTCAAGTGTTGGGTGCGTTTAGCATAGTAAAGTTCTTATAAGTCCTTACACACATAACTCAAGTATAAATGGAGGATATACAGCGAAAAGTGGGTAACTCTGGAGGTGGCTTAGAATTCTGTGTTAAATATCATCTTAGTTGGCAAAGCAGAGAAGGGATGTAGACTTCCTAGGGGAGAGCAAATGACTTAGAAAAGATGACTGAACCCTTAGAAGAGTAGATGGGAGGTGTGTGATAGTTTGTGACCAAGTTTGTCTGCATGTGGTGTAGGCTTACTTCTAGTCTCCTCTCCTGTGATAAGAGCCAATCTTTTGTTGATAAAACTCTCCACAGGGGGTCTATGACATTTGAGTTCCTTTTGGAAGATTTGTCTTTAGGTAGATAAGGGGAGTTCAGAGAAAGTCTCTCTCTGCATTTGCTATTTTTCAAGTGCCTCCGTTCAAAATAATCCATGTACCAAAGTGGTATATTTTGGGGTGCCATTAATATGCTAGCCTTCAATATCATCTAATACTCAGTTGGAGGGTAGTGGAATGTACCACCCAAAAGTATGCCTTTTTGGCATAAGGGTTATTTTGAGCTAATTAAAAAAAATGTTTTTATTGATTTTAGAGAAAGAGGAAGGGTGAGGAAAAGAGAGAGAGAGAAACATCTATTGGTTGCCTCTGATCAGTTGCTTCCTGTATGAAGTGCTCCGGACTGTGGACCAAACCCTACAACCTGGGCATGTGCCCTGAACAGGAATTGAACCAGTGGCATTTTGGTACATGGACGATGCTCAACCAACTGAGCCACAACTGGCCAGGGTATTGAGTTTTGTTTTTGTTTTTTTGTAACTTAGGCACAGGAGAAGCTCTGAAAACAAAGTAAAAGTTACCCTTCTGGAAGGGAAATTTATGTTAGAAGTTGTAAGGGAAACTACAGGGAGCCTGTACCAGGAAGAACCTATTACCACAAATAACTGTCATCTGAGAGACTTACTTATCTGCATGGCAGGGCAGTCTTTGTTTACCAAGCATTTCCTCTTCTCACCTTCCTGTGAATTGCCTTCTCCCCCACCTGAAGTCCAGACCCCTCTCCCTTCCCTTAGCTCAGGATGGTATATAAGCCTCAACTGTCTGGCCACCTTTTGAGTCTCACATTTTTGTAGGGCTCCCTATGTAAGCACACACATATGTAATTAAAATGGATTTCCCCCCTCTATGTTAATCTGTCTTAATTACAGGGGGTGGGGTTCAGCCAAGAACCTAGAAGAGTAGAGGGAAAATTGTTTTTCCTTCTCTGGATAGTCTAATTTCAAATTTCTCCTATTGTCTCGAAGATGTCAGTTTACAGTTAGTTTGGTTGAGTCATAATCCAAACAGAACCTTCAAATGCATTTAGTTATTCTGGTGATTTGTCCTATAGAATGTCCCACAGTCTAGATTTGGCTGATTGCTTCTTTAAGGCGCTGTTTGACTTTTTCTTCCATCCATTATATAAGCAGAAACTGAGAGTTAGAGGCCTGATTAGATGTTCAAATTTAATTTTTTCAGGCAAGATTACTTTATTGCTGCGGTTGTATCCTCTTTATTGCATCACATTGTGAAACAGATGATGTTGGGTGGTTTTATTGCATCACTTTTAGAAATACCTCCCCTGGAGAGGTGGAAGCTCTTTCCCCTCCCTTGAATCTGGGTTGACTCCTGTGCCCTGCTTGGCCAATAGAATGTCACTCTGCCAGTTATAGGCCTACACCCTGGGAAACTTGCCAAAACTGTAAAATAAGTTACATTTAGGGAGGTTTACTTCTGGCTCTGGCTCTTCTATTTTCTTTTCTCCCTTCTACTGTAGAGAAGCATTTTTATTAATTTTGGGTTTATGCGTCCATTGTTTCTTTATGAAAGTAGAAATAAATATGTATATTTGTGTGTGTGTGTGTGATACCCAGTTATCAAGACAGACATG
The DNA here is from genome assembly GCF_027574615.1 of Eptesicus fuscus. NCBI lineage: Eukaryota > Metazoa > Chordata > Mammalia > Chiroptera > Vespertilionidae > Eptesicus > Eptesicus fuscus. The sequence continues at coordinate 24,130,716 of NC_072486.1, forward strand.
GTTAAAGTAGATATAGATGAAATCAATTTAAATTGTGAAAGAGGATATGTTTAAAATGTTCACAAGCATCAGAGAAGCATCAGATAGCCTCCTTTTCTTACGAATCTCCTTAATATATTTTCCTTGGCCTTGACATTTGAAATGGTTGACTTTGGGTTAAGAAGTTTTCTCCACTAAAGCAGATGTCCCTGGTTACTAGTTGAAGACTAGACCTCAAAGATCCCATCTTCAAAAGGGAGGATTAATACATCAAAAACACTGCTTCCTCTGTCAAAAATCAACACATTTCATCTGACAGCACTATCCTGTCCAAGCCATAAGCAGTGGCAGTTGGCTCACTGACAGTCCTGAGACCAGTAATGTTTCTAGAAGTGTTTGTGTCCTGGCACTGGGAGCCATTACAACTCTGCTGTAGTGACATGACAGCTTTCCAAAGTAAGCCCTTATGATTTTGTTCATCTTCTAACCAAACTTTAAATAGAAGTTTTTAGTCTTCTTGTATTCCACCTAGATATTGGGCTTGTTTGTCTTTCTGGAGACTTGAGTGATCAAATCTATGTTCCATTGTATATTTGGCATAAAAAAATCATGTTGTGAGTTTGTTGCAACTTGATTGCCTATAGTATCTGTGATCAATCATTTTAGGTCTATGAAGGTGACATAGCTTGGATGATCCTCTTTCCCTGAGCACTGGTGATGATCCTGTATTCTCATCCTGGAAGACACTGTCTTAGGAATTTATGATGTAGAATCAGTGCCCGTTGTGTGTTTCTTCAACGTGGCTTTTGGGGAAGATTGATGTGGCTCATTAGAGAATGACTTAGACCCAAGAGCTGCTACTGCAGTCAATATACTTATTTCAAACTATAAAAATATAAAAACACAAAGAGCTAGATTATAAACCTGACTTGGGAATTTGTCTTTTCATATATTTCTTGATGCGTTATGTCAAATCATTTTAGAGATTTTTAAAGTTGGTGTATATTTGTATTGCTTATCGTCTTCTTCAACTTGTGTTTTCTGCTCAGTGTTTTATCTGTGAGATCTACCTTTGCTGATATGAGAAGCTGCAATTCCTTCACTGTTGCATAACATTTCATGGTCTGAATATACCTGGATTTATTTATTTTTTTCATTTTCCTGCTGATGTTTTATTGGATGTTTCTATCTCCCCGCCCCCATTATTGCAAATAATGCTGCTGTGGTTACAAAAGAGAGGATCGATGGATTTAATTATATTAAAATAAGCACTACATCAAAAACATTTTAAGGAAGCAGAAAAGACAATGCATTGAATATATTTTCAGTGCATATAGCCAACAGGAGGTTGATACTCAGGATGCATAACGATTCTTACAAATCAATAGGAAAAAGATAACAAGCTCCATTGAAAAATGTGAAAAAGTTATGAGACAATTTACAGAACAGCTGAAGACTAAACCCAAGTAACCCAAAAACATGCTCCATCTCACTACAAATCAAGAAAAATGCAAGTGAAAACTAAAATAACTACACACATCACACTGTAAAAATTAATAAAAAGTGATGAGCCCAAGTGCTAGCAAAGATGTGGATCGATGAACACCCTTTTTATCCAGCTTGAGGAAGTATGAATTGGTTTAGCGGCCATTTTGGAGAACAGATGGGCAATATCTAGTAAGGTTTAAAATAAGACACCTCCCACCCCCAACTAAGCTTCTCTAATGCTGAAAATGTACACAAATGTTCTTTACAGTCCTTTACAACAAGCAGTGTTTTGTTAGTATAATTTAGACATTGCAGATCATACTAATTTTTAAATTAGAATGACTTAGCTATCTCCATACTTAACCATCAATGTATGTGAATGTAAAATAAACTTTGGTGGCCAGTAAAAATCACGATTGGCTCTAATGGACTCATTCATTTTCTGTTACATTTATTATGTGCCTACTATGTATAAGGGTATATTAGTGCTGGGGTGAATAAGACATAGTAGTTAGTGGTAATTAATGTAAGTTTTTAAAAATTACTCAAAAACTCCTATCTCTGCTGTTACATATCTGTCCCAGGAGGCAAGTTCCAGCCTTGCAGAGACAGTAACCTTTTTTGAATGAATCCAACCTGCTTTTTGTTGTCTATCTCGTCACGACTATAGATACTGCTCAGTCATCACTAACTGAGGGTGATCAGTGACCAAAGCTTTGCTTACCTGTCTCCTGGGCTCTCATCTAGAAAGAGTCCTTAAAGGTATCCATTTAGTCACTGGCAGGAAATGAATAACAGATACCGAGTGGCTTGTGAAATTACAAAGCACAGACAGACATAATTCCCTGAAGTTCCATCTTTCAGAGTTCTCCCATTCAGTTTCTAGGATACAGAGGGACTAAGAATACTAAATCCTGGTAAAGAAGGAAGGGAAACATTTCTTCACTGCTCTGAAGACTACATTGCTCCTAAAGCATTTCAGAGTGGAAAGGAAATGGATTTTTTTTTAAGCATTGTTTTTTCTGTTTGTTTTGTTTTTTTTCAGAGAAGGATGTTGACAACATTTGTTTTCTATTTATCAAATGTAGTGTCCCATATATTTTGGGGGTGACAAGCTGATTTTTCTATTTCCCATATTCACCAAATTGATGAAAAATTCTCTCTCTATTGGCAAATTGGATTTTAATCTCAGCTTGACGTCAAGGCCTGCAGTGTTCATCTAGTTAAACCAGTCAATAAGATGGGAATATTGCAGGCAAGTAATATTCTACCTTTCCTTAGAGATGAATAATTTTGTGTGAGTTTTGGGCAAAAATAACCTTAGACTTACCATGAAAATTTTCTGCTTTGAGGAAATGGTCCCTGCCTGTATCATGTTTCTCAAACGTGCACTTCCGGCTGGCTTTCTCCTGCCTTGTGTAGCAACAATGAGGAATGGAGGTACATTTTGCTCTTCTTAGATTTTCCTTCAAGTAAACTGGCCAGGCTCGGGGGCTGGTCCTCAGCATCAGAGCAAATGTGTTAATGTCATAGACCCGTACATGGCAGAGAGCACAGATACACTTTGAGCAAATTACATCTTTTCTAGTCGCACCAGGACACTTGGGAGGAATTTCTGTGACTTCCCTTTGCCCTATTGCTGCAGGAGGGGCCTGCCTGCTCCTTGCAAATGTCTCTTCTATTCCCGTCTACTATGTGTTATTACTCTGCAGAAGCAGAATAGACACCCACATAAAATTTAGTTTTGATGTTGAGATGGATGATGCCCCCCACACACAGGGTATGAAAGGTTTATGAAATTCATCGTGAGGCTTTCTGGATAGAGCAGGGCTTGCAAAAGCAAAAAATGGAGACGAGCTTGGGGTCTCTGTAATGCTTATGGGGTGGGCGAGTGTTTCCCCATGCAGTCAGGAGCTTGTGTACTTTAATTTTTCAGTCCCGCCAAAGGACGGAGCACCAGGGTTTCTTATCAGCTTGCCCAGATGTTGGACACAAGGGGGAGATGCTTAAAAGTTGTCAGCAAGCATCAAAGAGTGGGGTCGGTCTATGATATATGTGTGCCCTATGCATTGTTATATGTTTAGCAACATCGTTGACCTCTACCTGAGAGATGTGAGTAGCAACCCCCTCTTTTGCCCAGTTGTGATAACTAAATGTCCCCTGGGTGTCAGAACTGCTCCCGGTTGAAAACCACTGGCTTAGATCAATCCTTTTTCACCTTGGAGCAGAGATTTTGCACAGTGGGGTGGAGTGGTGTGAAATGCATGCTGAGGAGTGTGGCACTTCAGAGCCACCCTGTCACACAACTCCAGAGAGCACTCTTCGCATTGTGTTTTATTTAATGGCACCCCTAGCACATCTCCCCTGTGCACGGTACTCTTTGAGTTGTTTGAAATGGAAGTACCATGATGGTTATCTATGCAATATACATTCTCCCTTTCCATCCGCAGTCACACATCCATGCTCCCTTCAGTCATGAGAGTCAGCCTCGACCACCTGTGAATTAGGTGAAGTTCATCTTTAGTACTGCTTCTCTGTCTATACATCTTGCTTTTGACAACTTTTCCCACCCACTTCTGCCCTCAGGTTTCCTTGAATTCACCAAGTTCTCTGGCTGTCACCAAAAGTCCACTGTGCATTAGTACAGTGGGTTTTAGGAAGGGCTGATAAAGGAATGAATCTCTAATAGTGGAACCAAGAGTCCCTATAACACCTGGTCACAGTAATGATTCTAGCATTAGCTAATGCGTTGACCATTCATTTCATGCCAGTTACCAGGCTAGGCATAGTATTTGTATGTCTCGTTTATGTTCAACTATCAGCTTATGCCATAAGTCTCTTGATCGTTCCCACAAAGCAAGGCTCGGAGAGGTTAAGGAAGTTTCCCAATGTTAAATAGCCAATGGGTAATGGATGTGGGATTTGAACCCATGTGGTCCAACTCCATGGTTTAGGCTCCTAACCTCCAATTATACAACACACATAATCACTGTGCAGCTAACCATTTTCTGTACCCACATATAAGGTTGGCTTTGCTCATCCTGACCGCTAAAAAGAGACAGAAGAGCTGAAGTGGAAGCTGAAAGGCCAGAGGGACGCACTAGCCAGACAGGCTGTCACGGGGGCAGTCTGAGGGTCAGGCTTGAATCAGGTGGGACAAACTAGATATCATGTAAGTGGGTGAGGCTGGACCAGATTGGAGATGGAGAGCAGGACACCAGACCCAGAGCACTAAGTCTCAAACAGAAAGCCAAGCAAAGAGTGCGGAGTTGGTAGACCCCAAGGGCGGACCTGGAAGTGAGTTGCAGTGTGACCACTGGTGAGGACTCAGAGTCCAGGACCCCTGAGAGCTTGCAGCTGTCTGCCTGGGCCTGACTGAGTTAAAAGCAGAGTGTTGAGACCAACTCCATCTGCTTGTCCCGTCTTGTGTAGGAGCATGGCACAGTCAAGGTGGCATGGGATTTCTTGGGGGATAACAACCGCACACACAAAGAAGCAGGACCCACACCTACTCCTGCAAGGCCAACCCACTACATAGCTTCAGGGCAGATGGAGTTACCAGTTACTCAGGGGTTGTAATTTAGGTAAACTAAAAGAACACCATTAGCAACAACCACCCCCCGATACCCCTCCCTTCCCAAATGTCTCCTCCGAGCTACCTTTTAGGGCATGTCAAAGATGCATTTATTTGGATTAGAGCTCATGTAAATGTCTGTAAAGCTATAATGGTAGCCATAACCTTCCAATAGTACTTTAAGAGAACACGGATTTCCATTGTGAAAATGGAATGAGCCCTTGTGGATGAGCCACAGAACAGGTGGGTTTTGATGGTGGCGTGGCAGGGAAGGGAAGGTTCTGGGTATGAAGAACTGCTCAGGAAGAGCTAGGCCAGGTGGGCACAGCTGTGGTAATTCATTTCAGCATGAGGCAGAGCGAGGACACAGGGACACAGGGAGGTGCTGGCTATGAGAAGAGGCACAGAAAGGGAGGTAATCATGAGGTCAGAGTGGGAGGGTTGGTGACATACTAAAACCTGACTTGCACATTACCTTAAACCTTTCAGGGTCCTAACCCTTTGACTAAGTTTTTTTTGTTTGTTTTGTTTTTCAGTTGTTGAGCTTCATTTTGAATTGTTTTTCTCCACTAACTTTTTAAACAGTATTTTAAATAATTTTTGTTTTTGGTAGTTTTGGGATACCCTGACTTTCTCTGTGCACACTGGGTGTGACACATCACGCAGTTTGAGTCACTGGGACCAAAAATTTTCCTGTAAAACGTCCTTGCCAATTTCTAGGGAATTCATACTTTTTCAAAAGCCTAAGTGTCCGCTGGCAATAATGGAGGAGTGTTTGCAGCAAAAAAACTTCTTGAAGACGATATATTGTGGCATCATTTCACCAAATGCTAGTTCAGCTTTGGGCATCATGAGCAGGGAGCATGGGAACATAGTTCCAATGGAGGCACTAAAACGTGGAGCGTTTTGCACTTGAACTATTAAGCTGAGTTGTAAACATTTAAGCAGAATATCAAATGAGGAAGCCAGCTGTGTACATATGAACACAGGCTATTCAAGAAAACCAGCCGCTCTGCAGACCATCTGAGGTTTAGTAATGAGAACAGTCAGTAGAAGCCTGTGCTGGGAGGAATGTTTTATTAATGCCATGTTACCAGTTGTTTCAAAAATGACTTTAAAAAAATGGGCTCCTTGAAGCATTCTATGCAATTGAGATGTGCCAGGGAAAAGTGGGACTAGCTGGAGCGGGTTGTGGGGCCTCTTACGGCAGAGGCCAGGCCCAGAGAGAAGATGCCGTGAGGTGGGAGCGGCTGAGTGAGGGCAGGGAACACGGGGAGGGGCGGTTTCTGTGGGCAAATGTGAAGACGGAGAAACAGGGCTCTAGGTCCAGGGGTCAAGGCTTCACTAGGAGGCAGGGGCACTGTCACACCATCACATTGGAAGGGTTCCATACCGGTGTGCCCTGGGAGGAGGGTAGGTGTGGAGAGCAGCTACAGTGTTTGGACAGGTTCAAGCCTCGGACTAATGAGAGGGCACAGTCCTCTCATTGCCACGTGCAAGTCCCAGCTTGGAGGGCAGGGCCCTCCCAGCACAATTATCGCCAACAGCTGTAGTTGTAAGCTTGAACCTATGGTCCGAACATGTGCCTAAGTGATGTGGGCTTGATAGAGTTCAAGAGCACGTAGTTGAGTAGGATCGAAACCCACGAGAATGTTGTAAACATCTTGATCACACCCTTACTTTGCCTTGTGGAAATCTGGCTATAAAATAAAGACATAGCTTGTGGGCACGGTCGCTGTCTTTCAGAAGCAGTGTCCCACTGAGCCCCAGCTTTCATTTTCTTGTCTGTCTTTTCTAAGCCTTTCAGCCGTCCCCACTCAGGGTCACCCTTGGCCGTGCCTGCTCCGAATAGGTAGGGAGGGACCTTACCTAGGTCTTTAAGAAAAGTCTTTTCATAAGAAGGACCGACCTGCTGGCAGCACTCTATTTTTAGGCGCTCCTTAAAAAAATAAAAAAATAAAAAAAATTTCTTCAACCTCTAAATTACTTGTGAAATATTTCCGACATACTGCAAGGGATTAAGAAGCTAATGACCACCTAGGTATGCATTGCTCAGCTTAAGAAATAACACAAGAGTGACGCTTGAGCAAGGTGGGGGTTGGGGACAGACCCCTGAGCAGTAGAAAACCTGAGCATAACAACTCTCCTCCACTTCCTGGTCTAACTTCTGATTCTACAGTCAGCCCTTGGAATCCCCGAATCCCCGCTGCAATGACCATGGTTGAGAATCCGCAGTTGGGAAACCACAGTTTGCAACAGGAAAATACTGTTTTTGATTGTGGTTGGGAATCTACGGTTGGCAAATGCAAAAGTAGGGTTTTCCACCCGCGGTTGTGAAGCCTGCGGACAGGAAGGGCTCACAGTATTTACTGAAAAAAAATATCCACATCTAAGTGGATCCTGCAGCTCAAACCCCTGTTGTTCAAGGGTCAACTGTACCCGGACTGTGGAAGCCCATCACCGGGGGTAAGCACTCTCCTGAATTTCCATGTTTATCATCGCTGCTGAGGTGGTCCTTTTTCTATGACACGCAGGTATTTATGTACAAGGCATAGCATTGTTTTGCATATTTAAAATATGTCTTAGCTTTGTCTATTCAATCCAAAATTCGTTTAGTCAAGGAACAGAGAACTGGCATTTATATCTGGAAATTCACAGACAATCTTTCATTTTATATGGCTAAATAATTATTGATTAATTTGGCTAACATGGTTTCAGCACCAGGATTGAACCAACTATTTAAATATAACTGCTCAGCCCTAGCCGGTTTGGCTCAGTGGATAGAGCTTCGGCCTGCGGACCAAAGGGTCCTGGGCTCGATTCAGGTTGGGGCTCACGCAGGAGGCAACCAATTGATGTGTTTCTCCCTGAAAATCAATGGAAAATATCCCAGCTGAGGAGGATTAACAACAATATATGTATCTGCTCACAGTGAACCGAATTTATCTTGCTGGCTTATTTTCCTATGAGGGATGCTTATATTTCTCAGAGCCTCAGATTCTGAGATCCTAACTTGTAAACTAATGATAGCATGTGAGAAGAATGACAAATGCTTAGTATCTTGGCTGTTTCCTTCTCAAAAAAGCCTTTTTAAATGTTAAAAATACTGTAACATTGTGCATTGCACAACATACATTGTACAAAAAGAAAAACATTTTTATAGCATCCCACATAGTATAATTGAAGAGAAGTGCTGTATAGCATATTTCAAATGCAGGCTGTCATCTTAGATATATATCCTTTATATTGCTGCTAGGAGTTGTTAGGTGTTTGTGTACTATAGAACAAACACAACAATACCATCTCTCTCCTGTTTCAATAACATGTTCCTTTGAACAGAAAAATGTAAACAGGTAATAAGAGGAACCAGTCTTGGAGAAAACATTTGAGCATAGTATAGTTTAATGATGTTACACAATGTTTTTCTGATTTTTAAAAATTCTTTATTGTTTAAAGTATTACGTATAGTATTACATATGTCTCCTTTTTCCCCCCTTGACTTCTCCCTGGCCACGCCCCCCCACACACACATGCCCTCATCCTCCCCCCTCCAGTGTCTGTGTCCATTGGTTATGCTTATACTAGTATGCATGCGTACAAGTCCTTTGGTTGATCTCTTACTCTCCCCCCCACCTCTCCCCTGCCTTCCCTCTGAGGTTTGACGGTCTGTTTGATGCTTCTCTGTCTCTGGATCTATTTTTGTTCATCAGTTTATGTTGTTTATTATATTCCTGTTTTTCTGATTTTTGATGGAAAAATGAAGATGTTGGGGAAGTCATCCATTTTTAAATCAAAGAGGAAATGGCAGTAAAACTGTAAATAAAATAACATGTTTGGAAACTTGGGCCACTGAAAATTTTAACCAAAGAAAAGCATGACGGTTTTTTTCTGTGTTTTAAGAAGAAGTCTGTTCTGAAGGCCAAGTTTATGAAGGGCTAGTCTCATAGGTTGCATATGTTTTATCATTATCATGGTTTACTAAATCTCTCCCTGTCTGTTGGTTGATATTGTGAATGTCTATGACAGTGGACAATCCACTCATTCTCCCTTTGGAGTTGAGGTTTAAAGTCAAGTTGCCCTGGGAGAATATAGCAAAATGATTTAAATTTAAAATAAGGCCTCCATTTCTGATACCAGATCCTTAAGTAGAACAATTTTGGTGGATAGACAAGGGAGGAGAATGTAGAAGGGAGAATGTAGAAGGGAGAATGTAGTAGGCATGAGGACCCCAAACTGAAAATATATCTGTATATTGTGATTTCTTAATAAAATTCAAATGGCAGCTACTTCTCTTCTCAAATGTCAATGTCATAGTAAAGATTTCAGTGTGTATGTGATATGTATCATGCCTAAAGTACTTAGGAAAGACAATTTTGTTTTTGACATTGGCTATGTCCTTACTCCACGTTTGCTAGTGAATTCCTTATCACACTCCAGTCCCGAGAATCATGCTGAACACCATGGAAATGTTTAATAGATGCTTTTTGAGAGACAGGACACAGGTTTCCTCCTGCTGGCCTGTGCCATGGGGAAGAGGTAGAAATCATCAGACAACTACTAGTTTTCTCTTGGAAGCTCTGTTAGGGAACAATACCAATTTTATTACAATTGTGTATAAATATAAGAAATGGTATTATACAATCTCACCACTTTAATTAGTATTTTTATCATATAATCAGTATGTGATGTAACTAATATGTAATCAATGGCCAATGGTTTGGTGTCAGTAGTAAATGGTCAGAGTTGGTACAAGAATGTTCCTTAACAATTGTTAAATATTGATAAATTTAAAAATAAAACTTGCACTCTCTGTGGCAGACAGAAAAACAACTGAAGCTTTGTCCAGCTTGTGGAGAGTCAGTCCAAGAATACACGGTCCAGACAAAATCCATTTGTTGGGTCAAATGCTATTTAAATGCATGTTGTGGACAGACATTTTTCTTGGTTATTTACTACGAGAGGTCCAATGCACAAAGATTCGTGCAAGAATGGGCCTTCCTTTCCCTAGCTGCCGGCACTGCCTTCGCTCCGGCTGGAGTTGCCTTTCCGCCTTCCCACGCTGCCCAGAGGCCCAGAGTGGCTGGGGCGGTGCGAAACGCCTGTGTTGTCACCATGGTGATGATGCAAGCGTCCCGCCCCTGGCCGCTGTGTATGCAAATTAACCCACCATCTTTGTTAGGTTAATTTGCATACTCACTCCTGATTGGCTGGTGGGCATCACGAAGTTACAGTCAATTTGCATCTTTCTCTTTTATTAGTGTAGATAGGTTTTGAGAGAAATTTCTGAATATTATGTAAGCAATGGTTTGGCCACAGGAATAAAAGGAAGTAGTATTACATTTTTTGTTTAATAGAATTGAAGTTGGACATTAATGACATCCTGAATATTAGGATTTGGATGAGTACATTTGTTAAAAACATCCTGACTATTTGGTTCATATGGAAGTCGCTACTCTGTTCTAACAACTAAAAAGCTGAAGAGGCCTGGATGGTGTGGCTCAGTGGTTGAGCATTGACCTATGAACCAGAAGGTAACGGTTTGATTCTTGGTCAGGGCACATGCCCAGGTTGCGGGCTTAATCACCAGTGTGGGGCATGCAGGAGGCCAACTGATGATTCTTTCTCATCATTGTTTCTATCTCTCTCTGACTTCCTCTCTGAAATAAATAGAAATATATTTAAAAAAATAAAAAGCTGAAGAGTCCAAAAAAATCAACAACTTTTTTTTCCTTAAAAAATGGCTTTTTGGGATACAATTTACATACCATAAAATTCATCCTTTTAAAGTGAGCAAGTCAATGGTTTTGAGAATATCCACAGAATTGTTCAACCATCACCACAGTCAATTTTAGCACATTTTCATCAACCCTTTGCTCTTTAGCAGTCATTCCTCACTCCCCAACCTGCTCAGTCTCTGGAAACCAATGATCTACTTTCTATCTCAATGGATTTGCCTATTCTGAACATCGCATGTACATGGATCGTATAATATATAATCTTTTAAAAAACTGTTAACCAGTTATTTTATCTTCCTAAAAAACTTTTTTTCCCCAAGCCATACATTTTATTCACAGGACTTTGGATAAAGATGCTATACAGTCATGTCACTCATTCATTATTGTATTCAACAGATATGTATTGAGCACCCACTTACCAAGCACTGGGATAGATCTTGCATATACAATTTTGAGCAAAAATAAACCTAATTTTATGAAACTTAGAGTCTAACATGAGAGACAGGCATTAGTCAAGCAATTACACACATTTTATATTTATATATAGATATATAATCTAAAAAACTTTGTATTAAATTTATTGGGGTGACATTAGTTAATAATGTTATATAGGTTTTAAGAGCACAATGTATAATACATCATCTGTAAATTGCACTGTGTATTTACCACCCAAAGTCAAGTCTCCTTCCATCACCATATATTTGACCCCCTCTACCCTTTACTACCTTCCTCTGAACCTCCTTCCCTCTGGAAACCCCCATACTGTTGTTTGTTTGTCTTGTTTGTTCATTTGTTGTTTTCAGTTTTATATCCCATATATGAGTGAAATCATATGGTTCTTTACTTTTTCTGTCTGACTTAATTTGCTTAGCATGATATTCTCAAGACCCATCCATGTTGTCACAAATGGCATATTTCACCTTTTCTTATGGCAGAGTAGTATTCCATTGTATATATGAACCACACCTTTATCTATCATTTATGGAAGGACAGGTTCAGTGTTTTCATGACTTAGCCACCATGAATAATGCTGCAATGAACATAGGGGTACATACAGCTTTATGAATAAAATAACTTTTCTTGATCTGTATGAGAAGGGAGGAAACAGAGCAAACAATTGCCTCCAAGATTGAAGAGACAGATAGGTGATTACAGGGAGTCTGGGCCTACTTCTAGTAGTTCCTTTTACCCAATACATCATGTCTGGTTATCAAGGAAAAAAGGCATGCTAATGAACCCTAGGCACTAGTGAGGGGCTAATGCAGGGTCTAGGAGAAAAATAGGGAAGATCTGAAATAGAACTGTAGGCATGGAAATGGACAGATGGGACAGCTGCCATCAGCCTGCCATATAGTTCAGTGTGTATAATGAATACATCTTTTACTGAGTTACCTCAACAAAGAGGCTCAAGATTATCATAAGTGGAGCATAGTTTTGTAAAGCCATCTTTTGTCATCACTTTCATTTTCATGATGAAGGGGAGAATCAGAACACAGCTCTTTTACAGGAAGAACATAATTTTGCATAGTTGGTATTGGTAATCTCAAACCAGACATTTAAAGTGTTCTTGTTTTCTTTAATAATCTTAGGTTATTTAGGTGGGTACCTCTCTTTACAAAAATATGTTAGCCTCTAAAATTTTTGTTTGAAATTTGGTGAGAGATCACAGCTTTTGTGGTTCATTAGTCTCTGTGCCCACAATCAGTAGCACTGCCCTCAGAACTGTGCTAGAATCCTGATACACCTGCTGTCCAGCTTGATGGAGCTCACAGCAGGGCCAGTGTTTTGGGAGACTGCTGAATTGGGTGGAATCTATGGTAGGCAGAATTCTAAGATGACCTCCAACCCTTGAGTGTTGGAGGGATCTGTAAATAGGGTGCGTTATCACTCTCCTGACTAGGTTATGTTACATGGCACAGTGGCTTTATTAAGGGGAGGTTATTCTGGGTGACCTGACCCAATCAGGTGAGCCCTTAAAAGGAAGGATGCCCTTCATTAGAGAGGGATTTAAAGTCTGGGAAACTTGAAGCATAAGACAGATTGAACCTGAGAAAGATTCTCCATTGTTAGGTCAACTGTAAAGAGGACAGGGTGTCTTTGACTATTACTGAATAATGGAAGAAATCTATCATTAACATAGAAAGATGATATACACAAAGTATAGACTATCCTGGACATGATGGGAAAGACATTGGCATATCTTCACTAGTGTCGGGCATTGAAGACATGGCATTTATACTATGTCATAATGATGATACAAGGAAAAGTATATTCACCATCTAGGAGCATAGATAAGACCCTTTTCTGAGAAACCATACCATTTTTAAAATAGGGTGTTTCTTTGTCTGTTCCATGGTAACATATGCTGCTGGGTATTACATTAAAAAGATGCTCACTCTTTGAAGTTTTTGCAGTCTTTGTAAGGCTGTTTCTCTGGCTCAGAATCACTGGCAAGTTTTTCACTAATAAAACATTCTAGTCCTCTTAATATACTTATTTGCTATGAAATAACACTTTAAAATGATATTCTAAACTTTTAAATTATTAGTTTGATGTTACTTCAAGATCTTACTGAATTGTCAGCAACTCTGATGTTCCAATACATGTTAGTTTGTACTTCAATTCCATTGAGCTTTTTGAAAATATGCCATTACAAAATGTTGGTACACTGTTGGTAGAAATGCAAAGTGGTACAGCCTCTATAGAAAAAAGCATGGATATTCCTTAAAAATTTTAAACTAGAGCTGTCATGTGATCCAGCAATCACACTTCTGGATATTCATGCAAAATAATTGAAACCAGGATCTCAAAGAGATGTTAGCATGCACATGATCATCGCAGAAGTATTTACAGTAGCTAAGATGTGGAAACAAGTTTGAATGTCAATTGAAAGATGAGTGGATAGCCCGGCAGGTGTGGCTCAGTGGTTGAGCATCCACCTATGAACCAGGAGGTCATGGTTTGATTCCCGGTCAGGGCATACGCCCAGGTTGCAGGCTCGATCCCCAGTGTGGGGTGTGCAGGAGGCAGCCAATCAATGATTCTCTCTCATCATTGGTGTTCTCTCTCTCTCCCTTTCTCTCTGAAATCTATTATATATATATATAGAAAAGAAAATGTGGTATAGATACACACTGAAATATTATTAAGCCTTACAAAAGAGGAAATTCTGCAATATGCAACAACATGGATAAACCTTGAGGACAAGTAAAATCAGTGAAATAAGCCAGTCACAGAAAGACAAATTCATGGGATCAAATAGTGGAATGGTGGTTGCTAGGGGCTAGAGGAAGGGAGAGATGGGGAGCTACTAATAATGGGCATAAAGTTTCAGGTAAGTGAGATGAATAAGCTATAGAGATCTGCAGTACATCATACCTATAATCAACAACAATGTATTGTACACTTAAGAATTTGGTGACAGAGTAGATTTCTTGTTAAGTGTTCTTATGATAATAAAATAAAAATTTAAAATGAAATTATTAAAGGAAAACTAATGTTTTAATGCTGAAATACAGTGGATAGTTGAGAATTTATTAAAATAAGATGGTGATGTAACCATCTAAACCAGTCTCCTTTTCACTTTACATCCAAATCCCATAGAGCAAATATTCTGGGGATGTAATTGTGGTGCCTCTTTCAAGTATTCAATAATAGCATTGCTAAATTGATACTATTTGCACATTTAAATAGAGGAAATATCAGGATTCCCAAATATCAAAGCTGCTCTTAAGGGATAAAAATGTAACCATTGTGGATGTTTAAAGAGAGTTCATGCAGATTCTGGAGGCAATTTTCAGAGTTCTAAGCATGTAATGAATAATGTCAACACCATGGAACTAAGTGTAAAAACCTCAAGGTGACTCCTTTGGAAAGGACGGTACTCATTTGATGGATGGACAAATTTTCCCTAGTTTCTGGGGTTGCATTTGCCTTTATGTTCATGGCTTATTTCTCAAGTGGTTGTGACAAGACAGTAGAGAGGGAGCTTTGGGACCATGATGAGGCAGCTATTTGCTCTGCTGGAAAGAACTGAATTAGAGTGATCAATAGAAGAGTCAGAAGCATGACCTTGCTTCTTGAAACCTGCTTCTTTATCTTCCCATAACCAGATCCTTTCATCATCAAAGCCTAGTTGACATGCCACCTCTTCTTTTGTTTATTCACTCATTCATTCATTTCTTTTACCCCTCCTCGTCCCATTCAGTAACTATGAGCATTTGCTATGAGCCAGCACTGTTCCTGACACAAGGAATTACCAGAGAGCCAGAGGGAAATGATCTCTGCTGTCAGATGGCTAATCAGACTCTATATTTCTCTTATGGCAATTTGGTTATTTGGGCATATCACATTCTCCTATAAGACAGTGAGTGTTTAATGTCAGTATCATATCACAATGTTTTACAACTAAAGGACAACTGATATATGATGAATAAATGAATGGACAAGTGAGTGAATAAATAAGTGAGTGAATGAACCAATCTTTTTTGACCTATTGTGCCTGAGTAATGTAACAATTTTTTTCTTTTCTGAAATTGCAACCCAACCTCCATCATTATGGGTTGGAGTCACATAAAATACTTGGGCAGTGAGGAAGCCATTACAATGGAATTTACAAAACAAAACATTCAAAAGTATTTATGTGGAATAATAGAATATATTTTTATAACCTCACATAATTGAATCAGGATTGAAAAAATGACTGCAAATGCAAGATGATGTATTTACCGAATAGACTTAATACCTATTAAGAAGAGACCATTAATGGATATTAGGAAAGACTATCATTTTATGTAATAGTAGCAGAGGAAGTTTTTTAACTTCCTTAAATACTTCTTTATGCCAAATAATGACTCAATGAAGCATAGATTAGAAATTATCTCTATACTTTGGTTTACTTTAGAAAATAGTTTTCTTACATGTATGTAAACTAGCTTTGAGGAAAGAGTGAAATACTTTTATAGTCTACCCTTTCTCTCAACAGGACAAGAAATTTAGCATGCATGTATTCCCTTTACACTCTTCTTCCTTCTCTAACTAACTCCCATGTTGACATCTTAAGGAATTTTATGTCTGGTTTGTTTAGTTCAGTGATGGCGAACCTATGACACGTGTGTCAGCACTGACACACGTAGCCATTTCTGATGACATGCGGCCACTGAGGCGGCCGCATGCCGAGAATGAAATATTTGCTGCTCCTGAGGATGAAACATTTGCAAAATAATGTTTTTTCCTCAAAGTGACACACTACCCGAGTTATGCTCAGTTTTTTGACTAAGTTTGACACACCAAGCTCAAAAGGTTGCCCATCACTGGTTTAGTTAGTGCATATACACACACCAACTGATTTGAATTTAGTGATCTTTTTTATTACTTTCGTACCATGTTTCTTGTTCATTACTTCCAGATTTATTTTTCTTCTTGCTGAAATACATAATCTAATAATTCTTTCAAAGTAGATGGATAGTAAACTTTCAGAGGTCTTACATGTTTGAAAACACCCTTAATTTGTGAAAGAAGCTGAGTGACTGAATTTATTCCACTGACGGCAAGATTTGGGCCTCCTTACCAATCCTACTAAATCCAAATTGACTATCTAATAGCTGCTGACACCATGGCTCCAGTCCCCAAAATTTGCCCCATGACTAATATAGCCTAACTTTCCCATCCATTCCGAGAACTGGAACAGTGAAAATTTTTCAGAATATAGTGGAACTTTGACCTTCATCAGTTTAACATATGAATTCCGTAGGCTGTCTGCTATCTTGCGCTGTATGTTGTGATGGTCTTAGTAAAGGCTTAAGCTTACAGCATTTAGCTGGTTTTTCTTTCACAGATTCATCCTCCTTGCTAAATGATAGCTTGGCTAAATGTTATGTTCCCTAAGAATTTTTAGATTTTGTTTCCTTACCTCATGGCACCCAGTGTTGCTGCTAAGTCTGTCTGTTCTTCAGAGGTCATTACCCTCCCCAGGTTTCCACCTTCTTCTGCAGCCTCCGGCAGTTTCCTGCCAGGTCCATGCCAGACCGCCGTGGCTTCCGGGGTGCTATCTTATTTAGGCACCCACATAACTTCCTTCAAAAGTCCTTACTCTGCCTTTAAAAAAAAAAGAAATCCCTCTGTACTTATTAATTTCTTTAAAATATAACTTAAAAATAATATATAATGATTTAGTGTTTAAAAGGGAGATTTCAGCATGTGCTCAGATTATTCTTTTTGTGTGTTTGTTGGATGCGTTCATACCAAACTGTATTCCTGGAGAATAGCATTGGGTGTCCCGAGGAGGATGCTTATTTTTACTTTATACTTTTTTTTTTTAATTTCTTTATTGATTAAGGTGTCACATATTTGTCCTCATCCCCCCATTCCCATCCCACACCCTCCCCACGGATGCCCCCACCCCCCTGTTGTCCTTAACCATTGGTTAGGCTTATATGCATGCACACAAGTCCTTTGGTTGATCTCTACCCCCTACCCCCACCTTCCCCTACCCTCCTTCTGAGGCCCGACAGTCCGATCGATGCCTCCTTGTTTCTGGGTCTATTCTTGTTCATCAGTCTATGTTGTTCATCATTTCCCCTAGATGAGTGAGATCATGTGTTACTAGAAATATACTTATAAGAACCGAATGTGAGACGAGCAGTAATAGTTATGCTGACAGGCAAATGAATCAGTCTGTAGTGAGTTTCTTTCTGGACCAACAGTTCTTTTGAGACCCAATTTCAATGTCCACCAGTTCCTTATGTGTACATGTCGGCACTGACTTTTCAGCTCTGGATGGTGGACAAATGGTGGTAATGCAGGTCCGACTCCCTCTGGTTTGGTCTTGCCTGGACCCAGGGGCACGGCCTCACCCAGACCTGGGACCCAGCATCACCCGGGCCCCGGGGCGCGTGGCCTCACCCGGACCCAGGGGCGCGTGGCCTCACCCGGACCCAGGGGCGTGCGGCCTCACCCAGGCCCGGGATCCAGCCTCACCTGGACACAGGGGCACATGGCCTCTCCCGGACCCAGGGGCGCGCGGCCTCACCCGGACCCGGGACCCAGCCTCACCTGGATCCAGGGGTGCACGGCCTTGCCCGGACCCAGGGGCGCGCGGCCTCACCCGGGCCCGGGACCCAGCCTCATCCGGACCCAGGGGCGCGTGGCCTCTCCTGGACCCAGGGGCGCGGCCTCTCCTGGACCCGGGACTTTATGCATTTCTTTATTTGACTTTTTGCTCATTGGTTTTCCTTTGATTAAAAAATAATGGCATACATGATGTATTAGACAGCTTCCTTTTCCACCTCCAGATGCCCCACCAGCTTTCTCCGCCTGCTCTGGCCCTTGCCTGTGCTGCTTGCCTGTGTGGATAGCATTAAGAGCGCTGAGCCCCATGTTTTCTGGTTGGGTTTTCCCAATGGGAATCCCCGGCAGGAAACCAGGCAGCAGGAGGAGAGTGCCATGGGATATTAATTCTGTGGCCTTGCAGCCTGTCCCCTCCACACACACCTGATCACCCTGTGTTGGTTTTGCCCCTGACAGTTCCCTCTGGCCTTTTGCACAAGAGACCCTCATTTCATCATTTTGTTGCTATTGTTGATCCTCACCTGAGGATCTTTTTCCATTGATTTTTAGAGAGAGTGGAAGGGAGGGGGAGAGACACACAGAGAGAAACATTGATGTGAGAGAGACACATCGATTGTTTGCCTCCCTCCCGAACCCGCCCTAACCAGGTATGCAACCGAGGTATGTGCCCTTGGCTGGAATCGAACCTGGGACCCTTCAGTCCATGGGCTGATGCTCTACCCATTGAGCCAAACTGACTAGGGCCATTTCATCTTTTTTAAAAATTATTTTTCAATTACTGTTGACATAAAACACTATATTAATTTCAGGTGTACAACATAGTGAGTAGACATTTCTATACCTTATGACTCACGTGCTCACCTTGATCCTTCAGGCAGGGTTAGCAGTGGCTCCCGAGGGTGCAAGCTCAGAGAACCACTTCCATTGCCGCATTCTCTGCCGCATCCACTTCTATGTAATTGGTCCCTTTATTAATTTCTCCTCAAATGGCTCACTTGGAGTGTCATTTGTTTTTGCCCTGGACCCTGACCAAACCAAACCAACCAACCAAACAAAAAAACAAACAAACCCAAAAACAATGAAGTGTTCAGGTAACTTAATTATATAGATTGATCTCTGTGCTGTTTCATAACAGAATAAAATATTGAAGAGAGAATATAGGTGAAGGAAACGTATCCAAGTTAAAGGAAACATGCCCCAGAGGGAAGGTAACAGTAAACATTTCATGAGTCCAAACGTAAGGCTGCCATTTCTCTCCCTCTCTGTACTCATGCTGTTGCTGGGGTTCGGGCGGAGGGAACATGGGGCTGAGTGAGGTCTCGCTGATGCAGGTCCTTGGGCAGCACTGTGGAGCCTGCTGCAGGGTTTACAGAGCCACAGAGACCGCAGGGGCCGTGGGCCCTGTCCAGGGCACAAGTGAATGGTACAAAGTGCTGCCCGGTTTGTAATAAAGCGCTGGATTTATTTTGTGTGGCAGTGATTTAAACACCACCCCCACACTGCTGCTCCTTCAGTGTGCCTATAAACAAAAGCATTTTAGTGGCGAAAATATAGTGCAAATTTCCTCCCTGGCATTTTGGAGAGTGGCTACCAATGGCGATGGATTCCCCTTTCCCTTCACTGAACACTTGCTGTGAGCTTTCCAGGTGCCCACACCCTCAGCTGGGCTCCAGTGGGCAATATCCACTGTGTATGGTAGTGTGTGATAGTCATGGATATAATACTATCATTGTCCAATTTTACTGATGAGGAAGATAAGTTAGAGACTCGCCCATCATCAAGTCATTAGGTGATGAGCCGGCATTCAGACCTGAGCAGTTCAACTCTGAATCCCACACTCTTATCCATGACATTGTTCCTTCTTGTTATAATATCTATGCAGAAATACATATGCATATAGAATGCAGAAATATTGCTTTGTGCCTAACAACACACCACATATGGTGTTTCATTTCACTAAATACATCGTGTCATTTTAAATGATGGCATAATATTCAGTTGTATCAATACGCCAGTTTGCTTAATCAACCTCCTTGTTATATATTAACTAGAGGCCCGGTGCACGAAATTCGTGCACGGAGGGGGGTTGTCCCTCAGCCCAGCCTGTACCCTCCCCAATCTGGGACCCCTCAAGGGATGTCCGACTGGCCCGTTTAGGCCGGGATTGGGCCTAAATGGGCAGTCGGACATCCCTCTCACAATCCAGGACTGCTGGCTCCCAACTGCTCACCTGCCTGCCTTCCTGATTGCCCCTAACTGCTTCTGCCTGCCAGTCTGATCACCCCCTAACCACTCCGCTGCCAGCCTGTTTGCCCCCAACTTCCCTCCTCTGCTGGGCTGGTCACCCCTAACTGCCCTCTCCTGCAGGGTTGATCACCTCCAACTGCCCTCCCTTGCAGGCCTGGTCCTTCTCAACTGCCCTCCCTTGCAGGCTGGGTGCCTCCCAACTGCCCTTTCCTGCTGGCCATCTTGTGGTGGGCCATCTTGTGTCCACATGGGGGCAGGATCTTTGACCACATGGGGGCAGCTATATTGTGTGTTGCAGTGATGATCAATCTGCATAGTACTCTTTTATTAGATAGGATAGAGGCCTGGTACAGGGGTGGGGGCCAGCTGGTTTGCCCTGAAGGGTGTCCCTGATCAGGGTGGGGTTCCCTTGGGGTGTGGGGCGGCCTGAGCGAGGGGCCTGTGGTGGTTTGCAGGCAGGCCATGCCCCCTGGCAACGCAAGTGGAGGCTCCTGGTATCTGGAATTTATTTTCCTTCTACAATTGAAACTTTGTAGCCTGGAGCAGAGCCAAGCCTGAGGCTCCCTCCAAGGCCCGCAGTCATTTGTGTTGGGGTTATAATTGAAACTTTGTTGCCTTAAGCGGCTGGGCCCAGCCAGGGTGTGTGGAAAGCTTTGCTTCCCCTGTTGCTGGCGTCAACCCTGGCCTGCTCTCTCAAGCTCCATTCTGCTGCCATTTGTTTGAATTTGTTTACCTTCTATAATTGAAACTTTGTAGCTTGAGTGGAGGCTTAGGCCTGCAACGGCTGGCAGAAAGCTTGGCTTCCTCTGTTACCTAGGAAACCTTGCTCTCTGTGGCTGTAGCCATCTTGGTTTGGGTTAATTTGCATACTCGCTCTGATTGGATGGTGGGCGTGGCTTGTGGGCATGGCTTGTGGGTGTGTCGGAGGTATAGTCAATTTGCATATTTGTCAATTATTAGATAGGTTTTGCCTTGCTATAATCCCCTTAATAGTTTTTACTAATCTTGACTCCTCTCATAGTATAAGGTATGGCCCAAATATTTCCTGGAGCTTCATATCCTCACCTGTAAAATTATGATGATGCTAATAATAATACTTCCTTATTGAGTGATTAAATAGGTACAGTAATGTGGCACTTAATAATGGGGCTATGTTCTGAGAAATACATTATTAGATTTCTTGTTGTTCAAATGCCATAGAGTGCCACTTATACAAGCCTAGATGGTATAGCTCAATAGGCTCTATGGTAGGGCTGTTCCAGAGGTACAAGCCTGTACAGCATGTTACTGTGCAAAGCACCATGGGATTAAATCAAGCACAAGAGAAAATGATGCAATCAACAGATATGGTATACACAAGATTATGAGGCTGCTGCTGGTGTAACATGGCATATGGTTTTACAGCAAACATTTTTATAAGTAGAAAGAGTACACTCTAAAGTAAGGATAAAAAGCATAGTATGGTAAGTAACATGTTTGTTTCTAATCATTATCAAGATCATGTATTATATGTAATTGCATGTGCTATACTTTTATACGACTGGCAACACAGGCTCGTTTACACCAGAATCACCCGAGCAGGTGAGTAAGGCAATGCAGTATGTTATGACAGCTACGTAGTCACTAGGTGATAAGAATGTTTTAACTCCATCATGATTTTATGGGACCACAATGGTTTATGCAGTCCATGGTTGACCAACACATCATTATATGCATAATGAAAGCTGTTATTATGATTATGATTATATATTACAACTAGAGGCCTGGTAAATGAAATTCATGTGGGGGATGGGGTGGTCCCACAGCCTGGACTGCACCCTCTCCAATTTGGGACATCCCTCTCGCAATCTGGGACTGCTGGCTCCTAACAGCTCACCTGCCTGCCTGCCTGATCGCCCCTAACTGCCTCTGCCTGCTGGCATGATCGCCCCCTAAGTGCCCCCCCTGCCGGCCTGATTGCCCCGTACTGCCCTCCCCTGCCGGCCTGATTGACCCTAACTGCCCTCCCCTGCTGGCCTGATCACCTCTAACCGTCTCTGCCTCAGACCCTGCCACCCTGGCTTTGTCTGGAAGATGTCTGGTCTAATTAGCATATTACCCTTTTATTAGTATAGATTATTGTTATTGTTAATAAAAAATTTAACAACAATGTTGGGGAATGGAGCTCTAGATGACTGACTTTCTCCATTTTGCTTATACTGTACTTTGTCATATTTAAATATATCTTACATAATAAAAGCCTAATATACTAAGTGTCTGGTTGACCTGTTGGCCCTTCAAACAAAATCAAAGCATAATATGCTAATGATATGCTAAGGCCGCTCAATTGCTCACTATGATGTGCACTGATCACCAGGGGGCAGACACTCCGACTGGTAGGTTAGCTTGCTGCTGGGGTCTGGCCGATTGGGACTGAGTGAGACGGGCCGGACACACCCTGGAGCCCTCCTGCAGTCCCTCCCTGGCTTGCCAACCTCCCGTGTCCCTCCCCAGTCCCGGTCATGCACCTATGGGGTCCCTCGGCCTGACCTGCACCCTCTTGCAATCTGGGACCCCTCAGGGGATGTCAGAGAGCTGGTTTTGGCCCAATCCCAGCAGGCCAGGCCAAGGGACCCCATTGGTGCATGAATTCGTGCACTGGGCCTCTAGTTGTGTTATAAGGAAAATGAACTTGTTGGAATTTTAAAAATTTAAAACAAGTTATTCATTTAAGAACAGAAAGGTTAAAATGTCTTTTAGCTTCCCAGTCCCACAGGTGGTTTTAACATTGATCCAGGCTAACCTCTTGGAGTTTGATTACACTGAACCATGCTTATACTGAGTTGTTTTTACCACGTCAATATTTTACATTCTCTGTGAAATCAGAAAACAGTTCCAAAGACACTTATCAATACTTCCCCTTAAATAAATACATGAGAGCCCCCCTCTGTATGTATTCCCAAAGCCCGTGTTTTTGCTGGAGAGTGCTGTGGGTGTTAGCAATTCCCAGGCTCTCCTTAGACATGCTGGGAAAGGGCTTTTGCCTTTGTTATGGGGTGATATCATTTTACCAGCCCCTTTCCCTATCTTTCTATCATCTTCTGGTGTCCTTTGTGAGAGTTTCATTGGATGTCTTCATTCTAGTGAGATTCACACACTGGGGAACTCATACCTGGGACCCAAGCAGGGCTGAAATGGTAGTGTGCACTGCTGTGTTACCCAACAAGGAAATAACCAGGGAAATACATCTTCCACGTAGATCAGTATCCTCTTTGTAAAAGGGAATCATAGGCATGTATAAACAGAACTTAGCCTTGACTCTTTGGATTCCAAAATGGAATTGTTTTCTCTATGAATGATATGCCAAATGACTGAGCCATAAAGAAAAACACACACACACACACGTGAGAGAGAGAGAGAGAGAGAGAGAGAGAGAGAGAGAGAGAGAGAAGAGAGAAAGAGAGAAACTGAGATTACATTTTAGTCGTTTTCTTTAAGAAAAAGAAATTTAGCCTTAGCCAGTTTGGCTCAGGGGATAAAGTGTAGGCCTGTGGACTGAATGGTCATGGGTCCTATCTCCAGCCCTGGTCAGGGCACATGCCGGAGGCAACCAGTTGATGTGTCTCTCTCACATCAATGTTTCTCTCTTTCTGTCTCTCCCTCTCCCTTCCACTCTATCTATAAATCAATGGAAAAAATATCCTCTGGTTAACCAAAAAAAAAAAAGTAAATTTATGTTTCATTATTTGTCAGCCAAGCAGCTTTGCACATATTTCATCTACTAAAAAATTGGTTGCTTGATTTGACCTAAATGTTAACAAAAGAATAGCCAATTCTTTTAAGATATTTCTTCTTTTATTTAAAATGTCAACTATCACAACACATTACACAATGAAATGATGACCTTAGAATCACATTAAAACTTTTTAAAACATTTCTATATAGTCACAAAACATAAAACATGCTTCAGGGCTACAAATATAGTTTGTACATTTTCACCATAAAAACGAACGGAGAAGCACAGGCCTATCTGCGAACTTCCTTTCTTTCAGCAGGAGCTGATGTGATTACTTTGAGGGAACAAAAACGATTTCTTTCTTCGGAGACGCTATTGTTGACAGGTCTTTACAATTTCATTGCACACTGTGCTTTGTTGAGAAATTACTACTGATTCTATTTCTGAGGGAATCATCATATTAGAATTATAACACCCTTTTACAACACATTTTGGCACAATATGAAAAATAAACACTTTGTTGAGTCTTTAACTCAAAACAATTATTATTATTATTATTATTATTATTAAATAAATAATTATTCCGCATAGTGCATTTCTCATTTTTTACCTTTTATTGACCATTGACACAAATGAAGCTCAGTAAACACATTAGGTAGTTTATTTACGTCTTCTTTCATAATTCTGCATCGCATCCCTTTCGTAAGCCACTGAGAACAAAGAGAAGAGAAAGGGTTCTTTAAGAGGATGCACTGAGGGAATGCAAGTTCCAGGCACACATAATGACTTTTTCAAAACGCATAATGACTATTTCCCTCCGTTGAAATATTTCCAAGAGGCTTATTTGCACATCTTCCAATCTTGCCTCAGTTTCTATCCTGACTGGAAGTGACCTAACCACAGAATTAATGGTAACGTTAGTCGACTGTCATATACTAGGTTCCCCAAAAGCATACTTCAATATATTGCAGTGTTGATTCTCAGCAGCGTTCTCAAACAGTGGCAGGCACCGCAGGTGATTTATAGAAAGGACAGTGCCTAAATTAACCAGGAATGGTCATCGGATGAAAGCAAAATGTGAAACTTATTCTAGGACAGAATCAACAAACTATAGGCCCTGGGCCAAATCCAGCCCACCACCTTTTCTTATAAATCACATTCTACTAGACCATGGCGCCAGCCATTCATTTATATATTGTCTATGGCCACTTTAGCATTACAATGGCAGATGTGAGTAGTTGTTACAGAGATTGCGTGGCTCACAAAGTCTAAAATATTTACTGTGTGGCTCTTCAGAGAAAAAGTTCGCTGATTCTCGATACAGGGATAACTTATGCTCTGAGGGTCTCTTCCTGTCATATGGGTGCCTCCCAATGTCCTTGAGAGACTAGAAAGAGCCTCATAGTCCGTAGGTAGGGCTTATGTGCCATCTAAATACAACACAGTTTAACTTACCTCCTAGCACCCTAATGTCCTGTGAAAGGTTAATCACTGCTTTTAAAAGGACTTACCATATACCTAGCAAGTAATTTAAGTACATTGACTATCTGGACTTAAAAAGGCCAAAATTAAACATAACATAATATAACATAATATTATATAAATGTTGTAATGTGATATATTGTATACTAGTACAATTTCAAAGGGGTCTGTAACCACACAAGGGTAAAGATCAGACTGATATGATCAAAATACTTAAGCATACTTTTCATCATTTGAACTAACCCTTTATACACTTAGATTTACATCATAGAGAACTACTATGCTTTTAAAAATTCAGTATGCCCTGTTTAAAATATTACATTTAAATAGAAATAGCAGAAATCACTGGGAAAGAGATGTAGAACCCCTGGGTCTTACTGCAAACACTTTTCCCAGTGAGAAGGATCTGTGGAGAGAGAAGGGAAGTCCAGTGTCCAGTCATCACTTCCCCTTCAACACGGGGCAAAAGAGCTTTAGCAGCCCACTGTCCTGTAAGTGAGGCTGACAACACACAGATTGTTTTATGTCAGTCATGTATGCATTTCTGGGGTAGAATAGGTTGAGCCCCAAACTGGGCAGTTCTGAAGGAAGGAAACAGTTCATGCCTCAGCCTGGCGTGCGCATATGAGGAGGAGAACTGACCCAGGCTCACTTCCTGGCCAGCTGCAGGTGACAGGACGCTGTTCCTCAGAGAAGTGAGGTGAATGCCAACGTGAACTAACCAAAGACAGGTCAGTGGGTTAGCTGGAATGTAACGTTCTCCTAACTTCAAGCTGAGTTTCTTACCAGGTCCTTGCACCCTGTGAAGCCTTAGGTAAACTTTGGTGTGTCTGAGATGAGGACGGTTTCTCTGGGAAGGGGGTTTCTAGATTTTTCTAGCTTGTCAAAGGGGTTTGTGACCACAAAAGGCTGTAGAAGACTATAAGAACTTTACCTCAACTGAGTTTATGAAAAGATCTCTGATTGAGTGTGGATTACTTTTTTGCCCATTTTTCCCCTTTTATATTTTTTAACTAAAGTGGAGGAACAAAGATTTATTAATAAATTAATTGAGATTCATTACAGTGATTCTGTTTATTACTTATAATACATTATTACTTTTGGTGCATCTAATCTGTTCTAAATTGTATAGTACCTATATTATTTGTGCAGTTAAGCATTTTCTAAAACTTGCATCATTTCTGGAAATGGAGAGTTGAAGTCTAATATGATTATCATGAAAACCACAGCTATATAAGGACTACTGATACACATTCTAGTGGCTTAAATTTATATTCCATTCCCAAAAGCCAGGAGATAGTGTATATTAATAAAACAATTTTAATTTTTTTATTAGGCAGATTGGTAGTGTCTTTAAAATTTAACCTTGAGCAACCCCAACATTATTGATGAAGAAATACAAACATAGTCGTCTAAATTTGGAAGGTAGAGAACCAATATAAATATAGCAGACACCATTTTTGCATGACTTTCCAGAAAAATAAGAATTAAACCAGCATACCTTAGCTACAGATTTTCTAGAAATTAGAAATATTCTAGGTGGATAAGACAGCTGCTGATTACTTTCTAATTAATTATATGGTTAGTATTTTAATTCCACTTTTATTCCATGTAAAATGAAGAGAATTTTAATAGTTTTCCCAAGGAACCCAAACTAGGGACGGTAAGGCCTGCATGTGCTTAACAACAAGTCAGTCTTATGAAAATGCCATAGGGGTTATTTGACCTTGGAAACACGGTGATGAGTGAGTTTTCAGTTATAAGCATGTGGCATTTACATAGAAAATAAAAACAAAAGAGAAGAAAGGAAGCATGCAGCCTTTACAGCAAGTGAAAGAGTTGTCCAGAATTAAAATGGGTTTTGAGGAGAATTGTGGCATCCCTTCTTTCTGAGGGCTTTGTAGGCAAGACTGATTGTGTGTATCTCTAGGATGATTTGATTATGTTCCTTTGTGAAGGCATGGGAATGGACTATACAACTCTCAAACATCCATCGGGATGTTTTAGAGTTTGAGTTTCTATAACTTCATGAAGAGCAAGTAATTTGTATAAATAAATTTATTTTGTTTCTTTGTTTTTGTGTTGGAAAACTGCCAGGTGTGATGTCTTGTATGACTTGTAAATTACCTTGGTAACAAGTGAAAATTGGTCTTATTTTCTGCATTCCCCACACCCTTAGTTCAGTAAGGTTAAATGTGGTTTATATGACAGATATAAGGGAAAGAGTATTAGACTAGCCCAAAGATTCAGGTTAGGTAATAATTAAATGGGGCAGACACTGGTAAGGCTGGTGGTTTGAGAGAGATTGATATTGTGGAGATATTAACTTAGCTCTAAACCCATGCTCAGATTTATTTATGAAAATTAGAATTTTTCACCATAAATACTTATTTTAAGTTCATTATTCATTTTTAATAATTTGATAACTATGCCTTAGAAAGAAAATAATGTAAATAGATTTAAAATACTGTCTATTTTCAGTCATGATTTTATACATACCAGAATTTAAAGCTCTTTTGCCCATTAGTCCATAAAAGGCATCTGTTTTATGTCCTGGAAAAATACATTTAGGGGTATTTTAACATGTATATCTTTGAGGAAATAAACTATTATAAGTAGTATAAAAAAAAAGCAAGTTTCTAAATATATTCTCATATAATAAATATGTTTCTATATCAAGTTTTGGTGAGTCAGAAAAAACTCTTAATAATTTTTATAAATGACACTAAAATACTAAATGAAATACTCAATTCTACATCTAAATATTAGCAAGTACCCTTTATTCATATTATATTTTATCTGTTTACATATACAAACTTTTAAATATTGTTGCTATTGAAGCTAGCTTTGATTTTTAGGAAGTTGATTTCACATTTGTGTGACAGGGAAATATCCAAACCTATTTCCTCTAGTTACTGAATAGATTGTATTTCTCAGGAACCGAGCCTTAGTTAAGTCAGATCCCTACACTTGATAATTACAAACTTCTCAAAGGTTACTGTTTCTATTTTATTGGATTTTAAATAATACTCCTTTTGAAAAGTATGTCAGTTTTGACATTCATAGAGTGCATTTATTTTCATTACATAGAATTCTGCTGTATATAATTCCCTTGAAAGCCAACTCCTTAGAAAGTAAATATGATTTATTTAGTGTCAAGATGGAGCCTCTGGGAAAGATGACTTTCACTAGAGTGAGAGAATGTCCCTTGGTTTACTAGTTGAAAATAGGGCTGCTCTCTTAATGTGGCCTACTCTGCTACCCAGGGCACTGAAACCCAAGCTAGCAACTAAGTGCACAGTACAATTAAGATGGACCCCTGGGACTGCCTGTCAACTTTGGTTACATTAACTGGAAAACTGGGACCTAATGACCATCGAGTGTCACAATTTTACCATCTTCACTGCCCTCAGAAATGTCCACTGCGCTTTGATAGATTGAGGTTTCCCATTCAGTTATGAAATAAAAAACCGGCATTTCTACCTTTACCTTTAGTAAGGATTATCTACTCAGACTTTCACTGGAGCCCCTTGGCTACTGAATTACCATTATAAGTGAGATCATTATGGCATCCAGCATACTCAACTGAGTTAGAAAGATACCTATAAATATTTGGTTTTGGTTTTGTTTTGCGATGGAAATGGTGCTTGTGTGTTGTCGAGGGATAATGTGTGCTGGATTTTTACCCCAGGATTGAAATTCTGTGCTAAACTGACAATTTGTAGGAGTTAAGGGGTTTGCGGGGGGGGGGGGGGGGCCGCTTAAAACAACAACAAATATTTATTATCTCACACTGTCTGTGGGTCAGAAATTCAGCAGCAGTTTAGCTGGGAGTTGAATGATTTTTAACCTAATGTATCATTTTGGAAAGTATGATATGTCTAAACCCATAGAGCTTTAAACAATCATGTTCTGGATGAAATATAATGCCTCTCTTCCATTCGTATATGGTATTAATTAAACACATTAAGCCCAAACTTATAACAGGAAATAAGATAAGGTATTATATAAAGTGGAATTCAATCAACATTTGTATTTGATAAATGTCAAAATAATTTTGAACTTACTTCTTTTACTAGAGAAATGGGCATGTCCTGAAAGAAAGACAACAACAGGAATCGCCTTACCTTATAAGGAAAAATATAAATTGAGGTTTAAAATATGTAACATTTCCCATTCGTATACTACCTGAGGACTATAGGAGAAGCACAAATTATTGATAATATAAACAAAATGTTAATAAACAGAAAACAATTTTTAAGAGCTTTTTATGGGTCACAGATTCCAATTCAGGACTGTGAGACTCCCGAGGCCTGGTAGTAACTGTTAGGCAATGCCACATCTGTTTCCCTATAAGAAGCACATAATCAACAACATAAACTGATGAACAAAAATAGATCCAGTGACACAGAAGCATCAAACATACCTTCAAACCTCAGAAGGAAGGCAGGGGAGGGAGGGGGGTAAGAGATCAACCAAAGGACTTGTATGCATGCATATGAGCATAACCAATAGACACAGACAGTAGGTGGGTGAGGGCATGTGCTGGGGAGGTGGGAGTGACGGGGGAGAGGTCAATGGGGGAAAAAGGAGACATATGTAATACTTTCAACAATAAAGAATTTTTTTTTTTTAAAAAAGCACATATTCAAGGACGGCCACCCACTGATGCTCAGAAGAGGAAGAGAGATGCAAATACACCTCTTAATTAAACAGGCATAATCAAGAATCTGTATTTTAGCCCATAAAATACTTTTTTCACTTTCCTAAATGTGCATTCACAATAGTAAAATAAAAATGTATAGAAACGTTTACCATCAAGAGCCTTTAACAGGGCCACTTGTTTTACAATTGAGGAATCTAATTAGAAACAACTGGCTTTTTACAGGGTCCACTGATGATAGGATGAATTCAAGTGAACTGAATATTTCTACCAGGAGACAAGGAGAAGTTTAAAATCAGCTTCCATATGCACTTAGAGCATTCCCAGTACTACCTCTTGGAGGCCCCGTGCCCTCTCCTTCTTTGTCAGTTCGGATCTTTCTTTAGTCCAGGGAGCTAAGGTTGGGTCCTGTCCTGGGTGGTTTGGGTCTAACACTGAGGCATGCGTGCCTCCCTCCCTCTGCGGGCACGTGCTGTGCGTGTGTTAGTGGGGTGAGGGAGATTTACTACTCCTTTTAGGCTGCAAATCTCTCCTCAAAGAGCAAGGGAAACTCTGGGTGCTCTGAGAATAAGCGAGCAGACCGGGTGGGTGGCCCTCAGAGACCCAGAGAGGGATGGCCGCCCATCTCACCAGCATTCCGTTTGCCCATCAATCCGAAGAACTGCTGAGGCTTGGGTCGCCGGGCGATTCTCTGTAGAAGATGCTCAACGGGCTCAGCCAGATCCTCCTGGGAGGACAGACGTATGGACAAACCCGGGTGTAGCAGTCAGTGCGAGGCTCCCCCAAACCCGAGTCATTCCCGCGGCGCGCTCCTGGGAGAACCCCGGCGATGGGACCCCGCCGGCCAGGGCTGGGGGGCCAGCTCCGCAGGGAGACGAGAGCAGGCCGGGCTTGCCCCCGCCGGGGCTGAGTGGGGTCCGTGGCAGGTCGCTCCCTACCTCCACCCCACCCCGCGGAACTCGTGTCCAGCGCCGCCGCCTCCCCCAAGTCCCTGCGTGTTACCAGGAGGAGAAGTCTCCGAGCGCCGCGCTTTCCGCTCTTTGCTCCCAGCCTGGGGACCCTCACTCGTCTGCCTCTGAGCCACCTGACTTAGTCCCATCTCCGGCGGATTTGCAGACGCCTCATCACCCAGGTGTTGCCGGGCGGGGCGGGGTGACCACGCTTTGCTAACAACCTGCGTGGCGCGACTTTCACTGATCCCGGGAGGCGCGCTCCCTTGCGCCCACAGCCTGCGAGCCAGGTACGGGGCAACTGGCGGCCACCTACCTTCTCGGGTCCACGACACAAATGTCACGGCAGGAAGTTAGCTTTCCATCCACCTCTATCCCCAGCAGCTCGCCCCTTGCCCCCGCTTCTGCCGGGTCCGGCGTGCCCTCCTCTGCCCCTGCCCAGCGTTTCCAAACGCCAGCTCCTCTGGGCTGGACTAGGGTCCCCGAAATCCCCATTACCCGGGTGGGGGGAAACCTTGCGCGGTGCGCAGCCTGGTGAGGACCCCGGGCTCACCACCGAGGGCATTATTGCTCCAGTGCGTTCCCGAGACCGGCGTGCGGTCCTCGGGAGCAAAGTTGGCGGTGGGCACCACCCCTCGCCCGGGACCTCGCGGGTGGCGTCCTCCGCAGCCACGGGCCTCCCTGGTCGCGGGCGCCGTGCCCGCCAGGCTAACTGGGGCGCTCTCTCGAGGGACAGTGACAGCTCCCCGAGCTCGGGAGGAACCACGAGGACCAGCCGGGGCCCGGGACTCACCTTGATCTGGTCGCTGTCGGACCAGTCGGACCAATAGTTCACACCATCGTCCGCTCTGCTTTCTTCCGCCAACAGTTGAGTGGCGATGAGAAAAAAGACGGCCAAGGCCAGGAGGATTTTCATGCTGGATTTCTGGGCAGGGCAGGGAGAAGAGATCGTGGAGGGGAAAATTACCTACTACATTGGCGGTGGCTACCTAACACTTGGGGCAGCAACCCTGTCTGCCCCACAACGGAACCGAGATAAAAAAAAAAAAAAAGCCTGTACCATTTAGGAAAGAGAATCAGCCCCAAAGCTTCTCCAATCCCCTTCTCCCCGGACCCCAGCCCCACCAGCCCCCAACCCACCCACCCATCCACACTTCCCAGCCAGGAGGCTCCGCAGGTGGGAGACAAAGAGGGACACTGGCCATCGGGTTGTCTCCCCGCTGTCCCCCCCGCTGCCCCGTGCCCCAGCGGGCCCATCCCCCGGGCCCCCTTGGGCGCTTTCCGGGGCGCGGAAAGCCCCGTGGCGGGGCGCAGGCACTTACTGCGGCGGGCAGACCCGCTGACCCGCAGGGACCCTGTGGCCGGTCTGAGCGCACGCCCGGCGCTCCGCACTCTCGGAGCCGCGACGGTGGTGGAGCAGGAGGAGGTCGAGTGCGCTCTCCGCCTGCCTGGTGCCCCGCAGTATTTATCCGCGGCTCGACGCGCCTCGAGACCCACGTGACACGCTCCCCACGCGACTTTCTGCTCAATATTTAATTAGCCGCCTCCTCTCCTCTCGCTTGCGTCTGATGGAGAGTTTCCGAGACGGTAACCCCGTCGGTGCCCATAATATCTGGACCCAATGGGGTTCGGAATGACGCAATTTTTTAGGAAAATCGGGATCTCGCCATCCAATCCCCAGCTGCCAGTCTCCTTCCTTCTGCAGATCTGCCGCCCCCTCCTCTCTCCTTCTTCCGCACAGGGTTTCAATGACACCTGAAATTACTCATCAACATGGAGCGCCGTGACTCATTTCTCGGACTTCCGCGGCAACTTTTCCGCCTCTCGAGATGTCAGGATAAGTTGTACTTTTAAGGATGGCCAAGTAACTTCCGGCGTTAAGATATTGTCCTCGGAAATCATACTAAGAAAGGAGCACTTCAGATTGGGGGGGGAGGGGTGTCACTGTTTTCTGTTTCCACCTGCAGAGTGGCTTAAGTGTTTCTGAGGTACATCCTGCCCCCACATCAGCTAGCACACCTACAGTTCTTCAGCATCACAAGAGGATTTTTAGTCCCATAGTATTCAGACGGTGGAAGCAGATTTATTTTCCATTTTGGAGAAAGGAGAATTTAAGCGTGCCATTGCACGTAGAGTTTTTGTGTTGGTGCCATTTTAGGATATCTTTTGTTCCAAGGTAGCCAAGACCTCTTTTTTTTTATTGACTTTTTTACAGAGTGGAAGACAGAGGGATAGAGAGCTAGAAACATCGATGAGAGAGAAACATCGATCAGTCGCCTCCTGCACACCCCGCACTGGGATGTGCCCACAACCAAGGTATGTGCCCTTGACCGGAATCGAACCTGGGACCCTTGAGTCCGCAGGCGGAAGCTCTATCCACTGAGCCAAACCGGTTTCGGCAAGACCCCTTTCTTGACACATCCAGGAGCAGGGGCTGGAAGAGGATACACTGAGTGGCCAGATGATTATGACCACCCCATCAGTACTTCGTTGGGCCACCTTTTGCCTTCAATACTGCGGCGATTCTTCTTGGCATTGACTCCACGAGTTGTTGGAAGGTGATGCGAGGCATCTGACACCATGCCTGAGGAATAGCACTGTCCAGTTCTGTGAGATTTGATGG
Organism: Eptesicus fuscus; assembly: GCF_027574615.1. Lineage (NCBI taxonomy): Eukaryota > Metazoa > Chordata > Mammalia > Chiroptera > Vespertilionidae > Eptesicus > Eptesicus fuscus. The sequence continues at coordinate 24,164,240 of NC_072486.1, forward strand.
TTGTGGAACCAGCTGCCTGATGGCTCTTTTAACTTCGTCCCACAAATGCTCAATTGGATGGAGATCTGGTGACTGTGGGGGCCACCTAAGCAAGGTAAAGTCTCCCTCATGTTCCTGAAACCACTGCTGCACAATCTGAGCACCGTGGCATGGCGCATTGTCTTGTTGGAAGAAGCCATCTCCATTGGCATACACCATCAACGTGATAGGATGAACTTGATCAGCAACGATACTTAGGTAGGTTGTGCTATTCAGACGTTGTTCCACACGAATTAAAGGGCCCAAATCTGCCAGGAAAACATGCCCCAAACCATAACACTGCCCCCACCAGCTTGAAGGGTTGTACTCATGCATGTGGGGTGCATGCTTTCATGCTGTTTCTGTGAAATTCTTACTCTGCCATCTGCATGATGCAACTGGAAACGTGGTTCATCGGACCACATGACTTTTTCCAATGCTCGACTGTCCAATCCTTGTGTTCCTGTGTGGATTGGAGACATTTTATCTTGGTAACTGCAGACAGCAAAGGTGTTCGAACAGGCCTTCGGCTTCCATATCCCATATGATGCGGTGTACAGATAATTTGCCTACAAACGTCAGGTGGTCATAATAATCTGGCCACTCGGGGAATGTTTGCGCTTCTCTCCTACCCTTTCTTGCTAAGACTAAGAAACCAGCAAGATGGTACAAGGTGTTTACTGGGTACCACTACAGGGCTCTACAAATTACTCACTTAAGGACTCAATAGAACATTCATAGACTTCTTTGTCTATGAAAACAAAGGATGTGAAGATGCTAATCAGGTGGTCATTAACTATTAGCCTAATAACATCTCTACAGAAATCACAGTTTTTCTTGCAGACACATGTCTTTCATCTCTAAATGAATTAAGTGACGTTTGTTTCTTGGGTGGAGTTGTTTTCTCCTCTTTACTTAGTATTATATTTTTCAATTAATTCTGATGTTTTTAGTATAATGCATGAAAGAAAAAAATTTCACAACTTATATAAACCAGTAGTTTTTTCCTCTAATACTGTTGTTCTTTCTTAAGTAACCCTGCATTTGGAAATTCCTATGTATCTATTTCTTTTTTGAGGCCTAGCTTCACAAACAAGTTTTTATAACTTTTTATATGGAAAACTAGTGCCCCAGTGCATGGATTCATGCACATTGAAAGGAAATTTATTAGAAGAAATATTTTAATATTGCTACTCTCCCTTTCTCTATAATAGAAGTGTCAACCAAATTCACGATCAACAATGACAGATCGAAACTCACACGAGCCATTGGTGCCAGCTAGAGCTTTATATGTATCTCACATGTGTGAGTCAACATTTATTTTTAAATTGCCAGTGTGCCTCATATGTTCCAGTCAGTTGGTCGGTTGGACAGTCGGATGGACATACGGTCGGTCACTTAGCCTTTTATATATGTATAGATTATAAACATACAAAAGTAGAGAGAATCATTCACTTGAAACAGTTTGTGAATTTCACTTGATAACGATTCATATTTCCCCTCCACTCAGGTTATTTTGAAGAAAATCCCACACATCATTTCATGCTATAAATATTTCAGCATGTCTATATAAATGATAAGGATTTCTTTAGACACACACACACACACACACACACACACACACACACACACTCTCAACCATGTCATTATTCCACCTAAAGCAACAGTAAATAATTCCTTATGTGAAATATCCAGTCAATGTTCAAATATTCCTTGTTTCATAAATCCCTACCCCACACAGTTTACTAGAAGAAATCAGAATTGTAATGAAGTCCATACCCTGCACTTGGTTCATATATCTCTAAAATCTCCCCTAATCTATATTTCTTCTCTGTCCCACCTTCCCTCCCTACTGCCCTTTGCAGTTTATGGCTAAAACTAATCAGTAAAATGTACTACATTCTGGAGTTTGCTGATTGCCTCCTAATGGTTTCTTTTAACTTGTTCCTCTGTTCTATTTCCTGGTAATTGGTACACGGAACATGGGAAGCTTCATCCCATGTAAATTCAACCTTTCTGATAAGGCTAGTTTACATGTGTCAGTAGGAAGCACATGATATCTGATTGTTTCTCCCTTTGAGATGTTAGCAGCCATTGATGATTATTTTCTAGATCCATTAATTCATTCATTAGTACTTTCAAATAATGTTATTCTGATTTTATTTGTTAGGTGGACTATTTCTTGCATATAAAGAGAAACTTTTTTCCCCAACTATTTCATTATTTCAAGACATGACACATATAAGAAAGATGGAATATATGCTTGGTTACTTCCCTTCACCGATTTTAAAAATAGGTTGGTAAATTAACACATTCAAATATGGTCCTTCCTTCTTCTCCTCTCCCCCTCCCCAATTTTAGGATTATTATGAACTCATGGATTTAAACACATTTTAAGTATTTCAGTACTTCAAAGGAAGATAGAAGCAGGTCTTCTAACTGATGCTCCAATTATCCCATTTCTTGGTCAGTGGGTGGCATTTCACTTGGCTCCTGAGACTTTGATATGCTTTAGATAGGCTTTATTGTTTTTTTTTTGGTAGGACAAGATATTCCAGGTTTAAGCTGTGTACTTTCTGTCTCAGACCTGCAGTTTGTACTTAAGGAGCTCTCGTTCCCTTTGAATTAGAAATGATAATTAGAGATTATAATCTGGCCCTTGTGGATACACATTGCTGCTGAGTTCTTTATGTTTCAAGACCAATGAATAGAGCTGAAAATGTGTGTGTGTGTAAAATTATGAATGTACTAAAGGCCTGGTGTATGAAATTCATGCACGGAAGGGGGTGGTGGTGGTCTGCTCAGCTCAGCCTGCACCCTCTCCAATCTGGGACCCCTCGGGGGATGTCTGACTGCCAATTTAGGCCCAATCCCAGACATCCCTCTCACAATCCTGGACCGCTGGCTTCTAATCGCTCACCTGCCTGCCTGCCTGGTTGCCCCTAAATGCCCCCCTGCCGGCCTGATCACGCCTCACTGCCTCTGCATGCTGGCTTGATCGCCCCTCACTCCCTCTGCGTGCTGGCCTTATTGCCCCTAACTGTCCCCTGCTGCCAGCCAGGTCGCCCCAAACTGCCCCCTCCCTGCTAACCTGGTTACCTCCAACTGCCGCCCCCCTGCTGGCCTGGTCTTCCCTCACGGCCTCCCTGCCGGCTTGGTCGCCTCATGCAGCCTGTTTGTTCAGTCATTTGGTTGTCTCTCATTAACCGCCTGCCGGCCTGGTTGCCCCACACAGCCTGCTTGTTCAGTTGTTTGGTTCTCCCTCACTAACCCCCCTGCCGGTCTGGTCGTAGACAGCCATCTTGTGAGGGTGTGATGGTCAATTTGCATATTACCTCTTTGTTATATAGGATACTGACACTTTCTATTCAAATCTGGACACTGTAGGGGCTTTCTTTGACCTCTTCTGTTTTGCATCATTTTCTAACGTGCCAAAAAATTCTGGTTCCCGGTGACATTAACATGATTATTCATTTGTTTTATTACAATACACAATGCCAATTTGACCAACAATATTATTATTAGAAACAGATTAAGAACTTTTATTTGCAAGTTTTTTATCTTTAAGATATGTCACACTTGGTATGTTTAGTCAATTTACTATGTATTAAAGTCTCTTTATAAGTTCTTCTCTTCATGGTTATGCTACCAAGTCTTAGATGCACAGGTTTATTTGCTTATTTTGCTCTCAAGTTTTAGGGATTGGTTTTTAACTTTAATTTAAATTTAGAATTATGTAAAATACATGGTTCCAAGCTCAAATATTCAAAACATAATGCATTCAAAGTTTAGGAAAATTAGCACTCAAACTTTCTTATAGCTCTCCTTCCCCCACCACCTTCTTGTAGTCATGTGATTGCTTTAACATTATTTGGGTTATAATATATTTTTATTAATTTCAGATAGAAAGGAAGATGGAGAGATAGAAACATCAATGATGAGAGAGAATCATTGATCAGCTGCCCCCTGCATGCCCCCGACTGGGGGTCAAGCCTGCAACCTGAGCATATGCCCTTGACCGGAATTGAACCCGGGACCCTTTAGTCTACAGGCTGATGCTCTAATCCACTGAGCCAAATCCGCTAGGGCTCACATTTAGTTTTGCTGCCATGCTTTCATTAGTTGTTTACTATTTATTTAAACAGATGTATTGCTCACTACCAGTTCTTTAACTTAGCTTTTCCATTCTTGAGTTATCTTTTATTTGGCTAGATGGCATTGTCAAGCACATCTTTTTTCCCTTTAGAGGAAATTATACATATTGTGTTCCCTGAGTTCTTTCATGCTTGTGAATATATGTCAATGACTTTTAAGCTCAAGTGACATCTAGGTTAGTTAAATTTTAAAATTAAATTTCATTTTTCTCAGGACATATGGACATTGCTCTATTGTCTGTGGAATTGAGTGTTATGGAGAATTCTGAGGTGGGACAATTTTTTCCTGTACTTGTATATCTGGGGAATTCTTTCTTTATTCTTGACATTCAGTAGTTTAATTAGGATATGTCTTGCTGACCATTCTTTAGCTAATTTTCTTGGGGTGTCATGAACTGTTTTTGTTTTGTTTCTTCATTTTAGGGAAGTTTTATTGTATTATGTCTTTAAACATTTCTTTTGAGTAGAAATTCCACTTCAAGAATATTATGGACCTTTTCTTTGAATAATAATATATTTTCCCATATGTACATAAATATTGTAATATGTATATCTTATGTCCATAATATTCTTCCAAGTTGCTTTAATTCTTTGCCCTTTTAACTCTTTCCTCTTTGGGTCAGTAATTCATTTTTGTCTATTCTGTATCTTGCTGTTTCTAATCTAATGTTTGCTATTTGCCAAGCAAATATAGGGCTGGGAATACAGAGATGAATGACATATAATACATGCTATCACAGAGAAGTGAACATTGTATTACGGGAGCATGGAATAAAATTTCCCTAGATGGGAAATGGTGGCATAGAAGGCATTCCAGAAAGAGGGAACAGCTTAAGCAAAGGCAGAGAGGTACAGATATGCACTGGCTATCCATTGGAGAAGCTAGAACCAAGGTGGTAAATGTTGGAGGGGGCAGGGACTTGGAGGTGTAAAATAAGATGAAGTCAACTGACATCAACTGCTTTTTCAGTCTAAACATCAACAAATTCTGTGCTCGCTTAGGCAGCACATATACTAAACATCAGGAAACCGTATTAGCAAGCAAAAATAACTTGATCTGGAAGAAAAGCAAACCTCACAGCTATTTTTTTTCATTTAGTCCCTGGTGTTCTTGAATCAAAGAATTAGTTTGGTGGTTTTTTGAACTACTTAAGTATAGTCAAGATAACAGCCTTCAAAAATATTTATTAAATGTTTTCCTTCCATTGCTTCTGAGTAGCAATTAAGGAATTCACATTGTATATATTTGCCAAAAGACTGAAGTTAATCTCCTTATTCCACATGACTCTGCAGTCCTAAAACAATAAGTCAGACTAATAAGTCTACTGAAAATACTCCTAATCAGATATCAGTTCGGCTAAACTGGATCCTGAAAGGTCAAAAATCCAATTAAAATTAGGTACAGTCAGTCCAATTGTCTTAACAAAATGCCAAGTTTGTAACACGTCATAGGAACACCAGTTAAAAATCAGGTAATAAATCATTTAGACTAGATTAATGATGGGAATGTTCATATTTAGATTCATCTGGTACCCTAAAATAGGGAAGTATATATTTCAAAGTCAAACTGAGAAAGCCAGTTGTGGAGCAATACCTTATTCATTTCTTCCTCTAGGCAGTAGTTTAAATAGTTAATGTATCAGGCAATTGACTTTGAACTCTTTGCCAGCTGAAAGTATAGTCTATACTGGACCCTCTCCTTCCTGATTATCTCAGGCCTGTGAACACTTTGCATTTGATATCAACAGCCCCTCGGCTGACAATGCTTTCATTAATATCTCTAATAAATGGGTTTTGAACTTAGACTATCTGATTCCAGAGTCCATGCCACTAGCTCTTACCCACCATATTATCTGTATGGCTATAGAGTTGATATCATGAATGTACTGATTTTTGGGTAGGAGATATCTAAGGGAACTAACCATCTATTCCTATTTTCTAAGCCTTATTTCAGAATCAAATCAAGTCATTATAAAATTCATTATTCAGGTTTTATTGCTCCTATTTTCTGTAAAAATATCATCACAGGTATACGGTATAATGTCTTCAACTTTAATTGGGAGTTTGGATATGAAATATGTTTTTAATATAAGACATTGCTTATGGGGATTATATATATTTTTATCAAATAGTTAGTTTGGTATATAGTTTATTGTGATCTTATTGTTCCTTATATAAAATACTATGAGATTTGCCTGGCCAGCATGGCTCAGTGGTTGAGGGTCAACCTATGGTCAGGGCACATGCCCAGGTTTCCGGCTTGATCCCCAGTGTGGGGCATGCAGGAAGCAGCCTATTAATGATTCTCTCTCATCGTTGATGTTTCTATCTCTCATGCTCTCTTCCTCTCTGAAATCAATAAACATATATTAAAAAATAAAATATAATACTATGAGATTTATTTCTTTTATAATTTAGTGTATCTCCCCTGGAACACTGATATATCTCCTTATATCATCTGGGAGCTATATAATCAAACATTTTCACCTCTTTCCCTAATTTTTATTTTATTTATCTTGACTGTCAAAGAACTCAGAACTAATTTTTAGATTCAGTTGTGCTAACTTTCTAGTCTAGTCCAATTATTCAACATTTTCCTTTAAAATTTGGCTTTTCTAATGCTTTTTAATTTTTTAAAATCCTCATCAGAGGATATGTTTTTTTTTATTTTTAAAATATATTTTATTAATTTTTACAGAAAGGAAGGGAGAGGGAAAGAGAGTTAGAAACATCGATGAGAAAGAAACATCGATCAGCCGCCTCCTGCACACCTCCCACTGGGGTTGTGCCCCCAACCAAGGCACATGCCCTTGACCGGAATCGAACCTGGGACCTTTCAGTCCACAGACTGATGCTCCATCTACTGAGCCAAACCGGTTAGGGCAGGATATGTTTTTTTAATTGATTTTAGAGAGAAAGAAAGGATGGGAGTAGGGAAATATTGATGTGAGAGGGAAACATTGATAGGTTGCCTCCAGTATGTGCACCCTGACTGGGGATTGAACTCTCAACCTAGGTATGTGACCTAACCAGGAATCAAACCTGCAACCTTTTGGACAACATTCCAACCAACTGAGCTACCCGGCTTGGGCTTTTCTAATGTTGAAATATTTAAAATTATTTTGTATCATTTATATTGTTTATTTAGTGTAAACAGCCTCAAATTATATGTATGAATATCTCTCTCCAACTGAAAGACCTATTGAGTTTACATTTCTTACCATTTCTAATACTAATAACCCTGGACCAAGTCTTTATTATCTGTTTTATGATTTTAATAATTTATTAACAATTTTCCCTGACTTCTAACATATCTCTTTCTAACTTACCCAATGCAATGCAGTTTAGAGCACAACTCTGATTTACAATATTCTGCTCTTCAAAACTTCAGTGATTTCCTATTTTTCACTAAAACAAATATAATCTCCTTAGCTCATTACTTATTAAATGTAATTTCCTTGCATTGCTTCTGCATGCCACTAAGGAATTCACATTGTATATATTTGCCAAAAGACTGAAGGTAATCTCTTTATTCAACATGACTCTGGAGTCTTAAAACAATAAGCCGAACTAATACTATTAATTCCCTAATATGGACTCAATCTAACTTTTTAGACTTTCCTCCCTCTGATTTTCATCTTTGAAAAGTGTAACAGTCTAACTTGACTACCTATGGTTAAGCTAGATGCTCTGGCCAGAAAAATGAGCTGAAGTGAATTTTCTCCTGTCTTTCCTCATCATGCTGAGATGAGAATACCCTTCCTGTGTCCTGCCCTTGTGGAACCCTCTTTGCCATTTAATCTAGTTTCATGAGTGGAGTCACACAGTAGTCCTAGCATCTCCTTTTTTGTCTTGAGTTGCTGTGACAATGCATTTACCTGAGGAGAATAAAGTGGGAGTCCAGAGGAACGGTTCCTTTATAAAATAACTGATAGAAAAAGGAAAGCTATGAAGACTCTTTAGTCAAAGCCACACAATAAAATCAAACCATATTTCTTAGAGATAATTTTCTTATTAAAAATTAGGGAAACATTCAATTTTAAAAACAATAAGAAATACATGTATAGATAAATGTTTAGCATACATATAAATTCCCTAATACAATATGTTTTTAGTAATGAAATATCATTATCAATGCTTCTTGAGCTTCTACCCTGATCTTCCTATTTAGATAGAAGAGGAAACAAACTTTACCATTAAGGATTGCAGAGTTGATCAAAACAATTTCATGGGAAGATTCCAGAAATGTTTAATTGCTTTATAATCATATGTCAGTTTTTATACTGACAATTTTAATGTGTTAAAAGCCATGTATAAGGTGAATTAATTAATTTATGAGTTGTGAAATCTTAAGAGTCAATCAATCTCTGAAAAGAACAATAAGCAAAGAGTACATGAAGGAAAGTATGTCAAGATACCCTGGTAAAATAACAGGTGTAAATTTCAGTAAAAATGGGAATGAAGAGAGAGGGAGGCATGATTAAAAGTTGTTAAGTGGGAAGTTTTGTCCAAGACCTTGGATATGAGGAGATCTGATTTATAAGCTGGGAGAAAGCCTGGGAGACTTCCCTAAACTTTGATAATTATTTTCATAGCCTGTAACAGAATTTAAAAGAAATATTAAGTTCTTATCTTGGAGAATATCTAGTATTATATGTTCGTGATCATCTTCAAAGTTTAAGGGAAAGCTGAAGCCACTAATGCATAAACCATGGAGAAGTCTGGTATTTCAGTCTTGATGCTTATTCTATAAACAGGAAGTAAGAAAGTGTGCAGCCTTCCACTCTGCTTGATGTATATAGGTCATGAATTGCTGTTAGTGATGTATAAAAATCAGTCATAAAGCTACCCCAGTCATAAGGTTATCCTGGATGCAATTAGTGGAGTAATAATTTATATAAAATAATAACTTATTATTCTACATCTGTGTTAGGCATAAGAAGAATCAATAGAATTATGGGTAAATGGATTTTTAATCATAAGGAAGTAATTTAAGTAAAGGTCCAACTGAATTCAAGAGACCTGGCATTGAGTCTTCCAAAGTAGGCAAATGGCATTACCAGTAACTAGGAATTCAGAGAAACATTTAAAAGTTTATTGCCAGTCTCTTCCATTTACTTCATTTTGGATTCTTCTATTATCTTTCTAGGGCAGTGGTCGGCAAACTGCGGCTCTGACCACTGTTCTAGGGTATCAATTAGAAGAAGACTTCTGGGAGCAGGAAGTCCAGTTATGTCCGGTCTTTAAAATTTGTCCCATTCAACTTTATTCTACAAACATCTCTTAAGTATGTACTAAGCATACAGAAGAAAAATCACTTCAATTACTCTATCAATTCTAGTTTAATGGGCTATTGCTATTTTTAGCCATACACTGCATAGGCGTTTTAAAACTTTGAGATTCATAGGTGACTAATACATACGTACTTACCATCAATTAGAGGTTGTAAGAATATAGATAGTGGTATGAAACACAGATGTTTCAGTAACAGGGACTTGGTTTATAGACTTTTAAAGTTATATACTAACTGTTTGATCTTGGGAGTATAACTTAACATCAGATTGTGTGTGTGTGTGTGTGTGTGTGTGTGTGTGTGTGTGTGTGTGTACTTAATATACCTACATTGTAAGGTTTATATGATGATAATGTAAAATCACATAAAAGACATAGTAAATAGCCTGGAAAATGATAGAAAGTAAATTGCAATCGTGATTAAAACATTGTTATTCACTCTAAATGCAGTATTCAAGTGTTTTGAGAGAAATGTAATACTTCATTGAGAGATAGATCTTGGTAAGGGAGGATATTTCCAGGGAGCAGTTAGCTCTCCACATGTAAATGAAATTCGCTTACTCAAAACTAAATTTATGTAAAGCATATTCAATGTACCTTTACTTTTCTTATTAGATATGTAAGTTGGCAGTACTGGCCTATATTTTGTGAATACAGGCTTTCTAAGTTTAGATAACATAATTAAGGCATAGCTCACTTTAAACAATCTGGGATGCAGGAAGCAACAGGATCAACTGCCCAAAGAGGCGGGGCCTTATAAGACTCAAGAATAGTGACAATAATAATAGTTATTTTTATTGAGTGCTTACCAATCACCAGGTTTATACTGTTTTATTTAATTTACTAGGTGTACCGGTTAATAATGCGGATTTCTTTTTCAATAGATGGAGTTACACATACGTTGATATATATGCGATTTGATATGTATGCTATTTTGTTGTATTGACAGCAAGCTTCAAAACTTCATATGTCAAATTTGCTGAAGGTGTTAACATCATAGATATTTTTACGCTTAAAAATGTCGAATTTCATACCAAAAAAAGGAGCATTTGTGGAAAATTTGAATTCATTACTTTATTTTGAAGAAAAAGTTATTGTATGCTTCGGAAAGCTTATGGTGAACATGCTCCATCTCAAGATACTTGTAAACGCTGGTTTAAACGCTGTAAAAGTGATGATCTCGATGTGAAAGAAATCAAGTCAACCGAAAAAGTTTGAAGACCAACAATTACAAGCATTATTGGATGAAGATGCATGTCAAACTCAAAAACAACTTGCAGAAAGATTAAATGTTGCTCAGCAAACAATTTCCGATCATTTACAAGCAATGGGAAAGATTTTAAAGGAAGGAAAATGGGTGCCACATCAACTGAACGAAAGACAAATGGAAAACCGAAAAGTCATCAGTGAAACGTTGTGGCACGAAAGAAAGTCTTTTTTGCATCGAATTGTGACTGGCGATGAAAAGTGGATTAATTTTGAGAATCCCAAATGCACAAAATCATGGGTTGATCCAGGTCAACCACCAACATAGACTGCAAGGCCAAATCGTTTTGGAAAGAAGACAATGCTCTGCGTTTGGTGGGATCAGGAAGGTGTGGTGGATTATGAGCTTCTAAAACCAGGTGAAACAGTTAATACTGATCGATACTGACAACAAATAATCAATTGAACCACGCTTTGATCGTGAAATGACCAGAATGTGCCAGAAGACACGGCAAAGTAATTTTGCTTCATGATGACACACCATCACACACTTCAAAACCAGTTAAAGATACGTTAAAAGATCTTGCCTGGGAAGTATTAACCCACCCGCTATATTCACCAGACCTTGCTCCTTCAGATTACCACTTGTTCCGATCGATGGCACATGCATTTCTGAGCAGCACTTCGAAACGCACAAAGAATTGGAAAATTGGGTCTCTGAATGGTTTGCCTCAAGAACAAGAAAAGTTCTATTGGGACGGTATCCACAAATTACCTGAAAGATGGGGAAATGTGTAACTAGCATGGACATTACTTTGAATAAAGCACTTTTGATGTTTCTCTTGAAATTATTGTGTTTTCTTTGATTACAAAATCTGCCATTATTTTTTTTTAATATATTTTATTGATTTTTTTACAGAGAGGAAGGGAGAGGGAATAGAGAGCTAGAAACATCGATGAGAGAGAAACATCGACCAGCTGCCTCCTGCACACCCCCTACCGGGGATATGCCCGCAACCAATGTACATGCCCTTGACCGGAATCGAACCTGGGACCTTTCAGTCCACAGGCCAACGCTCAAACCGGCTTCGGCCAAAATCTGCCATTATTAACCGGTACACCTAGTAATTATTGCAGTACCCTATGGCGTGAATATTATTCTCTATTTCTATTGCCAAGGCAACTGAAACTTTGAGAAATTAATTTGATCTGAGCTCACAAAGAGACTAGATGAAGGAGACAGGATCTGTTTAGGGACATTTGATGCTCTATAAGACACCACCTTCCCAGACTCTGGAACTACAGCAAAACTGTACTGTTCTATTGTCAGTCATGATTTATCTTTGCATCGACATCAGTTCTTGTCTCGGAAGAATGTGGAAGCACGAATAAGTGATGCATGGGTGTGAAGCTGGGTCCTTTGGCATTTTTTTTCAACATGTTAAAACTTTTTATTTGCATACTTTTAAAAAGTGTGCATTCCAATATTAAATCATTTGAACAACAACAAAAATGGGACTCTGATTAAACTGCATTTTACAGCCTGCAGGACACCTTGGACCAGGTTGGTTTCTACTTGAAATCACTTTGTTCCCAACATCCCAATCATCCAGGTACCTTTCCTTCCCGGCTATTCAGCCATGCCCGGGTCTTTCTTGTCAGTAGTTCGTGATGCTTTGATGTGAAACAGAGCAGCACAGCCACTTACATCTGACCCAGCCTCTTTGCATCTCAACAAAGTTAAACAGCTCAAAGTTGAAATAAGAAGGCAATGCTTGTGGAATATACACAGCGTATATTGGCCCCACATCTCATTAGGATTCGCCTGTTCGCTTCTCCATTTGAGTCATTTCTTTGGGAGGCTGTGAGTTTTCCTCTTGCATTTCGGCCTTGTTCAATTTCAGTTTATCGAATTTCTCCATCTCAGCCAGATCAAAACCTGTCTGATCAGGTTCATCAGACGAGGTTGCAGAGAAAGCAGAGCAAGGCAGATGAGCAAGCATAATCCAGGTTGCAAGTCTCCTTTGATTTTTACACGCTTGCCAGACAGCTGGAAAATTGAGCGAATAGAAATAAACAATTGCTGGCAGTTTAAACCAATGTGCTGTGTTTATTATTTTTTATTTATGTTTTTTTTATTTACACATTTTAATAAAACACAGGGCTGACTATAACCTTGAGAAAATGCAGAATATAAAACCTTTATTGCTTAACTGAAATGTTAATCCTTGGTTACAACTATTCATATAACTGCTCCATGGAGGAATCACAGTAGTCAACATTAAGTACAACTTTATTACCATATATTTTTTTAAATTTCTTTATTGATTAAGGTATTACATATGTGTCCTTCTCCCCCCATTACCCTGTGCTGTGTTTATTGCTGTCCTTACTAGTAAGTAGTAACTCTGTACAGGGTAAACCATGGATATGTAGTTATACAATTACCTCATTTTTTTAAAACAAGTTCACATTTCTCCATCTTCAAATTCCTAGTTGGGGTTTTAGCCCAACTGACACTTTTCAGCTTCAAAGTCAAGAGCGTGTGCTCTTGTTCTCATTATGAAGCTGGACTAATGGAAACACAGTCAACAGGTTTTTCTTATGGCCAAGCCCCAGCCGTCCACTTGATGTGTTCCTAGCTGGACAGACCCAAGAAACAGAGGAAAGGTTACAGTAGTGGTATTGAATTCTAACCCCCGGGGATTTGGTGATGGTTAAAAATAAACATTCTAAAAAGCAATATTCATAAAATGGAAGTCATTATGCTATACACCTTAGACTTATACAGTGCTATATACCCATTGAATCTCAATGCAGCTGAAAGAAAAAATAGCCAAAAAAGTGCAACACTCTTTGCCAAAGCTTTACAAAGTTAGTAACTTTTATAACCCAATTAGCCTGTGAAAGAAAAAAAAATCCTCCATGTCATTCAAAATCTCATACGAATTTTTTTTAATTTAAAATTTTTTATTCTTATTGAATTTCTTGGGAGTGACATTTATTCACAAAATCATAGAGGTTTCAAGTGTACAATGCCACCAAACATCATCTGCACACTGCATCGTGCCCCCATCGCCCAAAGCAAAGTCTTTCTGGCTTCATTTACACCCCCCCTTTGTTCTCTTCCGCCTCCCCTTGCCTGCTTTTCCCTCTGGCAATCACCACACTGTTGTCTGTGTCTATGTGGTTTTTGTTTTGTTTTGTTTTGTTTTGCTTAATCCCTTCACCTTCCTTTATCCAGTCTCTCAACCCCCTGCCCTCTGAGAGCTGTCAGTCTGTTCCATGTATCCATGCCTCTGTTTCTATTTTGTCCGTCAGTTTATTTTGTTCATTAGATTCCACATATAAGTAAGATCATGTGATACTTGTCTTTCTCTGACTGGCTTATTTCACTTAGCATAATAATCTCCAGGCTATCCACGTTGGTAAGCTGTCCTTTCATGGCTGGTTTTTATCCCTGGTTTATAGAGACACCGGAAGCCCAGGAGCAAACGGCGAAGGGCTGAGTGTGGTGGCAGAAGAAATGGGGTTGGGGACTGCTAGCTGCAACTAGCATGACTATATTTATGACTTTGATAACCAAGTATTAAAAGTTAGTATTGAAAAATAACTGTTATAGAAAATATTGTCTCGTATATTCCTTTAAATCCCTCTGGCAGTGTGTGTGTGTGTGTGTGTATGTGTGTGTGTGTGTGTGTGTGTGTGTGTGTGTGTAGGAAAGGGTGCATTGGGTTATTCAGCTTTTTACATGTTTATATGGGCTCAGAAAGAAGGAGTATGTTTACATAGGCATAAGTAGAGAAGCTTGTCATTTTTTAAATTATAATACTAAAATAACCAGGAAAATGCCACTCTGACTATAGATAGGCAGAAAGGACAAGCAACAACCCTGAGGGCCAGCGTACCTAGAGATGTGGTGACGAGGAATAGCAGCAGCTGAGAGCTCAGCGAGGCCAGGCCAAGGGTGCCAGGAGCAGCATGCCGGTGAGGGGAGTCATTCCTCAGACAGCGCCAGTGCCGCTGATGGCACCTGCAGGCACCTTTTGCCTAGATGCAACACCAGGAAGCAGTTCTTTCCTGATTGGGGGTAACAGAGAACCCTGAGTTGATTGAGAAAACCTGGAATCAATTAAATATCTGCTTTTGTAGCACGTGGAATGAGGAATTGAAATAGAGAAGAGGTTGAGTTAAAGACAATTGCATTTCTTATACATTGACTTGAGGCTGGTCAGTGGCGGAGGCAGGAGTTGGAGCGAGGCAGTGTGTTTCAAGCACTGCTCATCACCAAACAACACTCCACTGCCCTGGAGGGCAGAGGCTGACTCGCTTTAACATGGATGGCAGACAGAGGTAACTATGAGAAAACAGAGGGAGAAGTATTTTGGGAATTTTAAGGAGGTAATGTGGATTACTTAGAACCATGGGGCTGGGCAGATCTGTCTAGAAGAGATGCTGGTTGAGCTTGGCCCTGAAGAAAGGGTAGGATTTAAACCTACCCTAGGTTTATTATATATGCAATATAAGGACAGAAGTCCCATTGATGTGTGCTTATGTATCCCATTATTGGGATACAGTGAATTTTAGATTTAAGTACAAGTAAGAATTCTTAGTTATTAGATGATACGTGTTTCTTCCCAAGAAATTACAGGCCCAACTCAGAAATATTGTGAGCGGCTCCAGCCCACCAAAATAAAGTGAGTATGGCAATACTAGTAAAATGAGTAGTAATCTGTTTGTTGGTGGAGGGTCTTGCCTTCAGTTTGTAAAAAATGCAGCACCGGTGAATCACAAGAAAGTGAACTGCAATCAAACGCGGTGTGCCTTACCAGAAATATTTAAAACTGGAAAACTGGAAATTTTCTACATACATTGGGAGCCTTTGTCATTGGTGGCAGATCAGATGACACAGTAATAAATCTTTGAAGCTTCTATAGTCAAAACAACAAACTGGAAGTTTCTTCTGACTTCAAAGAATTCTTAAAATGAAATCCATGTTTTTGTTTGTGTCTGTTGTAAAATTCGTGATTGTTGAAGCAGTGTGTTTTCTAAAGAGAGGAGAAATTACTATTAGTTTTGGGGAGAAGAGTTACCTTTATTCTACTGTTGAAACAAAGATAAGCATGCTACTTCTCATTCCATTTGGTGTACCATCTTCCAATGTACAAAAGCAAGAAATGGGAAAGTTAATGGTTGCTAGAGAGTACAGGGTTCTCCACGCTTCCTTCTGGGCTGCCTCTGCTTAAAGTCCCTGGGCAATTTTGACCAATCTAGCAAAATTACAGGCTAGCGAAGCCTTTCTGTTGTTAGCGTCAGTCTTGGCCTGTAGTCTGGCTTAGTGTATCTAAGAGTGTTGTTTTCTCTGAGGGTGAAGAGAGGCTGGGTTTATCTGATACTGAAATTACCAGGTAAAAAGTGGCAACTAACCAAGCTAGCATGTCCTTCATCTTTCCAACCTCATTCTCTGTTTGGATAAATTTAACTTTCTGAGGATCTACGCAAACAGATGCAGCTGTGATTTTGCATGGTTAGTGATTTCTTTTCATTCGAGAGATATTTTGATCCCCTGTAATGTGCTAGGCACTAGGGATATTGCAAGTGGACAAACAGACATTGCCTGGATCTTATTGGATTAATATTTTGGTGGAGAAACACAAGACAAAAAAAATCAATAGATATACTAATGAAACAAAAAAAAGATTACAGATTGATATAAGTACTTCTTAGGAAATAAAAAGTGTGGTGGTTCAGTGCTTAAGGACGTTTCCTTTTTTTTTTTTTTTTTTTTTTTGAGGATATTGTGGCTGGCCTATGCAAAATCAAAAGCAGATGGTCATGAAAAGTGAGATGAGAAATGTTCTAGAAGGAGAGCTCAGAAGGTGCACAGATTCTGTGGTCAGTACGCCACAGAATAGTGGCATAAGATACGGCTTGAATGGTTGAGAGGGGCTGGATGATGTGGAGTCTTGTCCATGACATGATTTTAGGCCTTATGAAAGACATGGAAGGACCACTGCAGCAGACATGTTAGTGTTGTGTCCCCCTCATGGCTCCCACCCTCACCCCCAGTTTCCATCTCTTCCGTGTGGTTGCTTTGCCTTCCTACACCCAGCTTCTAACTCTTAACTGCTGTCAGGCTAATGGAACAACTTTGTCCATAAGCACCGAGAACTGGGAGGACTTGCCTTGTCCATCTCCAGCTCTTGGCCAGTGACTACCAAGTGAGGGGCCACTGAAGCCCAGCTCCCTTACTTTCGGTCAGACTAGGACTCCTCTGGGTGGAAGTGTGATTCATACTCCAGAGACGCCCTGCCTGTGGGATCAGGCAGAAGCTACACTCTTCAGGACTTCACCTCAGGTCTCACTATTGTTGACTCCCTCCCCTTCTCTGCCCATTTCCCCCAATCTTTTATAGGTTCCTCCTGGGAACATTATCCTAATAAACCACCTGTACCTGCATCCTGGCACTAGGCTCTGCTTCTGAGGCATTCAGCCTTAATCACGGCTGTTACTTAAAAGGTTGGTTTGTACAGGGAGTGTTTAAATCCCACTTCAGCCTCTTATCAGCTGTGTGTTCTTGAACACATTTCTTAACCTCTCTGTAACTCAGTTTCTTCCATACAATCATTATTCAGCGAATATTTACTGAATGCCTACTATGTTCCAAGCATTGTTCTAATACTAGAAATTCAAGCGAACAAAACACAAAAATCCAGGTCCTGGTGAAGCTTACAGTCTGGAGTGGGGGAAACACAATAAATAAAACCTAATAAAGAAACAAGCCCACAAACAAAAATACTATAGTATCGCCGAAACCGGTTTGGCTCAGTGGATAGAGCGTTGGCCTGTGGACTCAAGGGTCCCGGGTTCGATTCCGGTCAAGGCATGTACCTTGGTTGCGGGCACATCCCCAGTAGGGGGTGTGCAAGAGGCAGCTGATCGATGTTTCTCTCTCATCGATGTTTCTGGCTCTCTATCCCTCTCTCTTCCTCTCTCTAAAAAATCAATAAAATATATTAAAAAAATACGATAGTATCTAAGAAGATGACAACTGTTAGAGAAGATAGAGCAAAATAAAGGGAACAGGGAACATTGTGGGGACAGAGATGGGTGTTGGCAATTTTCAAATGATGAAGATCTCTTCAAGAAGATGTCATTGGAGCATATGAAATAGCTAGGGTGAAGCGGGGGTACCTGCTGTGATTGAAGGACAGCAAGAAGACCAGGGATGGCTGGAGGGGAGCAGGGAAGGAAAGAGTAATGGAAAATCAAGTCAGAGAGAGAATGAAGATCCTGGAGGATCTTTGGCTTTTACTCAGAGACTGGGTACCACTGAGAGTATTTTAACAGAGCAGTGACATAATCCAATTTAGAGTATTAAAAAGTCACTGACTGGTGCATTGTGAATAGGTTGGGGTTGTGACCACCTTTTCAGCATGTTCAAAGCAGGAGGATTGCCTTTAATACAGGTGCAGATTATATTTTAAAAGTTTGTAGGATAGGCATTAAAAGTAGGACCTGCATTAAAGAGTTGAGAGGATTAAATGAGCTAAGATATGCAAGTTTTCAAATAGTCTTAGCTATTATTGTTCCGTAATGCTATTTTCAATAGCCAGTAGTGACTTTATTGAAAACTTTTTGCCTCATGTCACTGTAGTAGAGATCTAAATATTTACTCATTGTTTACTAATTAACTTGGGTCTGGCAAAGAGAAGGGATTTTCCCTGGTCCTTGGCTCAAGACTACATTCGGTAGAGTGGATTAGTTCACTTGATCTTGACGGCAGATATTTGTTCTACTTTGAGATTGCTGGGAAAAAAGTGACTTGGAGACTAGGCTAAAAAGGAAAGGTGAGATGCACTGTGGGCAAACTTTACTTATTTCATAATTTCCTAGGGCAAGTTTAGTTTGAATGATTCAATAACTAAGTTAGATCATACTTGGAACAAGGACGAATTACTTGGAACAAGGAAGGACAGAGAGCCCTTTCCCCTTTAGGTTCAGTATTTCCTGTTGTGTTCTGGAGTCATATTTTTGAAAAGGTGAATGGCAGAGAAAAGCCAGACATTTATTATAAATATGAGGACGTTCTTACATTCCTCCTTAAAAAACCTAAGCATAAGTATTGGGTCAAGTATTTCTCTGCTATAATATCTTGTTAATTGATTGAAACAGTTTTTCCTCTTCAAAGAACAGAGGCTGTGCCCTGGCTGGTGTGCTCAGTGATTAGAGTGTTGGCCCTCAAACCAAAGGTCATGGGCTGATTTGGGAATGTCAAGGGCATGTACCTGGGTTGCACATTCAATTCCTGGCCCAGAGGAACCAATCAATGTGTTTCTCTCACATTGACGTTTCTCTCTCTCTTTTTTCTCTCCTCCCCTCCCCTCCTTCCTCTTTTCCACTCTCTAAAAATCAATGGGGAAAAAATATCCTCAGGTGAGGATTATAAAAAAAATAAATAAACAAGTACAGAGGCTGTTGATAGTTGGCCAAATGTAGAGTACAAATACAAATGTTGAAGGAATTCAAAGATAATAGAGGAATCATTGTTAACATGGTCAGGACCCAGACTGTGGGTCCATGGGCAGCACTAGTTGAATTAGACCTTGAAGGAAGAAATTGGGTGTGTGGAGAGGGAGGAAAAGGTCACTCCAAATGGGGGAGGAATGCAGGACAAGATGGAGAGGTAGGAATAAGGGAAGCATATGCAAGGATGGCAAGACACCATGTTAGGACTAGGAGAAGAGTGGCAGTATAGGTGCCTGGAAACCAACTAAAGCTAGGAGGGAGGGTGTTTCCAGAGATATCATGTTTGTTTTCACTGCTCAAATTTCTGATTAAAGCTGCACCAATGAGCGCTTTTTGGCCTTAGATTTTAAGCTTCACATAGTAGACAGACATGATCTGAGTGAGGGTTAAATACAATGAATTTTATGACAATAAATTCTCAATGAAATTATAAGTGAAGTGAGGTTTAAAATCAGTTTAAACGACAAGTGCTGGAGAGGATGCAGAGAAAAAGGAACCCTCCTTCACTGCTGGTGGGAATGCAGACTGGTGCAGCCACTGTGGAAAACAGTATGGCATTTTCTCAAAAAATTCAAAATGAAACTGCCATTTGACCCAGTAATACCACTTCTAGTAATATATCTCAAGAAAACAGAAACAGAAACACCAATCAGAAAGGATATATGCACCCCTATGTTCATAGCAGCACAATTTACAATAGCTAGGATTTGGAAACAGCCTAAATGCCCATCAGCAGATGAGTGGATTAGAAAACTGTGGTACATCTACACAATGGAATACTACATTGCTGTAAAAAAAGGAATTATTACCATTTGCAGCAGCATGAATGGAACTGGAGAGCATTATGCTAAGTGAAATAAGCCAGTCAGTGAAAGATAAATACCACATGATCTCACTCACTTGTGGAATATAAAGAGCATTATAAACTGTTGAACAAAAATAGATAGAGGCAAAGAAGCATTGAACAGACTGTCAAACTACAACGGGAAGGCAGGGGAGAGTTGGGGGCGGTATAAGAGATCAACCGAAGGACTTGTATGCATGTATATAAGCACAACCAATGTCCACAAGATACTGGGGGGAGAGGTGGAAAGCAAGTGCCCGGTGGGTAGGGGAGGCCGGGGGGAAGGTCAATGGGGAAAAAAAGGAGACATATATACTACTATTTGTAATACCTTAAACAATAAAAATAAATCAGTTTAAAAGGCAGTGCAGCTAGAATGCACTATGTAAGGAGGTCATGATAACCTGAATGTTGGTAGAACATATTTTTGTTTTTGCTTACTTAAGATTTTTAAAAGTTTCTCAGGTTTCCACTTATTTTGAAACTCAACATTTAAAATGTCAAATTCGTAGAGACAGAACAATGTTTGGTAATTCTTTGCACTCATTGACATTCGAGTGAATGATCTGCTTGAGACTGGCTAGGAGACCAATCTCCTTTATGTTAGTTTAAGACATTTTGTTTTTAAAATTCTGTTTCTTATTTTTTCTTTTCAGCTAAAGAATGTTTTCTGAAATATTTATGAGGGAGGCCAGTTATAATTTATGGCAGTACACTCTATTACAACATCAATTTATTTATTCCTAGTGACACCAAATCCAATTAGCATCCCTGAGGGGTTCATCAAATGTCTGCTATACTTTGTCATTTAATGACAAGACCAAAATATAGTATTTCTGCATAATATTTCTTCGAGCAAAAGCAAAACTCTAGTATCCAATGAAAAATGTATACTATGAGACTGTGTTTACTTTATTCAGTACAGTATTTCCAGGACCTGGCTTGTAGAGGGCTTTCAATAAATACTTGTTGACATGGATGAATGAATAAATTCCCTGATAGTTGGTTCTCCCCCAATCTCTAGATCGATTGTTTATTTAGAATGTCAAGTTGTACTTAATTGCCTTTGGACCATAGAGCTCTGCTGACATCTCTCTTTACATGTCCTTCTTGCAAGTTTTCTGGAATGCTACCTTTCTGTGGGGTGAGCAGTATCTTTCCAGTGTTTCCTTGATGCACTTAGGAGCCAAGTAGGAAAGCTGACCACTTTCCCAGCATTTTCAAAGCAGGAGGATTGCCTTCAGTACAGGTGCAGATAATATTTTAAAAGTTCATAGCATTTTCTAGGAAGAATTGTCAGTTCAAAATAATTATTGTGACAGACGAGTATAAAACATAAGAATTCTTGCTCCTAGAAATATTTTAAATGTTTGAAGATTCTCTAGTATCTTTCCTCCACTCTCTCCTCTTTTCTTCTCCTTCCCCCCACCTCCCTCATTCTCTCTTTCTTCTTTGTCCAATTAACTACCTGTACCTTACCACTGGATCTGGTAGCTTTAAATTTAGAATGGGAATATGTCCTCCAAAGATACTTGTCTGAATGGAAAGAAACATATCTCTTAATAATGGGATTTTTCTGAAATTTAATCAGCATACCATCTTGTTTCTGCAGTACCTTCTGCATATACAATTAACATGATACGATTTGCCATGCTATTAGAACCCTGTGAATTTTATTTTCCCAAGTCACATGACTGACCAGCTCTGTGGGAGTAATTTCTGACCACGTTATTTTTCACAACTAGGAAAAGCATGTCTCAATAGATAGCCTCTTGGACATGGTCTTGCTAAACAACATAAGAATGATGAGGAGTTATTTGGTACTTTTAAAATATATATATTATATATATTTATATATATATATATATATATATATATATATATATATATTGATTTCATAGAGGAAGGAAGAGGGAGAGAGAGATAGAAACATCAATGATGAGAGAGAATCATTGATCGGCTGCCTCCTGCACACCCCCCACTGGGGATTGAGCCCACAACTCAGGCATGTGCCCTTGACCGGAATCGAACCTGGGACTCTTCAAGTCTGCAGGCTGACGCTCTATCCACTGAGCCAAACTGGATAGGGCTGACTTGGTACTTTTGATAGCTCTCGTTTTTCCACCTGACTTTAGCAGGGGTCCTCAAACTTTTTAAACAGGGGCCAGTTCACTGTCCCTCAGACCATTGGAGGGCCGGACTATAGTTTAAAAAAAACTATGAACAAATTCCTATGCACACTGCACATATCTTATTTTGAAGTAAAAAAACCAAAACGGCAAAAACACCCGCATGTGGTCCACGGGCTGTAGTTTGAGGACGCCTGCTGTATGGCATTTTCCTGAAATCTTCTCTTGTAGATGATCTTACTACCTCCTGCACATCTTCCCTCCCTCGCTGTTTTCCTTCATGTCACCCAACACTGAATAGCCTGCCTACTGGATGGAGAAGAGAAGCATCACACCCACAGATGTGAACACTGCTAGTAGAAGAAAGAGAGAAGGTAGGGAGTCTGGCTGTCAGTTCCACAAACTGCCTGAATCCACAGTGGGTTTATGCAAAGCTAGAATGGGAGGCATGCTGTGTGGTTTGACCTGAGGTGCTTGGAAAAACCTTCTTTCTTCAAGAGGCTTTATTCATAGGGTTGATACAGTTCAATAGAATCAATGATGGATGTTTTGGGGATATTAGATCTATTGTGTCTGTCCTCTTGTACCTTATAATCTAAGAATGGAGCTTAACATGCTAGTCAATTATGGAAAATGTCACATGCAAAAGACATACCAGAGACAACAGATGAAGAGAGTTCACCCAGGGGCACTGTGGGGGAAGGATATGGGGTACTCTGTGGGATGCAGTTGGGAAGGAGAAGCAAGGTATGAGACGGAAGAGAGTGGTGAGAAGCAGGTTGTGGAAAGAAGTGTTGAGGCAACCTGGTTCTGCCGAGGTCATCATTTCTACACCAGCCTGTGACTGTGAGTGCTGAGGAGTTATGCGTGGAACTGCTGCTTCTGAGAGAAAAACAAATGAAGGTACAGAGAAACAGTTTAATATTAGATGTGTACCAGGAGTTATTTCTGTGCCATCCAACCCCCGAAAGAGATTAAATTGTATGGATATGTTTTTTGGTATGGATAAACTTCAAATTATGTATGTTAATTGATCTTACATTAATGATGATCATGCATTAATGATACTATTGACATTTCAAGTTGCTTTATTTTAAATCTGAATAACCTCATATACCACTTTAAAAAAAAGAAACTGGATGGCTCAGTTGTGTGGAGCATCATCCCATACACTGAAAAGATTGTGGGTTGATTCCCAGTCAGGGCAGGTTTGTAGGTTTGATCCCTGGTTAAGGTGTGTATGGAGGCAATTGATCCATGTTTCTTTGTTCTCTCTCTCTCTGTCCCCCTTCTCTCTCTTTAAAGTTACAAATTGATAAAAACATATCCTTGAGTGAGAGCAAAAAAAAGAAACTGGTAACTATTAAAGTTCTTGACAGTTTAAAAAAGCAGAGAATTGAGTCACAAAAGGACAAATGTTGTATGATTCCACTTTATGAGGTATCTAAAGTAGTCAAGTTCACAGAAATGAAAAGTAGAAAGGTGGTTACTAGGGGTTGGGGGAGCTATTGTTTAATGGGTATACATTTTCAGTTCTACAAGACGAAAAAGTTCTGGAGCTCTGTTTCACAACAATAAAGATATGCTTAACACTACTGAATTGCACCCTTAAATATGGTCACTCTGGCAAATTTAATATATATGTTTTTTTACCACGATAAACAATTCATTAATTAAAAAAGCATTTGCCAGGATTCTATAGAGGAAACAAAGCAGAGTGTTTATATCACACCTTCAGAGAAAAATTGAATTCACCTTAGGCATTTCTCTTCCCTAAAACTCACAGCAGTGAGGTGTTGGGTGGTGGACACTTTTTCCTCTGACCCTTCCCAGAGAAGAAGTGTGAGGAGTTTGGCCTGGGACAGGAGTCAGAATCTTGAGGATGGGGTGGGTGTAGGTTAACTATGGCATACTAATGGAAACAATGGGTATGATCAATGTTAGAGCATAATTTTAGAAATGGAAAGAATAGATATGAATATATTTTAAGTATATCATCAGCTATAGAAACAGTTGATAATAATATTGTGCAGTGAGAAGTTAAGGTTGGGAACTGTTGAGGTAACAGTTGAGAAAACTGAGACTTAAAAATATTAGGTGAGTTATCTAAGATCAACCACAGAGTTAGTAAGCAGTGAAGGTAGGCTATAAGCTCAGGTAGCCAACTATGCAATCATGCTTAATTTAACTGTTGCACTAGAACTGCTTCACTTTGAACATACAGAATGTTGGGCAGACAATTACAAATGACCTCCCAACTGGAGGAAATTGGGCATGTCAGTTGTTCACTCTTCTTTTCTTGTCAGTTGCTGTATGATACTGGATATTTGCATTTCCCACTGAGTCAATGTTTAATGGAATAGGATGGCCCTGGCCGGAAGGGCAGAGCATAGTGGTCCTCACCACAGGGTGTTCCTCTCATAAGTGAAGTCCCAAGCTGAGATGCATGGATAAGATCTACTCTCAGAGCAGAAGGGTCTTAAACTAAGTGTATAGGGAGAGGGCCACTCATGAAATAACTCTCAAGATTTTCAGACCCTGTGACCAAGATGAGACTAAATCATGCCTTCATTAAAGATTGTTTTAAATCTCTCACCTCTTAAAGACATATTTATTAACCATGAAAATATTTTATTACACAACTATGCTATTTTATAAAGTGCCCATGTGTAGATATTTGTAGATAGTTGTCTCCAGGAAATCACTAAAAGTTAATTCCAAAGAACCCAAACACCTTCCCTTTAGAGACTAATTTGCAGGAAATTAGGAGCATAAAACACATTTTAGAACAGGAGTCCTGCATGTCAGAAGGTCTGAAAAGCCAAGAGATTAGTAAAAATAGATTTGTGATTTATATGCTGTTTTTGGGAACATTTAGACATAATACATTCTGTAGACAAGGAACTCTGTTTTCTCCCAATAACTTAAAACAAAAGAGTTAAGAACACAAAATGCACCTGAGGGAAAAGGAATACTTTATTGCTACTGAATTCATGAATCTGTTAGGAAAACTCAATTACTCTTTAGATTTAATATTCTTTTGTTTTCTTTTTTTATCGAGTGAGACTTTTCTTTGTGTGTGCCTTAGAAAAATGACAACAATATTGTTCTCTACTTTGCCAACCCCCGCTTGTCACGTTTTTCAAATTATCACAGTTGTGCATCATTATGTAAAGGTAGAATGGAAAATTGAGCTGTTGGTTGGGTTCTGTTAGGATATAGACAGATTTCTAAAAAAAAAAAAACTTTCATAAGGATATTGCTCTCATTCTTTTCTGTAGGATGATGATTATATATATTTTTTAATTTTTGTGGATCTTTAACTTTTAGAACAATATGAACAGTTTGCTAGTCATGAAAATCTTTCAGAATGTTCTTACTTTCTGAGCGTTCATGATCTTGGAATGAAGCACTGGTCCACCCATGATATTTTGTATTCCTGGAGCTGAGCTGATTGTCTGAGGTCACAGGGCTCTGTTAAAAGTCTTGCATGTACAAGTGGGTATTCTAAATTCTACCCAGAGTAATGGATCAAAATAGGCAATTAATTCAAGGTTTAAAAAATTTATGTAATCTGCAATTTTAATGGTGCAAGGAAATTTAAAGGTCCCTTAGTTCAACATATTTATTTTGCAGATGAGAAAACAAAGGTTCAGAAAGCCCTTAGGTTTAGCCAAGGGTCACATAGACAGTTAATGGCAGAGCTGGTATCAGAAAAAGGTCTTTTATTTCATATTTCAAGTCTCTTTATTTTTTAAATATTGAAATGTTAAATCATAGTGAAAAGTCCAGAGAATAAAATGACCAACAGCTGTTGTATCCACCACCCAGCTTATCATTTTCTTATGTATGTGTCCTTTATTTTTTTAAAGAAACAAAACAGATTCAATAAAGCTCCTTGTTTAAAGCTCCTTCCATATTTGTTACTATCATGTGAAGATGCATAAATAGTCTCTATCTGTACAATATATGGCATTGTTTTACCTGGCTTAGAACAGTATATCAGTAGAATCATATCTTATGTATCCTTCAGAAATTTGCTTTTTATTGCTCACCATAGTTCTTGAGATTTTCTTAATGATGAAGTGCATAACTATGATTTATTCATTTTTACTGCTTTCCATATTGCGAACATTTTACAATGTATTTATTAAATTTCCTATGAACATTTAGATTTCCTATAAATATTTAGATTTAAAAAAAATTTTTATTACAAACAGTGCTGTAATAAACATTCTTTATATGTGTCTCCTTGTGCAAGAATTTCTTGGCTACATACTTAGAAGTTGGAACATTATACATTATTGTCAAATTACTCCCCAAGGTGTTGTACAGCAGTTATGTAATGCCAATCCGAAGGATAAAGGGTGGTTCATCACTGTGGCTTCATCAGTATTTCTTTATTAATAATAAAGTTGATTATCTTTCCATATGTATACATTAGTTATTGCTACAATAATACTGGGTAACCAACCACCGGAACACTTAAAGGCAATCATTTATTTTTATGGCTTTGCAGGCCGACTGGTATTGTTCTGCTTCAGGATTCAAGTCTGTGGATCTATGTCTGTTCCTTGTGTCTCTTACCTTCCTTGGGTCAGTGGGCCAGCTAGTGATTCTCCTCTTGCAGCAAAGGCAGGACAGTGTCCAAGCCCCAGTACTCTAGGACATTTCAAGTCCCTGTTTCTGCTTACGTCCCAAGGCACTTCACTGAGTTGGACATCCATAAAGTAGGAAAAGACTCCACCCCCCTGAAACTTATGTTATAGGCATGAAAGCACAGAACTGCTACAGAGGAGGGAAGAATTATCGCCAATTATTATTAATCAACCATAATACATTGATTGGTTGTTTGGTTTCATCTTCTGTGAATTGTTATTTTATAGTTTTTGTTCATTTTGTCTTGGATTGCTTGCCTTTTGCTTATTGTATTGTAGATATTCTTCTCTTTATTATTGATTGATTTTAGAGAGAGGGGAAAGGAGAGAGAGAGAGAGAGAGAGAGAGAGAGAGAGAGAGAGAGAGAGAGAGAGTTATTCACTGCTCCACACATTTATGCATTTGTTGGTTCATTCTTATATGTGCCCTGACTGAGGAATCAAACACACAATCTTGGCATATCAGGACATCACTCCAACCAACTGAGCTACCAGGCCAGGACTGTAGATAGACTTTATATAATGCAAATTCTTATTTATATCTAATATAAGACCACAAAAAATATTTTTTTCAGTATGTGTCTTATCTTTTCACTGTTTATATTTTTCTTGTTAAAAGTGTAAAATTGTACTGCAGTCTAGATACTTTTCCTTTGTGGTTTGTGCTCTTTATGTTTTGTTCTAGAAAACTATGTCTGTCCTGAGGTTATTAATGTACCCAGTGTTATCTTTTAAAAGAATTAAAGTTTAATTTTTAGATTTAGGTCCATGATTTACTCAGAACTTTTAACTAAAAAAAAAAAGCATTTCCCCCTATAAGTTATCTTATATAGTCTATATAAATAATCATATCATTTCTAAGAAATAAAGTTTGGGCTCTTTTTTCCAATTCTGAAATCTTTTATTTATTTTTCTTATGATACTAAACCAGAAAAATGTTGAATAAAAGTTGTGCAGCAAGTATCCTTCCTCTGCCTGATTTTAAGGGAAATATACAGGTGGGCAAAAGTTGATTTACAGTTGTGAGTACATGAAACACAGAGTTTATTCATGTATTATTACTTATTAATTATTATACTATTTGTCTTTATTACAACTATGAAGCTACTTTTGCCCACCCCTGTATTCCTTATGTTTTACCACTGTATGCAGCTTGGTCACAAAAATAGCAGTCAGAAAAATAAATGTCACGGTAACATTCTATACACAGCTAAAATATTATTATAGGATATAGGCATAACAGATGTATTTCTAGACAAAAACAGGGTTTGCCAATTGCATACTTTACTAAAGGCAAAACTGGAGAAGAAGAAGGTTTAAAACAAGGATTAAAATGCAAGAAGGAATGTTAAGAAAATAAATTGGTGTGTCTGTGAGTAAACAAGCTGTAGTTGAATGAAATAGCAATAGTAATAATGGATAATTATAGGAATATAAACAGGGAAAAACTAAACATGAAACAATTATAACATAATACACAAAGATCTAAGTTAAAGTCTTAGGTCCTTATATTTAAAAAAAACCACACATGGTTTTTAATGAGAATAAAGATATTGATAAAACATAGACTCTGTAATTATACATAAGAAGTTTAAGAGTAATCACTAAAAAATAAAAATATGATTTGTATTAACCAGTAGAGAGGTATGAGAGAGATAAAGATTTAATTAAGCTAGAAGAATTTTGGAAAGGTAAAAAAATGTAAAAGAAAATAAATGTAAACAGAAATCAAACAAAAAACTGTAGAAAAATCCCCAAATATAAGGACAAAAAGTTTTATTTTTTAAAGGAAAAAAGATAAATCAGGCACACAATAACCAGGAAAGGTCGATGCAGTTATATTAATGTCTGGAAAAAATGGAGCGAAAATACAGATTTAATTAAGATAATGACAGCAAAAAGGAAACTGAGAACAACATAAAGGTCAAGAGATAATATAGCCAACAGTTGGTTAATTGAAAGAATAAAGAATAACTAAAACTGGCAAAATTACTCAAAACAAAATAAAGAGGATTCAAGTGAACATTATTAGCAATGAAAAAGATAATCACAAATACAACAGAGACTGAGAAATAATAAAAGAATGTTATGAAAAGTTTTATGCACATAAATTTGAAAATTTAGACAAAACGGACTTTTTCTGAGCAAAATTCACAAAAACTAAACCAAGAAAGAAAACATCATATTAGACCTATAACCATTAAAGAAATTAAATTATGAGTTAAAAATATATTACCAAAGCAAAAAACAACCTAAATAGTTTTATAGGTGATTTATATAAATATTCAAGGGACAGAGAATTTCTATCTTCTGCAACTAACTACAAAGAATAACAAAAGTGGGGTGATTCCCCAATTAATTTTATGAGACCAGAATCTTATATGTTGAGACAAAAAAAGTACAAGAAAATAATATTGCAGGTCAGTATCACTTATGAACATAATTGCAAAAGTCTTAATTCCATTATAGCACATAGAAACTAGCCAAGTATTTAAAAATGCATTATGATCAAGGAAATCAAAGGTGATTAATCTATTTATATAAAAGCCAAGCGACCAGAATGACTGGTCGCTATGACCCCTGATTCCCCCCCCCCCCTCCATCAGGGGTGGGACTGGCTGGCCAACCGCCCATGGCCCCCCCCCCCCCTGCCAGCCCCTCCGGATGGACCCCACCCATTCACGAATTCGTGCACCAGGCCTCTAGTTTTAAAATATCTGTGCATACAATTTCTCATGTTAACCGTTAAAGCAGAAAATTATTAACTTTGATTCTGTGGCTGAAAAAAATCTGGGGACACTGATATAATCATATTCTGTCAACTCACTGTGTAGATAACAGAGAATTTATTGGTAGTGTGAATAACTTCCCCTCCTCCATAAACACCTATTCTCTCTCAAATTAGTGCACAAAAGCAAACTTTGTCTAATTTTAGTTTGTCTAGCAACAGGATTCACTCTGCCTTTCATGGGACCTAGAGAATATACTGGCTTGTTTTCTGTTACAGTAAAACCTTGATTTGCCTGAACTAAAATAACAGAACCAAAAACGAGAATGAGCAAATTCCTCCTATGAAAAAGATTGTTAATAAACCATCTGCTGGAAGGGACTTATTTTAACATTATTTATGGCCTCCTGGAGATATGATGCTGATATACCTCCAGCCCCACCTCCTAATCCTCTTTCATCTATGGCAACTGACCTGCGTCATGAAGCAGATGTTTCCAATAAAACATCTTTGGGCATCAAAGCTGTTCTCCCCAGTCTGCTCTGTTTATTATGGTAAGAAAATGCCGAGCGTATTATATAAATTAAAGTAAGTTAACTAGAACAAATCACTTCTTGGGAATCGTGTTTAACAACTTCCTTTTTGCTTATTAGGACATATCACTATGAAATGTGAATGACTAACTCTCATTAATATACATACCCGACGTACATCCCCAGAGTATTTCTGGCAGTTTACAATGAGCAACAGACTTAGCATCTTAAAATAGGGTAATAAAAAATGATAAAAATTATTTTGCTGAATAATAATGGCAACATCTTGTTTATTGAAGATCTGCTATGTAGTCATTTTCACTATCTGGAAAAAATGAAAAACAAAGCAAAAATCCTTATAGGCCAGAATAGGTGTCATAAAATTCTAATACCACAAAAAGCTCATGCTGGACACATCAAGTTAGCAAATGAACACTTCCTAAAAACATTCTAACCATATCACTCACTGCCCTTTTCCTGGCTTCTTATATCCATCCCAATCACCTCTCTCACTATAGGGGCTCACCTGTGAACACACAGCTTGTCTATGGGGAGAGATGTGTGCTGGTTGGGCAACATGTACATCTACTCTTCCCAGCAGTTATAATTCTTACTAGCGTTCCCGTTGCAGGAAGAATCCTGCAATAGGGTTTCCTGCTGCACTCTGCCCCACCTGCTCTCCTCCCTTCTCCCCCGCCCCACCTTCTCCGCCAGCCCGCCTGCTTTTCTCGCTTCTCCCCTGGCCCCGCCTGGGCTCCTCCCTTCTCCCCCACCCTGCTTCCACTCCTCCCTTCGCCTCCCCCCAGCTTGCTTGCTTCTCCGCAGCTTTGATCCCTTCTGCAGCTCTTGGCTTCTTTCTATGCTGTCTTGATATGCAAATTAACCACCATCTTGGTTAGGGTAATTTGCATACACATACTGATTGGCTGGTGGGCGTGGCTTGGTTGGTGGGCATGGCGTGGGTGTAGCGAAGGTGCGGTCAATTTGCATATTTGTCTATTATTAGGTAGGATTGTAAATTTATAAATTGGCATTTTGATTTATATTCTTTAGACTTTTGGGAGTTGGTGAGTGTGAATCATCTCTGAATCTGATCAACTCTGGGGATTGGTAAAATCCAATTCTGGAGCTGGTGCAGGTGAGGGGCTGACCTAGACCAGTGTGAATTAGTTATAATAGAGGCTGTTTGCCAAGGGAGGCCTTGGGCCACTTCTTTAATCAACTCCACAGCATGCTGTTTCCACTCCTGTTTATCACTTATATAATCTTATTTTGCATTAGATCAATGGCTTATATGTCTGTCTTCCTTCCCTGTTAGACTGTAAACTCCCTGAAAATAGAGACTGTATTTGTCTCTGTTTTTGCAGTAGTACAAATACAAGGTCCACTACCCTTGGTGTGCAATAGACAGATGCTTGCTGTGTGGGGTAGATGGTGCCAGGTTGCTTTTAAAGTTATGTTTTCTATGAAGCATAATATTTTTTCCTTCTAATGTTGATGGTATTATGCTACTATTCAAACAGTATCTTATTGCAACTTTGGGTAAAAGTCTTTTCACAGGCAACTTTATTCCTGTAGGGCTTTCCTGAATGTATCAATAAACTTGTCAAATGTCACAGATGTCTTTAATTTGCTTCAATTAGGTTGTAATAATTTAAGTCTGGACATTGAAAACAGGGACTGTTTTCATGTACTTTGTTTTGTGTTCAAAACTGATTTTATAAAATATTGAGTAGGTACAAAGTAATTTTTATAAATAAAGATTAATCCTATCTAATAAAAGAGTAATATGCAAATTGACCATACCTCTGCTACACCCTCAAGCCATGCCCATAAGCCATGCCCATAAGCCAATCAGGAGCAAATATGCAAATAAACCCAACCAAGATGGTTGCGGCCACAGAGAGCAGGAGGGAGGCTTGGGTTTCCCTGTCAATGGAGGAAGCCAAGCTTTCTGCCTGCCCTTGCTGGCCCAGGCCTCTGCTTAAGGCTACAAAATTTCAATTATAGAAGATAAATTAATCCCACAAGAAATGGCTGCCGCCACGGAGCGAGCAGAAGGCTTAGCTCCACTCTAGGCTACAAAGTTTCAATTGTAGAAGATAAAAAAATCCCAGATACCAGGACCTCCGCTTGGGTCACCAGGGGGCATGGCTGGCCTGCAAACCACCACAGGCCCCTCGTCCAGGCCACCCCACGCCCCAAGGGAACCCCTACCCTGATCTGGGACACCCTTCAGGGCAAACCAGCTGGCCCCAACCCATGCACCAGGCCTCTATCCTATCTAATAAAAGAGTAATATGCAGATTGACCATCACTCCAACACACAAGATGGCTGCCCCCATGTGGTCAAAGATCCTGCCCCCATGTGGACATAAGATGGCTGCCACAAGATGGCCAGCAGGAGAGGGCAGCTGGGAGGGACCAGGCCTACACAGGAGGGCAGTTAGGGGTGACCAAGCCAGCAGAGGGAAGTTGGGGGCGACCAGGCCTGCAAGGAAGGGCAGTTGGGAAGGACCCAGGCCTGCAGGGGAGAGCAGTTGGGGGGGACCAGGCCTGCAGGGGAGGGCAGTTAGGGGCAAACAGGCTGGCAGGGGAGCAGTTAGGCATCAATCAGGCTGGCAGGGGAGTGGTTAGGGGTGATCAGGCTGGCAGGCAGAAGTGGTTAGGGGCAATTAGGAAGGCAGGCAGGTGAGCAATTAGGAGCCAGCAGTCCTGGAATGTGAGAGGGATGTCCCAGATTGGAAAGAGTGCAGGCGGGGCTGAGGAACGCCCCCCGCCACTGTGCACGAATTTCATCCACTGGGCCTCTAGTGATATAATAAACATCCATGTACCTGGTGCCCAGTTTAAGAAATAGTGCATTCTTAGTATGTTTGAAACCCCCTGTGTCTCTCCACCATTCTATTCCCTTCTTTCTTCTATAGTATCCTGAATCACATTGTCATTTAATTATAAAGCTAAAATAAAAATGAAATCCAAATACTTCTGACACTTATGAACATTCTTGGCCAACCTTAGAAAGCAGTCAAAGTTAATTTATGATTACAATGTATGATTAAGTTTATGATTATTGGGTAATTAGAGAGAAACAATTAGAAATCCTGACATTATGGGATGTTTTAGGATTCATCTCAAAACCTGGTGCCCTAACCAGTTTGGCTCAGTGGATAGAGCATCATCCTGCAGACTGAAGGGTCCCAGGTTTGATTCCAGTCATGGGCATGTACCTTGGTTGTGGGCACATACATCCCCAGGAGGGGATGTGCAGGAGGCAGCTGATCGATGTTTCTCTCTCATCGATGTTTCTAACTCTCTATCCTTCTCCCTTTCTCTTTGTAAAAATCAATAAAATATATTTTTAAAAAACCTGGTGACTAGAAGAGACCCTGGTGTCTCCAGAGGAGATCTCTTATGAATGAGGCAGAATGTGCTTGGGATAAAAGAAACATTAGGAACATGCATAAGAAACAGATCCTAGGATGCGCAGGCACACCTCGCTTTATTGAGCTTCACAGATGTTATGTATTTTACAAACTGAAGGCAAGACCCTCCCTCCAGCAGATCACTTTGTTATGATGCTCGCTATAGTCACATGGTCTGTAACCAAACACACAATATCTCCAATGTAGGCCTGTATTCTGTAGATTAACATCAAGTAAAGTAATAAAGAGGCCCATGTCTCCAAAATGGGGAAATAACTACCCGCACACAAAATAGAGATGTGTTTTTCCTTAACAGATGTGCCTCTTGTTCGCACATCTGGCACATTGGCATCCTGTGAGGCTATAGACCAGTGGAAAATATCAGCAACAGTTGACTCTAGTCCTCAATGGAATTGTGAACATCCTTGTTTTAGGAAATAGGAAAACATTTACCTCTAAAACCTACGGTATATAACTGGTTATATTCTTATAAGGCATAAAATTCATTTTTATTTTAAAAAATCATGGCATTAATAATTTTCCTTTAAAAAGGAAGATTAACTCATTAAGTCAGAATTTTTAATGCAATAATCTTTAATTCTGGCCCACGGGACAGCAATCCCTACCAGGAAAGTAGTAGTAGAAAACATATTATGGTAATGGATTTCAGTAATCTTCTTCAAAAGGAGGCATTTTAATGATGATTCCGTGGATGGCCTCTGTTATTCTGAAGCACAGTAATGGATCTACATGAATCTAAAGGGCTGTGGTTGGAAACGTTAGGCTCCCTGAATAGGGCTGCTAGTCAGTAGAAAAGTGCCTCAATCAGAGTTTGCTACCTTCTATGTTATGGCCCAGAAATTAAGTAAAATTGGTTTAAGACTTTGAAGTAACGAAGTCTGTTGCAGTTCAAACAAGGCTTTGTTTGGGGGGAATTGTTGGCTTGTTACTATCACATTTAGCTGGAACCTAGAACTTTGTAGGACAGTGAATCCTAACTTGGAGAGAAAAGGTCTCAGTATCACATGCTGGGTGGACGGGTGCCTGGGTCAGAATCATGCTCTCTGGAGCTGCTCCGACTTAGCTCAGACAATGGAGATGATGAATTGGTGACATTTTAAGCAAATTGAATTTCATATCTTATGGATTCGTGGACTTGCTTCAGGGATTTTATCTGTGTAATTCCTTTGATTTGTAAGACCTCTGGACTCTAATTGTCCTTTACCCTGCATATTACTCATTATTAAAAATGATTTGTGCCTGTAGCAATAAAATGGACTAGACAATGAAAAGTGACATTTAGAAAATAATGATTGGATTAAATTGAACTTCCTAAAGTCTAGGACTACCCTACCCATGGAAAGTGACATATGCCTGACCTTTGCTTGGAGATGTGTGTGGCAAGTTCTGATTTGTCCACTCGATCTTATTCTCTACTTACTGTTACTTGTCACATGACAAGGACCAGGAATGGAAAGATTGGTGCCTGTACTGGATGTAAAACCGCAGAGGAACTTTGGGTCTTTTGTGGCGATGTTCCCCACCAAGTGACCAAACAGAACTGTTTTTCCCTGAAAAATAAAGTACACTCTTCACTTTTCAACTTTTTAAAGCTGCAAGGAACATCTTCCCGTTTCTGGGCCTGTACTCCTCACTTTGGTTTGTGTAAGCTATGTATCATCTCTCAGAGGAGCTCACAGGAAACACGCCCTGGTTGGTTTTTCATTTAGCAGAACTGTATCAGTGATTTCTTTTTAGAGGCAAGTTTGTTTGTCTCATTCCCTGTTTGACAACCTTTATTTAATGGCTTCCTATTGGCATTGGATAATATGCAGAATTCTTTTTTAAAATTAAAAATATATTTTTAATCCTCATCCAAGGACATTTTTTTTTTTAATTGATTTTAGAGAGAGAGGGAGGGAGGGAGAGAAAGAGAAAACTTAATGTGAGAGAAACATCGATCAGTTGCCTCATGTAGGCGCCCTGACCAGGGATCAAACCTGCAACCGTTTTGTGTATGGGATGACTCTCCAACCAACTGAGCCACCTGGCCAGGGCAAAATGCAGAATTCTTCATGTGGTCTCTAAGCCAGGTCAGTATGTGCACCTGCCAGTCTCTTTAGTCTCATCGCCCACTGGACGCGCTGACCTTTCCAGATCCTAGAAAGGCAAACGCTGTTTTACCTTGGGGGCTTTCACACATGCTATCTATTGAGAGGCAGAGACTAAAAGGTCATCTACCATATCAGGAGGGGGGAATATCGGCTATGTTCACTCACTTCAAGGGACACACTGGAAAAAATGACAGGGAAACTGTTAAAACGAGGAAGAGGAGACGACAGCATATTCATGTTTTGGCAACTACAGAAGTGACCTAGGACAGTGGTCGGCAAACCGCGGCTCGCGAGTCACATGCGGCTCTTTGGCCCCTTGAGTGTGGCTCTTCCACAAAATACCACGTGCGGGCACGCATGTACAGTGCAATTGAAACGTCGTGGCCCATGCGCAGAAGTCGGTTTTCGGCCTGGGCGAGTCTATTTTGAAGAAGTGGCGTTAGAACACTCAAGGGGCCAAAGAGCCGCATGTGGCTCGCGAGCCGTGGTTTGCCGACCACTGACCTAGGACAATAGCTGGTGTTCAACCCAATGGAGCAGAGAGTTGGCTTAGACTGAATGGTTTAGACACCACTTCTGCTGCTTCCCTGGTGATTGCCCTCTCCTTGTGGTAGTGATGTCCGTAGGACAGCCACGTGCACTCTTAGTGAAGTAAGGACCAGGCAGGTGTGACACTAAAGCAGTGCCTTGAAAGCACATCAACAAAGAGCATCTTAGCAGAGGGATGGGCAGGGTCTTCAGGTTTAAGTCTATTCATGGTCTGTTTCCTGTTATCCTGAATTACTTCTTCTCTTTCATGTTGACTCATTGATGTTTAATCCCACAGGAATGTAACCTTTAACCATAAGGTTTCCATAAATAGTAGTCTTGTAGACATTTTTGTTATAATTAATTGTGTATCCTTGAACAATCCATAGGTTGTATTGTAGACAAATATATTTTTTTTACTTAAGCCATAAATACACCACCTTGTAGTAATGAATCCAAAACTCCATTGATGAACCCACCTATTTTATGTAAGTCGACTAGCTGCTACTCTATAAAGATCATGTAGGTTAGCTTGTTAGAGAGAGCTTTTAATTACTTTCGTCAGGGCTTCTTGAGGACTGCTGGAGATCAAGGGCTGTGGTAGATTCTCTAATAAATATGTGATACTGTGATCTTCCATGTGATTCCCTGCCCATTTTTGGATCTCCATCTCCAGATAGTTCCTACTTGCCATTTCCTATCACTGGGCTTTACTATCTATTGAGACATTAAGCTCTTCTGTATCACTTTCTATTGCTTAATGTACTATTAACTACCCTTCCTGATAGGTTCTATATCCACTTCCTTCCTGCCCTGCCATTGAATTTCCTCCTCCAAGTATGTGTCCAACCCCTTGTCCCAGCCTCTCCCAGTCTTTCATCCCAATACTATAATCAATGGGATTAGATCTGCTCATGACAGGAGAAAAGTGGTATATTTCTCTTTCAATAAAACCCAAAATAAAAACTAAATTTAGTTTCTTTTTGTAGCTCTGTGCCTCTGAATTGATTTTCTTTTGATGGGACAAAAGAAATTGAATTGAGAAGCTGCCCAAATAAAACAACAACTTTTATTTCTCCTTCTGCAGAGACTGATAATCTTCGGTTACTTGCTCTTAGATTTTTGAGGACACAAGGATCACCTGAGAGTTTGTTAACTGGCTTCAAGGTGTGGGTGGGATGTGGGGTCTTCCTTTTATACAGGCATACCTCGTTTTATTGTGCTTTGCTTTACAGAGCTTCACAGATGTCAGGTATTTACAAGTTGACATCATGGTCCTCCACCAGCAAAAATATTACCACTTGCTTTACTGGGGGTACTTGCTATATTGTGGTGGCCTGGAATTGAACCTGCAGTATCTGTGAGGTGCGCCTGTGTTAGGTTTCCTTGATATTTTGATGCAGGTGTTCTGGGGGCCACATATTGAAATAAATTACTATGACGAATTAGAGAAATCCACCATTGCTCTTTCTAGTGTTTAAGGCAGAAAACTATGTGATTGAGACTTGTCTCCATTTTTTGATTGATTGATCAAAAAACTGGTCGAGGGAGGAAAAAAGCAGCTTCCTAGAGTGATACTAGGCATTGTTTGGTATCTCACATGGTGTGAGACATTTAGTTCCTGACTAAGGGAAACTCCCAATGGTTTGTCACCTGGTAGGATGCTCCAATCTTATTG
This sequence comes from Eptesicus fuscus, assembly GCF_027574615.1. Lineage (NCBI taxonomy): Eukaryota > Metazoa > Chordata > Mammalia > Chiroptera > Vespertilionidae > Eptesicus > Eptesicus fuscus. The sequence continues at coordinate 24,202,076 of NC_072486.1, forward strand.
TCCTTAGTAAGAAACAACGATTTTACTTTGTTGTTCACATCACCACTTCCTTGTGGAACTTGGCTTGGTGCTTAATAAAAGGAAAGATTCTTAAGAAAATTGATAGGTATTTTTTAACTTTAGCCCTAATATCAAATTGCTATTTGAGTTTTTGGTTGGTGGTATTTTTTGTTTGTTTGTTGTTATTTTTTGATGTATTGCAACTTGACTACAAAAATGGTACTTAGGAACATAATGCTTTTCATCTATTCATTCATTCATTCATTCATTCATAATTCAAATATTTATTGAGCCAAACAATGTGCTAGAAAAACACCATGAACAAAAATGACAAAGTAATTTTGAAAGCTACAAGGGTTAAAAAATAGAAATTATTCCAAGAGTAGGATCTAACTTAGAAGGTGGCGGGTAGAGTGAAAAAATGAACATTGGGGAGTATTTTTTTTTTTTTTTTGAGGATTCCCTGATGTAGAGACATTTAAGCTTTGATCCTGAAGATGAATAGGAAATTAGGCTAACAGTGAGGATGAAATCTTCCCTTGAGTGCTTGATGTGAGAAGAAATTGGGCCTGTTCAAAGACCAGAGTGAAGGCCACTGAAGGAATTAGTGCAGGAGTGGGTACATGACTTTAGCTCCAGAACCATGTGCATTATGCCAACACTTGTGCCCAGTGAAACACCGCTGAGCAGGTCAAGGTGAGGAATAATGGAAAATGTTTTCTTTCAAGAAGGACCAATAAACAGATAAGCTGCTGTATGGAGAATGGACTGGTAGGGGAAGACTAGCAAAAATGAATGCAGGAGATGTTAGGAAGCCATTGCAATAGTCCAGATGAGCAACGATTGTGAATGGCTCTATGGGATGATAATGGAATCAAAGAGAGTGTATCTGAGACATAATTTGGAACTTGGTGATTTATTGGACATGGAGGCAAGAGCCAGGGAAATGTGACATTCTCTGGGTTACTGGCTTGAGCAACTGAATGCAGGGCTGTGTATTTTACTAAGGAGAAGTAGTATTCAGGTAGGGAGCTCACATTTTAGCTCCTGTTGAGAGGGGATCATCCACGGGGAGTGAAGTAATCAAGGACTCCAGAAGAGTCATGGATGGAGATACCGATTTGCTAAAGTCATGGGATTAGATAGACTCACCTTAGAAGTAAGTAGAAATGGGGAACCTTTGCTGAGAATGGGGGATCTGGAGAACATGGGGAGGGGCTGGCCTTTGAGAGAAGGCCATTTTGCCAATATGAAAGAGGAAAGGAGGGGAAGTAAATGCAGATGCAGGTGGATGTAGAGGGCTTCTTTTTTTGGGTAGGAAGTTAGGGCTACTTAATGTCTTTTGTTTCCTCTATGAAGTCAGAGGCAAGATGGTCTGCTGAGATTAAGGAAGATGGAAGTGAGGAGAGGAGAGAGGACTGAGATGCAGTGCCTTTTGTGGACACGTGCCAGCACTCCCATTTTGCCTTTTCCCAGGTGGCTGCCTGCTCCTCCTGGGGCCAGCCCAGCACCAAGACAGCTTGTGTCTACAGCAACCCTGTTATAGATGGATTTGAAAGGTACATGTTGATTTGGTCTAGTATTCTCAAATGTTTATAGATCTCACATTTTTTAAAGAAATTCCAAATATGCTGTTCCTTCACTGACTAGAATGCCTTCAATGACACTTCAGGGTCATAATGCACTGAATTTTATGCTGCTGAGAAGTCCATTTTATGTGGGCATTATAGCTCTTTTCTCTCTGAACATACTTGCCCCGAGAAAGGGGCCTTTGAGCTTGGACCAAGGAGGAGGGCATGCCTGCAGAAGGCCCATTGAAGGCTTTGAAGTGGGCAGTGTGGGTCAACCTATCTTTTCTGACTATAATTGTTGAATTCCATTTAGATAGAGACCTATGGAGAAACCTATAAAGGACTTTCCTGTAATGAAAATTTTATGAAAAATTGGTGCCGATGATACATAAATGCCCTTGTGGATTGGTTCTCTCAGCACCTTCTCACGCGGAGAATTTTATTGTGAAACCTTTGCTGGTTATGTTTAACAGCTGCTTGTACCTAGTCATGCTGTGACTTGATTTTAAGCCCAACTCTGCTGTTAAGTAGAATTAATGTCCCTGTCTGTTTTTCCATCCCTAGTGCATATTTAACTGAGTTATCTTTTTCCCTCTTGATTTTATTTACTCATTAGCTGTGTTGTAATGAAGAGTCCACAGTGACTAATTCTTCAGGCTCACCAGGAGGGTGAAATATGTCAGTGCTGGTATGAGGCTGTGGTGTGGGACAGCTTTCTCTTTACTCTCGAGCTGCCCCTGGAGGGGTTCAGAATCACAACCCGCCATTTAAACATGAGAAAGAGCCCTCTTAGGGTTTGTAGAATGAAATGTCATGGAAGGGATTCTGGGAGAAAAACACGGGTGCTTGGTGCTGTGAGCTCTGTAGCAATTCCAAAGAGAAAGAACAGGACTTCATTTACTGAAGGTGAATTCATGGAAAACTACTCAGTGATAGCGAACAAATCTGTCCTTTCCAGTTATTTTTGTTTTTCTTTCACTACTCCCTTCTCGCCACACTCATGTAAGAGGTGGGGGAATCTGCCAAAACCGGTTTGGCTCAGTGGATAGAGCATCGGCCTGTGAACTGAAAGGTCCCAGGTTCGATTCTGGTCAAGGGCATGTACCTTGGTTGCAGGCACATCCCCAGTCGGGGGTGTGCAAGAGGCAGCTGATCGATGTTTCTCTCTCATCAATGTTTCTAACTCTCTATCCCTCTCTCTTCCTGTCTGTAAAAAAATCAATAATAAAAAATAAAAGTGGGGGAATCTTAGTTTTTGTGTTATTTTTCATTTTCCAATAGAACTTTATTTGCTTTTATTCAATGTGGAGTCCCAAAAGTTATCACATGTCTGTCTGTTTTCCAGAAAACTCCATCATTTGCTTTTCTTAATATCTTTAGGGTCTGTGTTTGTTATTCTCGATGGACCCAGTCACTCACTATTTTTCCACTCCTTTAATTGCTCACACAGGTCCTGAAACGCTAAAACTTCTACACAGTGATTTCACCAAGACCGTGGCTCCTCCATAGGAAGAAAAGCATCTTAAAACACTCACATATGAGCAAGGTTAATATGTTAAAATATTAAGAGCATTTGCTCTTTTAAAGGCAACCATATTAAAAGGAATTCACGGCAATCAATATTGGTGGCATTTTGGCCCCTGAATTTGTTTCCTGTGATTTTTCAAGACTGAATGTTCTGCCCACATTCAGAGTTAAACTTGACTACATCCAGAGACTCAGTTCATTTTCTTAAACACTTAATGGGCAAACTGCATGAAAATAGTATGTTGTGTCCTCTCTTCCAGGGGCAAGCCCTCTGACCCTTGCCTCAGGAGGGTGTTCCCACACAGAGTAGAAGGAGCACTGATCTGGGAGCCTGACTAGCACCATTCATGTCCTGACTCACCCTGGCTACCAAATGGCATCCACCAACCCCAGCTTCCTCATCTTTTCAATGGAAATGATACCTCCTGACCTTCTCACAGGCAGTTGTGGCATATATGCCCTTGGCACTTTGTGCTCATCTCTTGTATAGTATTTAGTAAATCTGTTGTAATTTTTTAAATGTGGTTTTCTTTAAACATTGACTTGAAGTTCAAGAACTGATATTTTCATCATTTTGTGTACATTCTCGCAGTATCTATTAAATGCAAGCACATTGCAGGGACTCAAAACATGTTCTAAATAAGGAAATTCAAGTCAACACCATCTATTGAGATCTCTATGTAAGGCCATTCTCAGGGTGCAATGCAACATGGCAAAATGAATAAGAATTTAAAATCCATTTTGAGAGTTAGGAAAACAACTATGCAGATCAGAATACAAAAGTGAGATCACAGAGATGCTGACGACTTGTTGGAGGGAAAGATTAATTTTAATGGGAAAAACCTGAAGGGTGGGAAAATTTGGGGCAGGTAGTCTTGTGAGCTGCGTGAGCCAGGCTCAGAGGAGGAGAGCTTCCCTGCCCACTACTATGCAGAGGGAAGGATCAAGGGAATTGGGCTGATTTTTCTAATACTCTGAGCAGAAAGCATGAAGGCTTGCCATTCATAATTAATAGAATAAGTATCAGGAGTTTCTCTTTCATCAGATTTCAGAGTTCAAGCAAAAATCTAATAAATAATTCATTATTCCTAAGTGTTATCTTCATCTTTGAGTTTTTCCTGGATTTTGAAAACACATCATGGCACATTAACTATTACCTTCCTTTCAGTCTTTTCAGATGAGAAATAAGGCAGGTTGGGATGATCTTTCTGCTTGGTATAAGTAAAATGTGTAGAATTTTGTTTTTTAAAGTTGACTCGCTATTTAACAAAACAAAGAATGTGATATGGACATGAAATGTCAAACTGTGACCCAGAAGCCAACATCCCTTGAACTTCTCCATTCCTGATGGAACTGTGGTTCTTGATAGTGAGGAAAGGAGACTCACTCCACCTTTTGTCCCATCTTCTATCCTGAGCCTGAACCATGCAGGCACTAAGTGGAGGCTCGGGGAGCGATGCAGAGAAGTCCCCGTGAGAGCATCATGTGCATTAGGTGTGGTAGATCTGGTCCAAGGCCCCAAGAATTCAATCTTCTTCTTCCCTCTCAGCCCTTCCTCCAGTAAAACGACTAAAGAGCTTTCATCTTCAGGTTGCACAACTAGCCCTTCACCCTTGGATTGGGGAATGTTTTGGCTGGTGTCCTTTGACACAGGCTGGTAATAAAAAATGCTTTATGCTGTATGTGCTGCAGGATCAGAGATGGTTCACTGTGGGAGAAAGACTTGGAGCTTGGAGACGGTCAAGTAGCAGATCTCAAAAGCAGGGGGTCCTCAAAAGGAGATTATAAGTAGGATATGGGGTCATAGGCAGTGCTGTGGGAAGAAGGGAACCTTCCAGGTGAAAATGACAACATGAATATCCTTTACCGCGGATACAGTGATACCCAGGTGCCTTTGTCTCCATCCCCCAGCTTCCAGGTTTGTCACTACTCATAACTCATTCCTGTGACCCTCAGAGGATTATCCATGGAGCCAGAGTTAAGAGCTGGAGGAGCCTGAATGAGTCCTTCCTCCTGGGCATCTTACATCCAACAACTGAGTGATGAGGGAGAGAACAACAGCTCAGAAACTATGAGGTGTCATTTCTGCTTCCAGCTTCTCTCAAGCTCAGGCTGGGCCTAGAACTTCCTCCCAGAAATGCACCCTTGCCTGCTTTGGCCCCCTTCCCAGTCCTGCTCCTTCTAATCCTCACTGCTCCCTTTGGATCACACAGCCTTAATAAGTAACCTGTATTCAAATCCCTGGCTCAGGGTCTGCTATCATTACCACATAAACTGGGAAGAAACACCCCCACACCATCCCCTTTGTTTGCAAGAAAGTAAAAGTGATGTTTCATTTTTTAGCAAGATAAGCTGTTATGAAAGTCAGAATTTATAATTCTGCTTATGTCTGCTACTCTGTGGAAATAAAAGAGTGATAGCAATGCCCACTGAGTGCACCTAAAAGAATAGATTTCAGGGGATAAATATATCCTACTTCGCATCTTGATTAAGCACCACATTAGGTTTTTTTCCCCCAGGTTACGTTAAAGTTGAAAGTACATGAGCTCAAGGAGATACAAAAAGATGACCTTTCTTGTTGAGCAAAAAACATAAATGTAACTTCTGTTGATTTTTGACAGGATAGTCTTTGTATATCCTGCCAATAATCCATTTAAAATTGGTCTGTGCAGCGGCTGCAATTGCCCACACAGCCACGGCAGCAACCACCATAGTAACTGGAGTTGCCTCCATTGCTTCCCGGGGCTTACTGAGCAGTCATGTACCGGACTGAATATTAGGGAGGCTCCAGCTCTTGATGGCAACGGGGAAAAGAGAAATGTGATTCAAGAGGCCAAAATGTCATGCTTGAGATTGAATTCCTCTAAGGAATCGTGTCTAGATGGATCACTTAATAGGGGATGGGAATACAGAAGAGGCATGCTCTCAATTTCAGGTCTGAATAATGAAGGAGGAGGGCGAAAATGCACACATTTCATCATCCTAGAAGCCATTATCCTTTTTTAATACCCCTTCTTACATGGAGAATTGACATGGGGGTGTATGCTAGTATTTATTCGCTTAAACTCTCTGTTTCTTTCCGTTGTGGCTTGTTGCTGTTCTGCTTCATTCCGCTCCATCTGTCGGGTTGCCTGGAGGACTGTTTTCCTTTTCTTTCCAAACTCCCCGCAGAACACACTCCAGGAGTGTCTCATTCACTCTTGTGAAATAGATGATTACTGTAAATCATGTTTGCTTCCAGGTCTATAATCTGAATTCTTTCTTATTTACTCAAGAGTATTTTTATATTTAAAGAAACCCTGCAGTGAGTTTTATTTATAAAATATCTATTGAATTAAACAAGTAGCTTCCAGGGTTTGTTTGTTTTCGCGTGAGTGTGTAGCAATTAGTCTTTTTTTTTTTTGCGCAGTCTGAATTTCGTCAGCCAGGGAATTTGATTTTAGATGTACTGCAAACAAATAACTGATTTAGTGCAAACTGCATATTATCTGAATTCTCCCCTCTTTACCTCTAGAGATCTAGAGATAACCATCTTGGAGTCCTAGCCATTTCTTCCACTGTGAAAGCTGAAGGCCCAGCATCAGTTCCAATAGTACAATCACATGACCACAGGGAAAGTCTGATTCTCTGTGTCCAAGTTGTAAGTCTTGCACCACCTGGTAACTTCTCTCATTTGCTATTTTCTCCTCCATGGTCTCTGATAATTAAAGCAGTCCCTCTCATTCAATTGTGACTATCTGGAATTTGGGTTATCTCTGGACTTCTATTTAAAAATCCTTCAAGTTGGTCTGAAGCAGATAGACTAAGCATAGAGCCTTGCAAGTCATCTAACAGAACTGATATTATAATGGATTTAAAGAAAAAACTTTTCCTTTTCCGTAAGATGACTCTGCCTGGTTTCTTATCTTTAGGGAAAGCATCCATAATTTAACAAACTAGGGACAAATTAAGGAGATTTCCTTAAAGTGGCCCCTTGCTGTTTAGGTGCAAGAATTCAAGAACACCTGACTTTGAAATTCTCTTTCTTGGCCTGTTTCCCAGGGTTCTTGAGCAGGTTTGTTACTGCTCAAGTTGAGAGATGCCAGAGTTTTTGCAGTAGCTGCAGTGGCTTCTCAGAATTTAACACTTGCTGGTGCAACCTTTTGTTCTTAGTCCCTTCACAACATTGTGGATTTGAGCTTCTGGTATTCAAAAACTTACCATCCATTCATACTGAGCAACTGCTGCAAGGAAATTGGCTCCTTAGACTAATATTTAAGCATGGGTTGCTGGCTAAACATGGCAGATTGACAAAGTCATTTATCCCACTGCCTCCTTAAAGCCAGATCTGATTAAAATGGGAGTAGAAAATAGCAAATGAGAGATGTCTAGAGAATTTTGGAAGATGGAAAGTATATAAGGTCCTCTCCCACCCTGTACAGCCAGAAGTTGAATCACGCAGGATATGATCTCAAAGTGATCTGGCACCGTGAGAACAAAGGGGATGGGGAGGCCCATCCAGAAAGTCAATGGTTAAGTGAAGGTCTGCCTACAGAATGAGGAATGCCTTAGTCCCTCTCTCCTGCTTAGTATCAGCGTCTCTAGAAGTCAGATTGACACCTCTTTAACAGAAGATGTGAGAAATGAGTCCAAGAGAAAGATGTTGAGGGTCTTACTTGTGGATGACCCAGAGAAATGGTCAGTTTCTGCTTGGTTGGCCTACAGTAAAGCCCACCATTCCACAAACTCTGCCTCCACCCAGGGGGCTTCCAATCATGATTTTTAAATGTAAATGGATTTACCAAGAATCACCAGGCATATGATCAACGCCTCTGGCATGAAAAACACAGGCCGAAGCAAAGTGGGAGGACTTGGGGAGAGGGAAATTCATAGGAAATAGAAAAATGCAAGCAGCTTAAGAAAGCATTAGGGGGGAGAAAATCTAATATTGCCAAAGAGATAAGAAGAGATTGCATTTACGAAAGAGGAACAGGGTAAGATGAAAAGGGGAACATTCAGAGAAGAAGTAAAGCTCCTGGAAATTAAAACTGTGGTAGCAGATATAAATGAGAAAATCTCCAAGAAAACAGAAACAGTAGCATCACAAACAAAGTGATGGAAAATTGATAGTCTCGGATTGTGTAAGAGGAAACTAATTATCATTGGAAAGTAGTGAGTTTTATCTTTTTCTCTCCAGGAATTATCTCTCTTATTAGTTTTTCTTGTCTTATCCAATTGCTTTGGGCCCCACTACGACACTGAGAGTGATGGCAATAGTAGGCATCCCTGTTTAGCTTCTGACTTAAAGAGAATATGCTTCTCATCTGGCTAAAGATAACTCCTCATTTTCCCGACTTAATATATTTTATCATGAGTTTTGAATTTGGCGAAATAGAGACTTGTAAATCTGCATTCATATGTAAAGATGTTCCTTTTCTCTTTAAACTGTTAAAACAGTATTGTATTGGCTCAGGAATAGATTAGGGAATTGAGATGCAGGGTGGAATAAATTGTAATGTATATGTTTTACTTTAAATGATATTTAATATGAAACATTTAAAGTAAGCGCAACATTATTGATGCTTCAGTCAGTACAATTTTAACTCTTGCTTGTTCTTAGCCTCGTTTAGGACTGAGCTAATTTGATAGGAGAGAAAGAATTGTCTTGAACCTAATTTATTAATCTAGTAAACTTATTTAAATCAATGTGGTGATATTTTAGCATTATCAAAGCCCATTAAGACAAAATTACAAAAACTATCATAGAATCAATTAATAACTTTAGTTAGGTAACAAAAACATCAAATTTGTCTTGTATTCTGTGCAGATTAAATATCTCACTGATTGTATGTGTATTTTCACCTGTGTGAACAGGCTCTATATGGACACCAGTACCCCACTGTGAGCTGGGGAACACAGATCTTCCCATATTGTGGGACAGAAAAGGCTTATGCTCTGAACCACCTAAAGCAGAAAATGAAGAAGTGAGTTGAAATGTAAGTACTAAATTTGTAACAGTCTACTTATAAGATCTCTGCAAAGAAATACATTGGGGTGGTAAGAATCCTGGACTCTGCCCAGCCAGCATGGCTCAGGGGTTGAGCGTCGACCTATGAACCAGGAGGTCATGGTTCAATTCCTGGTGAGGGCACATGCCTGAGTTATGGGCTCAATCCCTAACCATGGGGCATGCAGGAGGCAGCTGATCAATGATTCTCTCTCATCATCGATGTTTCCATCTCTCTCTCCTGCACCGTCCTCTCTGAAATCAATAAAAATATATTTTAAAAAAAGAAAAAAGAAAGAACCTTGGACTCTAGAGCCAGACTGCCTAAGTTTGAATCCCAACTCTATCCCTCCTGGCTGTGTGATCTTAGGAAAATACTTGACCTCTCTCAGGTTAGTTTCCTCCTCTTTAAAAAGAAGTTGTAATAGCATCTACCTTATAGGAGTGCTGTAATGACTGAATGAATTAAGAATATGCCTGATCCTTTATGTACGTATAAATGTCAGCTATTGCTGTCAACTTGTTATTTTTAAGTTCAGACACAGGCAATTCTTTCTCTTTATAGGTTCCCAATCAGTATTAAATATAAATGGATTTACAGTTTTCTCTTCGCCACCTTAGGAATTAGTACGTGTGAGCACACATGCACATTCCAAATTAGGCAGGACAACCCAGTGAGTCATATTAGCAGAGCCTGATCCTGACAGCCCCCTATGAATAAAACCTACAGAAATTGGATTACAATGTCATTGAGTAGTTGTCTGTTTTCTTATGACAGCAAGTTTTCCACATGTTGGCAAACCTCCTAGTATGTTTTGCAAGAGAGCTCTCTGCCAGATCCGCCTCGCTCTGAAGTTCCCTCCTATCATGAGCTGTTAGGCTTCCGGCTGGGGCTTTACTTTTATGGGGGATATCCAGGACTTTCGAAGAAAACTCCAACGTCGGTGCACATTTTTTAGCCTTTCTGGTAAACAGAATCTGGTTAAGTTCCATGTCTGCAAAAACAGTATATGTTCTCCTGAGCCTAATAAAACAGCAACAATATCCTTTCTTGAGCACTGGATAATCCTAGGTTCACCTTTTATTTGTTTTTTTTTTTTTCATGCCATAAGTTTATTTACAAACACATCTAGTATGTTGAGTTCTACAGTTTGACCCATTGTTCAAAGAGAATGCGCCTCCTAAATGCTCCTCTTCGTATCTGTTTCATGGATCAACTAAATCCTTATTTCTTAAGCAGGTGGTATCTTACTATGAAGGAAAGGGTGGCGAATCCAGATCCAAAGTACAAAGTCATCATAGCTAGTCACCGCCACTTGTTTTCCACTGAAAATGGCCAAGTCTTCCTGGCCCCCCCTCAGAGTGCCCCTACACACCCAGAGCTTGGGAGCCTCCCCATGCTCTGTCTCTACATAGCGCTGTCGGAAGAAGCCCTGTGATCGGTGCGGAGACCGAAAGCAGAGGAAATGGTGGAGTCCCACCAAGTCCTCTTTTTCTCAGGACCTTGCTCCCCTTCGTGCAAGGACCGAAAGGGCAGGTTTACCTCTCATGCATGATGTTATAATCGTGCCTCTCCTAAATGAACTCGAATTTCAGAATTTAGAAACAATGGAAACAGACTTTGTCATTTGGATAGAGACAATCTAAACAGCGGTACCATTTTGAAATGTATGTCCTGTGTCCTCTAAAAAGAGAAAGTAATTGGGAGTTCACGTCCATCAGTCCATCACTCCTTTTCTGCATGACCTTGGGGCAGGGCTAGCTCTGAAGAGAACTGGGAGGGAGTCCTGGGGCTGTTTTTGACACACTTTCCCTTCTCTCCCCAGCTCAAACCCAGCAGGTCCCAGTGGCTTTGAGCTCCACGCTGGAAAGGCCCTAGCACAGCCTGTTCTCTGGAGCTTTCCCAGGGGCAGCAGACTCTCGTTGTCTTGGACAGGATGCTAATGTGTTGGTTGTCCGAGAGCATCTGCATTTGGGGGAAGTTCTTTCATTAGTCTCTGGTAGTGGGGTTTTGCCAACAGGAAATAATGGGAGGGCCTTGAGCAGAGGCCTTTCTGGGTTCCCTGAAAGCACATGGTCGGGGGCACATGCTTACTGGGATAGGACGTAGGGCTTATAAACTGCTTCCAATGTATGTAATGTTTAATATTTCACTTAATCTCTGTAGCAGTCCTGTGAGATAAGCATCAGTTTCCTCAGTTTATTGACGGGGAAATTGAGGCCCAGAACATTTAAGTGGTTTGGTCCAAATTACAAAGCCAACACTTCGTTCTGTCCTCACAGAGGCTGTTCAGCTCCCGATTAGATGTTCTTACTACTCCTTTGGGCAGATGGGAAATGTAGACTTTCTGGATATGCTATGCTACCTCTAAGAACACATACATTTAAAAGTAAGAGGCTTAATTCTCGTTGTGAAACATGAGGGAAGAGATTTCCCTGTCCTTTTTTTTTTTTTTTTTTTGGAGCATTTATTTAAAAAATGCTTTATTTCCCCCTGTCTTTGGAATGTATATAAATCCTTTCGAAGGCTAACTGGGCCTTTTATCAGCTTTATTACCCAGTAATGTCTTGGTAAGGACCTGGGAGTCAGCTCTTTGAAATGTGAACATTCGGGGAGATAGCATCTCTATCTCCCAGTTTCTGGGGGGAACTTCGGAGCCTGTCTTCATGGGCCCCTTGCTCCAAGTTGCAAAACTATCTCCTGTCATAAATATCTGAGTTTGCTCTTCCTCTGGATAAAGCCAATAAGCTAACACAATTGCCAGTACAGTTAGGATGGTCTGTGTGCGACATGGATGCTGTCAGGTCCTCTTACCTGAGGACAAGCTATTGTTTATCTTGAGAATGTGTATGGGGGGTTTGTATCTGCTTGGCTCCATAAGAAGGGGAGATTCCTTTCTGTTCTTGCAATCTCTTAGTGAAGCTCAGCCACTCTGGTTGAATGCTTACTCAGTGAGAGAGTCTTTTCTTTCTCTACTTCCTCTGTGGAGTGGTTTTCTGGGTTGGGAGAAGGTCTCATTTTTAATGATGTTTCCCCAGTGATCCCATGTCAGTTACTTGCTAATTTCACCCTCATTTTTTTAATAGAAAATCGGGTATTTCTCAGTTATCTGAAATTTAAGTTTACTCTGTTTATCTGCAGGGGAATGTTAATATTGGATGAAATTTTGACAGCTTATACACTTAGGATGAATAATGTTTTTAGTAGTCAATGGGATGGTCATGCATTTGGCCTTCTTTTAAAACTTCCCTTGTTAGATAAATCTTCTTATTTTTTTTACAATTTTTCTATTCTTCCATTTTTAATTAATTTGTATGCTCAACCACACAGAGAATTAAAAAAGTGTGGCCACTGATTGAACACAAATGCGAAATTCCATTACCTCTGCACCAGAAACCACAGGAGCAGAGTGTAAGATAGGCAGTAGAGACCCAATATTACATTAAATTCTCCATATTCACATTCATATAGTTCCCAATTTTCATATTTTCAGCATGACTGGACATATGTATATCCATCCTGAAAACACAAAGCTTCTGTGGTCAGTGGTCAGTCTTCTATTGCTTCTTATAGGAGCAATAAGAAAAGGCAGAAATTGGCCAAAAGAACAATTGTTCCCAATAAAAATTGTTAGAGTTCAAGTCTGAACTCCAAGGTAGGAATTCACACAGATTAGTGGGGAAAAGCTTTGTAATTGGGAAAGCTATGCCTTGGGGATGTGTTTTGCTCGTATGCATTTATTAACTAAATTTCATCTGAAGTTTAATCAGTGTTCAAAGAAATGGATTAAAAGTCATCTTCTTATGATAGATGATGAAAATTTTTTTTTTCATCTCAGACTGATTTTCTCCTTGGCATTCTTTTCAGGAAAGATAAGATCCAATTAGAAGCTAGTCTATGTACATTTGCACACTTTCTGTTTTATATAAACCTATTTTATTAATGTTTAATTGCTATTTGAACAAAATGTTCCTCTTGGCTGCATTTCAGGGCATGAAAATTTTCATTGTAAAGTTTTTTAATATACTGATCACATTTACTATGCAAGTTAAAACTGTGTGTGTGTGTGTGTGTGTGTGTGTGTGTGTGAATGTGTGTGTGTGTGTTTGAAAACAAAATATAATACATGTTTGGTTGACTCACGATTATGACCTACTTTTCCCCTCTTTTATTTTCATTAGTACATATTTCTGCAAGACTATAAGTTTAAATTAGGTATTATTTTAATCTCTTCCTTAGTGAGTTATTCAAAGTATAGTAAATATTCTACCATGGTTTCACAATTCAGATAAGCATTAAAAAGCCAGTGGAGCATAGTGGAACAACCAAGTTTTTAATCAGATCTAGATTTAAATTTTACCTGTGTCATTTGTCAGCTATGAAACTTTAATCTCTCTAAATCTCCAATGACATCAATACATAGGAAAAACAATGATGCGTACGTCTTTACAGTTTATGTGAAAATAGTATTTATAAGTTATTTATTGTTCCCAGATATTGTAACTGCTAAAAAAAAAAGTGAAATCTATTAATGTTGTTATAAAAGTGGTTGGGATGTAAGCCATTAATGATTCTCTGTAAAGCAAGTCATTCAATTTCAGGAGAACCAAAGCTGTAGTTAATGTCAGTTAAACAGGAGTTGGCTAAAAGGGTTTAAGATTTTAAGTCCTTCTAAGAACTAACACAGAGCTTCTCAATCTTTCTTTTTTTTTTTTTAATCAGTTCTGATGTTTCTTTTTTCTTTTTCTCTTAATTGATTAAGGTATTACATATGTGTCTTTATCCCCCTATAGACTGCCCCCCCCCCCTCATGCCCTCACTCCCCTTGGTGTCTGTGTCCATTGGTTAGGCTTATATGCATGCATATAAGTCCTTTGGTTGATCTCTCCCCCTTAAACCCCCCCCCCCCCCCCCCCGCCACCTTCCCTCTGAGGTTTGACGGTCTGATCCATGCTTCTGTGTTTCTGGGTCTGTTTTTGTTCAGCAGTTTTATGTTGTTCATTATATTCCATAAATGAGTGAGATCATGTGATATGTATCTTTCTCTGATTGGCTTATTTTGCTTTGCATAATCCTCTCCAGTTCCATCCATGCTGTTGCAAATGGTAATAATTCCTTCTTATTTTACCTTAGCATAGTATTCCATTGTGTAGATATACCACATTTTTTTAATCCACTCATCTGCTGATGGGCATTTAGGCTGTTTCCAAATCTTAGCTATTGTAAATGGTGCTGCTATGAACATAGGGGTGCATATATCCTTTCTGATTAGTATTTCTAGTTTCTTGGGATATTTTCCTAGAAGTGAGATTACTGGGTCAGAGGGAACTCATACAACTTAACAAAAGGAAGATAAACAACCCAATCAAAAAATGGGAAACAGACCTAAATAGATACCTTTTGAAAGAGGACATAAGGAAGGATAAGAGACATATGAAAACATGCTCAAAGTCACTAATCATCCCAGAGATGCAAATCAAAACAACAATGCAGTACCATCTCACACCTGTCAGACTGGCTATCATCAACAAATGACAAGTGCTGGCGAGGATGCGGAGAAAAAGGAACCCTCGTGCACTGCTGGTGGGAATGCAGACTGATGCAGCCACTGTGGAGAACAGTATGGAGTTTCCTCAAAAAAACTAAAAATGGAACTCCCATTTGACCCAGGGATCCCACTTCTAGGAGCTTCTCAATCTTTAATGGGCCTATGAATTTACCCGGAGAGCTGGTTTGATGTTGATTCTGGTTTAGTAGGTTTGCCTGGAGTTGGAGATTCTACATGTCAAACTAGCTCCCAGAGATAATGATAATGTCCCTGCCCATGGACCACACTGTGGTGAAGTGGTTCAGGTACTAGGCAAGCTCTTCAGGTAATTTTTATCATGGAAAAGGTAATGAAAACAGAATACATATTATTTTATATACCACTCTATTTTAAAATTAATTTTCCATGTGTCATCCACAAATTACACAGTGACATAAAGATTAAAAAATACCAAATACAAATATCCTTGTCATTTGGCCTAAATTATTTTTTTTTAGGGGGGGCGGGGGGAATGCGGAGATTTGTTTATTTATCCAGCTTTATTGAGATACTAGTGGCCCGGTGCATGAAATTCATGCATGGGGAGGGGGGGGGAGTGTCCCTCAGCCCAGCCTGCACCCTCTCCAATCTGGGATCCCTCGGGGAATGTCCAACTGCCAGTTTAGGCCCTCTCACAATCTGGAACTGCTGGCTCCTAACCACTCACCTGCCTGCCTGCCTGATTGCCCCTAACCACTCTGCCTGCTGGCCTGCTTCACCCCCATCTACCTCCCCTGCCAGCCTGCTCACCCCCAACTGCCCCCCCCAGCCTGATTGCCCCCAACTGCCCCCCTACCTGCCTAATCGCCCCTAACTGCCCTTTCCTGCTAGCCTGATCGCCCCTAACTGCCTCTGCCTCGGCCCTGCCACCATGGCTTTGTCCAGAAGGTCTCCCGGTCTAATTAGCATATTACCCTATTGTTAGTATAGATAATGAACATATAACATTGTGTAAGTTTAAGGTGTACAATGTGTTGACTTGATACACATTTAAATTACAAAATTATTACCACTGTAGCCTCAAATAACTCCTTCATCATGTCACATAATTGATAGGGGCAGGAATAGAATATTGGGGGCCAGCTATAATTATAAGAAATATTAGTCATGCTCTGTTAACCATGATTGTTTTACTCTGATTGAAGAAGGCACATTGTAACCTGGCTGGGAGTTGCATGTGGGACCTAGGAGCTCACTTGGAAATGCAGCCCATCCTCCCCATCCCAGAGCTGCCTGTTATCATGGAAGAATTAACAACCTTGTCGCAGAAACCAGAGTTGCCCACCCTTTGAAAACCTCCATCCTTTTGCATATTGCCAGCTCTTTGAAGACCCCTAGTCTTTGCATACCCATAGGCCTTTGCAAATCTCCAGCCTGCATTAACAGTAAACTACCCATTTGGCATACCCTTTTGCCTAGTTCCCCCTGTAGTCTTTGTCCTTCTACCAAATATAAGCAGCTGGCTTATGGTGGGGAGCAGAGCAGATTTTTATGGATAACCTGCTGGTCTCTCATACCGCCAACAGTATGGGCATAAACACTCATATTTGACTCAACCCAGTCTCTGCTTAACTGGCTCAAGTAGTGACAAGCAGCATGGACCCATTGTTGTCCAATTACATAATTACCAATTCTTCTTTTGTGGTGAAAACATTTAAGATTTACTCTTTTGGCAACTTTCAAGTATATAACACAGCATTGTTAACTATAATCATCTTGCTGTGCATTAGATCTCCAGAATTTATTCATTTTATAAACGAGAGTTTGTACTCTTTGAGCAACACCTTCCCATTTTCTCCACCTCCAGCCCCTGGAAACCATCATTCTACTCCCTCTCTGCTTCTTTGAGTTTGGCTTTTTTAGATTCCACACATAAGCAAGATCATACAGTATTAGTCTTCCTCTGTCTGACTTATTTCACTTAGCATAATGCCTCCATGGTCCATCCATGTTGTTGCAAAGGACAGGATTTCTGTCTTTCTCATGGCTGAGTAATATTCCATTGTGTATTTATTCCAATATTCCAATATGTAACAT
This sequence comes from Eptesicus fuscus, assembly GCF_027574615.1. NCBI lineage: Eukaryota > Metazoa > Chordata > Mammalia > Chiroptera > Vespertilionidae > Eptesicus > Eptesicus fuscus. Next base: position 24,218,785 of record NC_072486.1, read on the forward strand.
ATTCTCTTTATCCATTCATCCATTGGCCAACACTTAGGTGTGAACAAACATCAAGACATTTTTCTAAACATCTTACCTGTGGGCTCCCCCAGGTCATTTACATAACTTTTGTTATCCTGTTTTCTGTCTGCATTCGGTACAAATGTTAATATGTCCTAAGTACCTTCTGCTGCAAATGCCAGTGTAAATGCCCTGGAGGATTTAAATTTCTTAACTATCTCTCGCTCCCCCTGGGCTAGTTTTTCCTTCCTCCCCCTCTATCTGCTAAATGGCTTTTAAAGACCATTTTTATTTATTTTCACTACAAAAGTAATACATGTTTATACTTTTTTAAAAAAATTCAAGCAACACAAAAGGGTGAAGAAATTAAAGTAAAAAAAAATTCCTCTCTGTACCTCCTTCATTCTTACTCCATTCCACAAAATCACCCCTGTTGCCAGTTTTTGTGTATGCTTCCAGTAATTTTCCATATGTATACCATCATGTATATTCTTACATAAACACACTATACCACAAACACAAGTCAATTGTACAATTGTATGTCATTTTAATGCTGGCAGCTTGCTTTTCCATTTAATAACATACCTTGGAGATATTACCATTAGCATATACAGCTCTCCCTTATTCTTTTTAAAAGATACAAAGCATTATATCACATGGCTAAATCATAATAGTTTAACCATATTCTTATTAATATTCTTATTAATTCATTCATATATATATTGAATGCTTCTACTATGTAGGTACTGTATAAAAATCAGTGCCACAATGATCATCCTTGTACATGTCTTTACATAATTCAGGCACTGTATCTGGTAAAAAATGTTTTATGTGTGCCCAGCTGGTGTGGCTCAGTGGTTGAATGCCAGCCTATGAAACAGGAGGTCAATGGTTCGATTCCCAGTCAGGGCACATGCCAGGGTTGTGGGCTCGATCCCCAGTGAGGGGTATGCAAGAGGCAGCCAATCAATGATTCTCTCTCTTCATTGATGTTTCTATCTCTCTCTCCCTTCCTCTCTGAAATCAATAAAAATACATTTTAAAAAATATCTTATGTGTAACTGTCCAACTTCATCAGCTATTCTTGGCACCTTTGCCCATGTGGTTCCTTCTGCCTAGAAAGCTCTTCCTTCAGGTCTTTATATTGGACTGGCTTCTCCACCATTCAGAGCTCAACGTCCTCAGAAAGGCTTTTTTTTGGGGGGTAACATCCCATCACATCACTATTATTGGCTTTTTCTAAAATAATGGAAGAAAATAGGCTAGAAATACAGATTAGAAAGGGATTTTAAATGTCACGTGGTTAAATCATCTCTCTTTGAATTCAAACCCTTTTAGAGAGGTAATATGACTAACTGAAGTCTCTGAAAGAATCCAGACTAAAACCCCATCTTCAGACTCTTTCTAGGAAGCTCAGGTTGACTCTGTGGCTGGTCCCATGTTTGTGGGGATTAGAGAGAGCAAGGAAAGTAAGAAAGTACACCTTCTTCCCCATCCCTCCAGTTTCATAGATCCCAGTACATTTACCAAAATTCCCTGTTGATTCCCAAGGTGCACAGCCCCTCAGAACGTCCACACACTAGGACCTGCGCTCTCTCTCTCTCTCTCTCTCTCTCTCTCTCTCTCTCTCTCTCTCTGTATGTGTGTGTGTATAAGAAGGAAGGAAAACAGGGAGTAATGTAGTGATAAATATATAGTACCCAGCCCTTTAAGAGAAAAAAAAAGGCCCTGATTTATAGCATTTTCTGATTTCTGTGGGGTAAATACTCCCACCCTGGCCAATTTTAAGCTGCCATTGTGACATCCCTTAGCACAGATCTGGGAAATGCTGAGTAGCAGTCACACTCTAGTATACTGTTTCCATCAGATAAATGCAACAGGCGTGAAGAACCTCAAAGCATAGTTAACAATAAAAGAAATGTACAATACTAAAATATGCAGTGTTGAGAATATATCACCTTCATTTTAATATTTACAAATATGTAATTTTTAATAATGGCTGTATTTGACAATGATCTGGCACAATTCCAAAAATTTAGCAATTGGCTCTCCCCAGCCGATGGAAGACATACCCAGTACATCCCTGGAGGGTGGTTAGTAGTTCCACGGAAGCAGTTACAGCAGACCTCAGAGAAGGCTTTCCAGCAGTTAGGACACTGAAGGGGAGCAGGGTCTGACACCCCAAAACATATCTCTTTGGCATAAGGATTATTTTAGGCTAATTATGTTTAAGAAACAGCAGACAGAAGAAAAGTTCTGAAAACTGAGTAGAAATTACTCTTGTGTAAGAGACAGTTACATTTATCAGGAAAATCTCCATGTCAGGGTGTCTCCCCCTCACTGTACCAGGAAGAGGGGGATGACTAAATCTCTGGAAACTCTTATCAAGGGAGAAAGCAAGTGACTTAAATCTGTGTAACATCCTTATTTTTGTTTGTTGTGCTTTACCTGGTAAACTCCCATAACTGGCCTCCCCCATCCCCAACATCTTTTGTCTTTAGCTGGAAATGGCATTTAAGGTGGTATCTTGGACCATTTGAGAGAGTTACTAATTTTTCTGTGTCTTTCCTGTGAATCTAGGAGGTGTTCATGTTAAACTTCTGGTGGTTTTTCTCCTGTTTGTGTGTCTTTTATTATGTGATGGGGTGGTATCCGTCAGGAACCTAGAAGGGTAGAGGAAAAACTGTGTTTCCTCCCCCACACCACAAGTGTGATGCCATTGTGCAGAGATGTTGATCTCATCCATGGTGTGGTAGGGCCCTGAACATCCAGAGCCCTCAACCAGTCACCTCGGGCTTCATGCAGCCTCATTCATTTAGCTGTCTGCTGTGCACAGGGGATCATTTCCTATTGTGCCATGAGGTGACATGAGAAAGCGCTGCTTTAGGATACCCACTGCCTCCTTTCAAGCCATTTCTCTCGTGAGCCAGTGTCCAACTGCATATTCGCTAAAGTTTCTCTTTTCCTATATATTTTTTATGTTTATAATAGTCTAAAAGTGCAAAAGACAAATAAGCAGCAAATATTAATCCTATATCATGTGCTACAGAATCTGGGAACATTATAAGGAAGAATACAATAAAATTCCAGTCCTGAATGAGTCTATAATCTAGTTATAGAGATAAGACTAACACTTCAAACAATCACAAAAGCAATAGAGGATAGTAAGTGTGTGTAATAGAAGAGGAAGTGACATGGCACAGACCGTAACTGTCAGTGAACTTCAGAGAAGAAGTTGAGAAAACAGAAGGAAGGCCATCTGATTTTACCCTTTCGCTTTACAAATACAGGACTCCAGAGATGATTAGTGGAGTGATTATTAACCAGTTATGTGACCGAGAGGCAGGGTCCAACTATCCTAACCCCCAGGCCACCCACTCAATACCCAGCACCTATCTTGGTTGGGCGCTGTTCTCAGGGTGACTTCTCCATTTGGGGGGTCAGTGTCAAGGACCCACAACAAGTTTTAATTTGTTCTAAACAAGAAGAAAAATAAATAAATTTTAGGTCAAAGAAAAGTTTTAAAATATTATATTAATATATTTGTCTTTATATTAATACAGTCATAAGATACAATTTTTAATATTTTTTTATGGAGGAAAGGGCCAAGGAAGGCAAAAGTGCCTTCCCATGAAAATCGTATTAGGCTCTGCCTCTTCCAGGCACTGAAGAAAGATAAAATGGTGAATGAAACTTCCATTCATTTAGCCGGAGAGACTGTTAATAAGCCAATTAGAAAATCAATAAGCGAGCCACTTCAGACAGTGATAAAGAAAAGGCTGTGTAAGAAAATAAAACATAGTTTGATAGAGAATGATGACGTGAAGATGTTCCAAAAAAGGCCTATCTGAGGAAGCTGAGCTCTGAATGATGAGAAAAAGCCGGTCCAATATAAAGATCTGAAGGAAGAGCTTTCCATAGAGAAGGAACAGCATGGGCAAAGGTGCTGAGTCAGGAGTGAGTTTGGTGGAGTGGAGGAGCCAGTGGGCTGACTTGCAGAGGGAAAGGAGAGGAGAGAAGAGCAGAAGAGTTTAGAATAGAGGAGGGACTAGTACACGGAGACTTGAGGCTCTTTAATTAAGGGTATTGGATCTGGTGTTGAGTACAATAGGCAACTACTGGAGATGTTTAAAGAGAGGAAGGACAGGATCTAACACACATTACAATAAGGTCACTCTAGGTTCAGTGTGAAATATAGACTGCAAACAGAGGAGACCAGTTAAGAAACCTGTGCATGAATGCAGGTGAGTGGTGATGATCCTTAGGGTGGTAGCACTGGAGATGGAAAGAAAAGGATGCAATGGGATGTATTGCGGATGGAGAGTAGCAGAAATGGATGTTAGGGGTGTGGGGAAAAAGAGTATCCAGGTGGTCAGAAGCCTGGGAAGTTTTATGGAAGAGATAATTATGCAATTTGAAGAATGTGTCAGCTTGAGAACTTAATTTAGATTATTAGACTATAAAAATAGACCAAAGTTAATAGGATAAAATATATGCATGCCTCAATTGTAGTTATTTGTAATATTTTGGTATTTGAAAGCTATTAAAGAAGGAATACGTTTTTTAGATTTATAATGTTAATAAAGCAGAAGGTACATTGTGTTATAACTTGTTCTGCAATATATTTTATCATAAATATTTTGGAGTTAAATGAGCCATGTGGGAAAGCCCAATTTTGAATGGGAAGAGTGCAATTGAAAAACAATATCTAAACAGAAACAAAAGATCACTTTAATGAGTATTTCATTTCACATTGAGAGAATTCCTCTGTACAAGTATTATAATTTAAATCCATAATGCAACAATTAAACAAAATGGAATGCATTAAAAATGTTAAAATTAATAGAATCTTACATATGACAGAACCATGGGAATCATCTGGGGAGGCTGCAATAAACTTAAAAAATTATTTAACCTCTCCAAGGCCCTGATTCCTAAAAGGTAATAATGTCCAACTTATAGCATAAGGTTAAATAAAATAATTTATAAAACACACACCACAGTCTGCTATATGAGTAGAAGTATTGCTTTTCGGTGATGTGGCCCGAAAAACTTAATCTAGTTATAAAGCCAATTTTAATCCAGTTAGTCTTTTAAATAAATTAGTAGGATAAACCAGATTGAAGGGTAAATATTTTGACTACCTATGAAAGCAAACAACTTGCTTTTTCAGCCTTATTGAAGTATAATTGACAAAATTGTATATATGTACTAGTAAAGTGTGCAATGTGATGACATACATATACTTTGTGAACTAATTACCACAATCAGGTTAGTTTAACATATCACCTCTCATATTACCCTCATGTGTGAGGAGGTGATAATGTTAAAGATTTACTGTCTTAGCAAATTTCAATTATATAAGATAGTATTATTAACTGTAGATACCATGCTATACATTAGGTCTCTGGAACTTAATCATCTTATAACTGAAGGCTTGTACCCTTTGACCAGCAGCTCTCCATTTCCCCCACCTCCCACCTCCCCTGGTAACTTCATTCTATTCTCTGTTTCTATAAGTTTAACTTTTATTTAAGATCCCACATATAAGTAAAATGATACTGAATTTATCTTTCTTTGTCTTATTTCACTTAGCATAATGTCCTCCAGGTTCATCCATGTTGTTGCAAATGGCAAGATTTCCTTCTTCCTCTTGACTGATTAATATTCTTGTGTGTGTGTGTGTGTGTGTGTGTGTGTGTGTGTGAGACACAATCTTTATCCATTTGTCTATCAATGGACACTTAGGTTGTTTCTGTATCTTGGCTATTTCGAAAAATGCTGCAATGAACATGGAAGTACAAGTAACTCTTCAAGACAGTGATTTCACTTTTTGAATGTATACTTATAACTGGGATTGCTGGGTCATATGATAGTTCTATTTTTAATTTTTTAGGAACTTCCATACTGTTTTCCATAATGACTATATCAATGTACATTCCTGCCAAACGTATACAAGAGTTCTATTTCCTTCACATCCTTGCCAACACTTACTATCATTTTGATAACATATATTCTAATATAGGCGTCCTCAAACTACGGCCCACGGGCCACATGCAGGTGTTTTAGCCGTTGTGTTTTTTTACTTCAAAATAAGATATGTGCAGTGTGCATAGGAATTTGTTCATAGTTTTTTTTAAACTATAGTCTGGCCCTTCAAAGGTCTGAGGGACAGTGAACTGGCCCCCTGTTTAAAAAGTTTGAGGACCCCTGTTAGGTATCAGTGATATCTCATTGTAGTTTTAATTTGCATTTCTCTTATTATTAATGATGTTGAACACCTTTTATATACCTGTTGGCTATTTAGCAAACAACTTTTTATTTTACTCTTTTATTTTTAGAGAGAAGAAGGGGAGTAAGAGATAGAGAAACATTGATGTGAGAAAGAAACATCAATTGGCCACCTCCTGCATACATCCCAACCGGGATCGAACCCCCAAGCTGGTTATGTGCTCTGCTGGGAGTCAAACCCACCACCTTTTGGTATATAGAATGATACTCCAACCAACTGAGCCACACCAGCCAGGGCTAGCAAGCAACTTTTAAGGAATGTTAAGACTATTTTAATAATGTTGACTTTTTAAAAAATTAGTTATATCTCTATTTCATTTAATACATATATACTGTATATATATATATATCTCACTTAATGAGAAGTCAGCAAGTCCAGTGTTCCCAGACTTTGGGATTTCATAGGCCAGTAAATTTTCAGGAAAAAAAAAAATATAGAGAGAGAGACTGACATAGAATAGGCAACTCTTCATTTATTTACATTAGAAGATAAAAATATCAAATAACTATTATCATTTACTATTAAATTGAGTTCTTAAAATAAAATACATTTTTATACCAAACCTTTATTAAAATAAAACCTTACTGCATTGTTTACATTTTTCTATATTTTGGCAGACTCTTTGAGTATTTGTCATGATCCAATTTACAATTGCTGATGTCTATGCCCATTGGCAGGTGAAAATTTGTCTATTACTGAAATTTCTCAAGTGATAGGAAACTCACCATCCAGTTAAAAGTACAGACAATCAGAATTAGTTTGCTTAATATAGTGAAATTTACAGTGATATTTGTTATACAGCTTGTTCTTTAGTTCCTCTTGAAAATATGGATTGCATAAAATATGTATAACTATGCCAGCATTACACTCTTTAAAACTATATTTTTATAGTTGAGAGTAGTCTCTACCTGGAGTATATTTTGTATTCAATTATTCTTTTAGCAAGCATCAATCCACATTATCCCGTGCCTCCTGGGCCACCCAAGGCTGAAATATTAATCACTAATGTGGGAGGAGATTCGAGTGGCAAGGAGAGGATGCCCAGAGGGCTCAGAGTCGGGGAAAGGAATGCGAGGTTACCCTGGGTACCACAAAATAAAATAGAAGGTGGCATTTAATTCAAATGCCAGACAAAAGAACCACTGTGCTAAACTTCGACAATGGTATTAATAGTTGAACTTTTATGATTAAAGAGATGATCCAGGCAGTAATGAGGCCATGAGATCAGCACCTCCTGGGGATGACTTTGAAGAGGGCCACTTAATTCCTTACTGTAGTAAGCTCATGACTGAAAATGAGATTCTGAGCTCTGTTTTTTCTCTCCTCTCATTCATTATGCCTCAACTCCTCCGTCCACTTCAGCCAAGGAAAATGTATTGTCTCCTGGTACAAACTTGAGAACTGATGAGGGAGGTTTTGGAAACCATGATTGCTCTAAAGAATGTATGTGAAACTTTGTAAAATGATAGGCTATTGAAGTAAGAAATACACTAAAATGTCAAAATTTACTATCTCTTGGCAGAGGAATTACAAGCACTTTTCAAAAATGTTTTCTTGTCTTTTCTGTATTTTCCAAATGTCCTACAATAAGCAGGTGCCACTTCTTTGTTGTTGTTAATCCTCCCCTGAGGATATTTTTCCATTGGTTTTTAGAGAGAGTGGAAGGAGGGAGAGAGACACACAGAGAGAAACATCCATGTGTCTCTCTCACAATTGGTTGCCTCCCGCACTCACCCCAACTGGGGCCTGGGATCGAGCCGGCCACCGCCTGCAACTGAGGTCAAGCCTGCAACCAAGGTACGTGCCCTTGACCAGAATCGAACCTGAGACCCTTCAGTCCTCAGGCTGACGCTCTATCCACGAAGCCACACTGGCTGGGAATAGCAGGTGTCACTTTTACAATCACAAGACAAATGTCATATATGTGGGAGGAAGGAAACCCTGCCAGTTTGGACTTTAATGCAACTGAATATAGAGAATGTTGGCAGTGAAAGTAGAATAATTTCCCACAAAATCTTCATATTTTAAGCACTAATGGACTAACACATTAAACTAAATAGAAAGGTGTCTGGTGTATGATATAAGTAAAATATTTGCTTCATCAAAGGAAACCTACAAAGTAATTATATTTAGTATGCTTAATGCATGAACCCTGCCTTCTGAGTGGCATTTGAGTCTTTAAAATGAGGCAGTGTGAACCATGGTTAGGTTTGCTTTGTGAAATTGAAGGAAGGATTCAAAGGAGAATGAGGAAGGAGAAGTTAGGAGGTAACTGTATTTCCAGTGACTTCCTTAGAGCATGAAATGCTAGGGTGAATGAAATCATAGAGGCATGGGAAGCCATTGAGTTTGGGGTGATTGGTGTGGATGGAGGACCCCCCCTCCCCCATTAGAGGAGAGCACCATTCAAGGACTCTGTTAGTCTGTGTGCTCAGGTCCCTGAGGCACTCAGCACCTGGCCACCATGGATGTGTTTTGGCCATCTCCCACTGGGATTAGATTGCTGCCAGCCTCTATAGAGGGCGGGACATCCTAGTCATCTGAAAATCAACAGAGACATTTGAACACAATCTAAAAGAGAGATTGAGCTATATGGAATATTATGCAGCTAATTGCTTCAGAAGCTCTTTGGCCTGTTTCTTTAAGGCTCTATTTTTTATTTTAAAGGAAAAATGTCTTTGCCTTCGAGTACTTAGGAAGACCCAATGGCATATGTATATGTAATTTGAACCAATATTAAATGGAGGTGAAATTCTGGTGTCTAATATAATTATAAAAACTTTAAATGAAACTAGCATCAAAAATTCTTTATCATCTTATACCCTTCAACAAAGTTATAGTTGATGACATGGAATGCTACAACTGAGAAATTATTTGTTCTTTTTTAATATAGTTCTCTTTTAGCAAGAACATTAAATGCTTACGTTAAGCACTTTTACTTGTCTGTATGTGAGTTTGAAAAGATGATTGGTTTGAATCATTTGTTCAGGAAAAAACACAACAGAAACCAAATGATCTGGGGTTTAAAGGCCAAGAAAATGTAATCACACATATCAGGAACATAAATGACACTTCTGCACAGAGAAGATTTATATATAACAACTGAACTCAGAGGACTCAGCCCAGGTGGCAAACCACACAGCCTCACTTCCACATGACAAGCAAATTACTTCATCAGAAAGTGATGTCTGTTCCTCTGTCATTCCAAGGGTTGTGCTAGAGGAGAATTTAAAAGTTTAGGGTTATTGCATCATCAACACATAATGTGTCAGAACTGAGAGAGTCTTTAGAGAACCTCTAATCCAACTTCCGTACTTTAATCCTTCCTTTCTTCCCTCCTTCTTTCCTTACCCTCTTCCTCCTACCCCATCTTCTTTCCTTCTTTTCTTCTTTCCATGAGGAACAGCAAAGAAAGAGAGAAAACTTGAGAAATGCTCGGATCTGTTAATTACATAACAGCAGCTTATATGGTTTAATTGGTTTTTATGACAACCCTTAAAGGCTATATTTATCCCTCCTTCTTCTGAATCTCCCTTTTCTTTGAAAACTACCATGATTAAAATACTGAGGCAGTCACAGTGTACTCACTGGTGCAGTTTTAATTTGCATTTTTCTTATTATAAACAAATTTGAGTCTCTTCTTATATAGTTAAAAGCTTTTTATGTCTTTTTTGTGTGCAATATTTGTTCATTTCTCTAACCTATATATCCATTATTTGTATTTTGTCTCTTAATTTTTAAGTGTGCTTTACAGTTTAAGGATATCAATTTTTGTGAGAGATATTACAAATACTTTTCTTAGTTTTCATTTATCATTTTATTTTACTTATTTTTAATTTTTATTAAAGTATAGTTAACATCCAATATTATATTAATTTCAGGTGTACAACATAGTGATTGTGCATTTATATACCTTACTATATGATCACCGTGATGTCTTGTAACCATCTCTCATCATACAAAATTATTACAATATTATTGACTGCATTCCCTGTGCTGTACACTATATCCCTGTGATTTATTTCTTTTATAACTGTAAATTTGTACCTCTTATTCCCCTTCACCTTTTTCACCCATCCCCCCACTCCTCTGGCAACCATCATTTTGTTCTCTGTATCTTTTGAGTCTGTTTTAGTTTTATTTTGTGTGTTCATTTATTTTTTATTTTTTAGACTCCATATGTAAGTGAAATCAGGTGGTATTTTTCTTTGTCTGACTTATTTTACCTAGCATAATGCCCTCTAGATTTATCCATGTTTTAGCAAATGGCAAGATTTTTTTATTGTTGAATAATATTCCATTTTATATATGTTATTATATATATCATCTTCAGGTCATCTGCCCATTTTCATATATATATAAAGTCTTCTTTATCCCTCCATCTATTGGTGGGTACCTAAGTTGCTTCCATATCTTGGCTATTATAAACAGTGCTGCAATGAATACAGCTTTTCAAATGTTTTCATTTTCTTTGTATAAATGAGCAGCAATGGAACTGCTGCATTGTATGGTAGTTCTATTTTTAATTTTTTCAGGAAGTCCCATCTGTTTTCTATAGAGGCTGCACCAATTTACAATCCCACCAACAGCACAGTACAGTTCCCATTTCTCTACATCCTCACCAACACTTCCCTCTTAGAATTGCTTTTGCTGCAGCCCACAGATTTTGGCGAGTTGTGTTTCCATTTTCATTGTCTCACGAATTTTTTTATTTTCTCTTTGATTGCTTCTTTGACTCACTGGTTGGGTGGTAGCACACTATTTTCTCCATGTGTCTGTGTTCTCTCCAGATTTTTTTTTTCTTTCTGTAATTGATCCCTAGTCTCACACTGTTGTGGTTGAAAAATATACTATATATGATTTTGAATTTATTGAGATTTACATTTTTACTTTCTATCCTGGAGAATGTTCCATGTGCCCTTGAATAGAAATAGTATTCTGTGGTTTTTGGATGAAATGTTCTGTAAATATCTATTAAATCTATTTGGTATAATGTTCAATTAAGGCCAATGTTTCCATATTGATTTTCTATATGGTATTCATATATGGAAGTAGGGTATTAAAATCTCCTTTTATTATTGTATAGTGTCAATTTCTCCCTTTATGTCATTCATATTTGCTTAATATATAGGTGTGCCTATGTTGGGCATGTTAATATTTATGAATTTTATATCCTCTTCTTGGATTCACCCTTTCATCATTATGTAATCTCCTCTTTGCCTCTTTTTACAGTCTTTGGTTTAAAGTCTATTTTGTGTGGCATGAGTATTGCTACCCCAGCTTCTTTTCATTTGTATTTGCATAGGATATGTTTTTTCTTTCCTTCACTTTCTGTGTATGTGTGTCTTTTTATTGGAAGTGAGTCTCTTAAATTACTTTATTGGAATGAAATGCTGTTTCCTGCCAAGACAGATCCACCCTGGTCTTTCTACAATATTTGCAATTGCGTACAACAGTTTTATCTTACTAACTAGAGGTCCGGTGCACGAAATTCGTGCACGGGGGCGGGTGTGTGTGTGTGTGTGTGTGTGTGTGTGTGTTTCTCAGCCCAGCCTACACCCTCTCCAATCTGGGACCCCTCAAGGGATGTCCGACTGCCCGTTTAGGCCCGATCCCAGTGGTTGAGCCTAAACGGGCAGTTGGACATCCCTCTCACAATCCAGGACTGCTGGCTCCCAACTGCTTGCCTGCCTGCCTTCCTGATTGCCCCTAACCACTTCTGCCTGCCAGCCTGATCACCCCCTAACCACTCCCATGCCAGCCTGATTGATGTCTAACTGCTCCCCTGCCAGCCTTTTTGCCCCCAACTTCCCTCCTCTGCCGGCCTGGTCACCCCTAACTGCCCTCCCCTGCAGGGTTGATCGCCTCCAACTGCCCTCTCTTGCAGACCTGGTCCCTCTCAACTGCCTTCCATTGCATGCCTGCTCCCTCCCAACTGCCCTCCCCTGCTGGCCATCTTGTGGTGGCCATCTTGTATCCACATGGGGGCAGGATCTTTGACCACATGGGGGCAGCTATCTTGATCTTGTGTGTTGGAGTGATAGTCAATCTGCATATTACTCTTTTATTAGATAGGATAGAGGCCTGGTGCACAGGTGGGGACCAGCTGGTTTTCCCTGAAGGGTGTCCTGGATCAGGGTGGGGTTCCCTTGGGGCGTGGAGAGGCCTGAGCAAAGGGCCTGTGGTGGTTTGCAGGCTAGCCACGCCCCCTGGCAACCCAAGCAGAGGCCCTGGTATCTGGGATTTATTTACCTTCTACAATTGAAACTTTGTAGCCTGGAGCGGAGCCAAGCCTCCTGCTCGCTCCATGGCCAGCAGCTGTTTCTGTTTGAATTTGTTTACCTTCTATAATTGAAACTTTGTATCCTTGAGTGGAGGCCTGGGCCCGCCAGAGTGTGTGGAAAGCTTGGCTTCCTCTGTTGCCGGGGAAACCCAAGCCTCCCTTCTGGTAGCCATCTTGGTTGGGGTTAATTTCCATACTCGCCCTGATTGGCTGGTGGGCGTGGCTTGGCTGGTGGGCATGGCTTATGTAGCAGAGTGATGGTTAATTTGCATATTATTCTTTTATTAGAGAGGATATTAAAGTAACTAAGACAGAATTAATTAGGTGAAACATCTGAAAACAGTTCTTCCAGTTGCTATTATTTGACCATTTTCCATCAAGCAATTTACTAGTACACAGACTTCCTATAAACATTTTATTTTTACTCTTTTTGAGGATATCTTTAGAACAATAAAGGGACTTCCAGTATTAAAAGGAATTCAAGCTAATCATTCAAACGTATTTTGCATAGCTCTTTGGGCTGTTTTAATTGCAACCTTGACTTTTTTTCTTTCTCTTCCTTTACCAATGTAATAAGGAACTCAGTTCTGTGATCCAAGAAGCTCTGTTGGTTTATGTACTTAGCATTTAGCACTTTCATAAAATTTTGGTTGCATAGTTTGACAGGTACACAGGTATTTTTTATTTATTTCAAACTAACAGGTGGCACTGGACTTTCTTAAATGTGTTTGTTAGGTATAAATTTACCTTTTCTAGGTTGGTCAGATTTCCTCAAATCTTTCTTGAATAAATTTGCCCTGTTAAAGCCTCTGATACTCAGTAAACAATCCATTCAGATACTGTTAAAATATTAAATTTCCCAATCACTTTCTTTTCGCTTTCTTTTGCTGAATAACAGTTGTGTTTGTAGTTTTCTGTTAGCTCTGAGCTAAAATTCAGAAGGAAGCAATGCCAAGAACTGTGATTAGTGGTTCCAAGTGAAGAGGCTGCTGTTGTCAAACATTTCTTTCTTGACTGCCTGCCTGCCTGATCACCCCTAATAGGGAATTCAATCCTGTTTAATATGATCACCCTAGTGACGCTTCCCTGGATAATGAAAAATTGTACTTTATTTGGAATCAGAGCACCTACCAATATTAACAGGAGTCCAATATCTGTCCAGTTTTTAACCTTGGTCCAGCAGCATTATTACTTGTGCAGATGTTGACAGCACAAAGGTGCCTGGCATTCATGAAAACCAAAATCAGTTAAGTACTAACTCAAGAGCCCATGAAGCCTTCGCCTCTATGGATGATTTCTTCGATTAGCTATAACAGTAGTTTTGTGAGCACAGGAGGTGATTATCTTTGCTCATGAAAGACAAATCCCTATTGCAAAAGGACAAGAAAACTTTTCCCCTTTTGACTGTGACACCAGTAAGTTCTAATGTGAACTATAATTGTTCAGCGCCCTGTAATTTTCCTAAAAGCTTCCAGATTGGAAAATGCTGCTCAAACGGATGGCTTCTTTCTCCATGTACTTGCACAGCAGGCTGATGTAGAAGTGACAGAAACGTGTCCTGTTTCATTACTTAATTGTTTCGATGGATATCATGTGAAGCGATCCTATCTCTCTATTGTTCAGCTGGAGGAAGGGCCTCTTTGCTGTCATGGTTACAGTACGTTAGTGCTGGAGTTTTAAATTGAGCATATTGTAGCTGATGAGAGCTCTTCTGCAATTTCTGTCTAACATTGTCCCTGTATTGATAACTCTGCAGAAGGAAGTCTGTGCCTGTTTCAAAGTATCTAATCCAGTTTTCTTGAAGTGATTATGAAATCATTGGATGATCAAGAGAGATATAAAATTCCATAGTTTGAGAATGTAATTCTCTTTATTGGTTCTCTTCAGCAGGTACCACATTTTTGTATTATTCTCCAGAAAATATTAAATATTTCCCTGGGAAGCTCAATTAACACCTAATTTTCTTTATTGTAAACTCTAATAGTTTTTACAAAAAATGTAGCATTCACTGAAATGGTACATTCTATTAACTGTTAACCAATTTATTCCTTCCCTTTTTATATAACAACTAGTGGCCTGGTGCACAAAATTCATGCATGGGCGGGTCCCCTCAGCCCAGCCTGCACCCTCTCACAATCTGGGACCCCTTGGGGGATATCCGACTGCCGGTTTAGGCCCAATCCCTCTCACAATCCCGGGCCGCTGTCTCTTAACCGCTCGCCTGCCTGCCTGCCTGATCGGCCTTAACCACTCTGCCTGCCTGCCTGATCGCTCCTAACCACTTGCCTGCCTGCCTGATCACCCCTAACCCCTCTGCCTGCCTGCCTGATGCCCCTAACTGCTCAGCTGCCTGCCTGATCACCCCTAACTGTTCTCATGCCTGCCTGCCTGATTGCCCCTAACTGCTCACATGCCTGCCTGCCTGCCTGCCTGGTCACCCCTAACCGCCTCTGCCTCAGCCCCACCTCTGTGGCTTCATCGGATAGGACATCCGGAATGACGTCGGGAAGGTTGTTCAGCTGTCCAGTCTAATTAGCATATTATGCTTTTATTATTATATTTGTGTTTTTTTTTAAGTAACGGGTGCTTTTTCTACTTATTATCTAGAATTTATTGAAGTTTATCTATGTGGGGTGGAGAGTGCAGATAAAACAAAATGCTTGAGTCATCAACTCATTGAGTTTCAGAAAATCCTTTTCAGACACATGCAATTATGTAACTTTCCTCCCAAGGGAAACATTCACATAGAAGTCCCAAATGAAACAATAAAATGCCTTTTATAAATCCCAAGGAAAAAGAATATCATAAAACTATGTAGTCCTTGATTGATGCTGCATTGTC
Organism: Eptesicus fuscus; assembly: GCF_027574615.1. Lineage (NCBI taxonomy): Eukaryota > Metazoa > Chordata > Mammalia > Chiroptera > Vespertilionidae > Eptesicus > Eptesicus fuscus. The sequence continues at coordinate 24,234,201 of NC_072486.1, forward strand.
TGTGATTAACCACACAAAGAACTAAGTCACCGAGTTCCTAATGGAATCAATCATCTTGAAAGAGCACTTCTCAAAATGTTCCAGTAAAGGGTTTTAGAGATCACTCTAAAGCCAAGTTTTCCTATGAATTGTGAAAGTGTACTACCAAAAATTGCACATCATTGGGAGGTTTGACTTTATTTTAAGTGGGTACAGAATAAGTCAGCTATAGTTTTATAAACACACTTCTTGGAAGTGATAGGATGTATATAGCAACTTCTCATACCTGGCAAAAAGCTGAAAATTTGTGCTTTTAAGTAGTGAGTTCAGAAAATGACTCCTTTTTCTCTGTTTACTTGCAAAACCAATGGCAATTAAACATCACTGAGCAGGGGCAATTCAACTTCAGAGTTTTTGGTAAGTAAAATGCATAGGGCACAGTCCCTACTTGAATTTGCAGAACCACGAATTAGCAGACAAGGCGTTTACCACATACTTGAGAAGAGAAAGTATAAACACATGAAAGAAATTAATAACAAAGGCAGCATTTATTATGCATTTGGAATCACATGGTCCTATATCATATTCTAAAATGTATCCAATGGACTGAGAACATGTGATGTGTTAATAATATGAAAGACCGAAAAGGCTGGGGTGGGGTGGGGCGGTTGGTGGGAGAGATGATCATTGTGATTTTTTAAAAGAGAAATGTCCTGTGGAAGGGGAATTAGGAAATAGGCCAGGTGTTTTCTTCAAAGATGCAATATAAATGAATAATTTAATCACTTTTTAGTACAAAATAGCAAATGAAATACAAAATATCAATGGATATTACACACAAAAATATAAATTGAAAAAAAAATTCCCCTGGTAGAAATAGACTGTGGAAGAAATGATTCTCTAATGGATTTGAATGTAAATCATATAAAGTACAGTGTCAAAATGTGGTATTTGAATCCTCCCACAAACACATCAAAATTAAACCTAAACTATACAACAACCATCATTCAGATCCACCTGAAATCTGGCTGAATGGAAGTCTTACAACTAGGGATTTAAACCAGAAGCTACATAGAGACTGGTGGAAGGGTGGAGACATGGAGTGAACTAGTCCCACACCCATGTTTGGGGGAGAAAAATCGGGAAGGATATCTCAGTTGTGAGGTCCCCTATGAGGAGTGAGGGTTCCCATCCCCATACCGGGGCTCCCACCCCCATAGCGGGGCCACCAGCCCAGGATCCCAGTACCAAGAAGAGAAGTCCCCATAACTTCTGGCTGTAAAACCCAGTGGGGATTGTTGCTGAGTGAGACAGAGGGCTGCTGGAGTCCCAGCCAGTTTCTCTTAAAGGGTCCGCACATGGACTTACTGCAGACTCCCTCCTTAGGACCTCCAGTGCTGGGGCATACCTGGAGGAACTGAATTTTCTAGCATCAGCTCTACTGTGTGTGGGGGGAGGCAGCTTACTGCCAGAGAGAAGTGCTGGCAGAGGCCATTGGTTCCTTTTCTGAGACCAACTCTTCCCCCCCCCCCCCCCACACACACACACATTGGAGCTGGCAGGCAGGCGCCATACCCGAGTCATCATCAATCTAGCTCACATTGTTTGCCCCACTCTGGTGATTCCCTGAGACCCCACTCCATCTAACTTCTGGGCTCACACAAGCTGTTTCCAATGCCTTTTCCATACGAATGGCCTGTCTTGGGTTCATGCTTCAGACTTTTCTAAAAATCTTTCAAACAAGTAGCATCTGGTCTTAGTATACCATGTACTGTATCTTGCTAAGTGGCCCCAGTCCCAGCACTGGTAGCAGCCAGCCTTGGTTTGCAGCTTGGCCTCCCAGGGGCACCTCAAAGGCCAGCACAAATAGCAGCCATCTGCAGATCGCTTTGCAGCTCATGCTGGATGGCCCTTGGCAGAACACAGGCAGTGACTGACCTTGGCCTGCACCTCCCAGGAGGCCTCAGAGCCAGTGCACTTATGGACAGCTTCAGACCATGTTGAATCACCACCCAACCACCTCCACAAGTGATACATTCAAGGGCCAAACTCAGTAGGCACCAGAGACCAGCCTAAGTAAGTCCTGCTCTGTGGGATGGGCCCTGTACAGCTGATCCTCCATAGTGGTTGGTGGTCATAGGCAGTCCTTGCAACAGACCAATTGGTCTGGGGATAAATTCCTCCCATTGATATGCCAACAGCAATCAAGGCTCAACTGCAACAGGAGGGTTGCACAGCCTACACAGGAGGGCTGAACCTGGAGTGCCCAATTTGGGTGATCGGAAAGGCTGTGTCACTGGACTCTACAGAATACCCACTATGTAAAGCCACTCTACCAAGCCAAGAAGACATAGCAACTCTAACTAATTCATAGAAACAAACACAAGGATGCTGCCAAAATGAGGAGACAAAGAAACATAGCCCAAATGAAAGAACAGAACTCCAGAAAAAGAACTAAACAAAATGAAGACAAGCAAACTACCAGGTTAAGAATTCATAAGAATGGTTATAAGGATTGACATAAGACCAAATGGAATTCTGGACCTACAGGGTTACTCCTAACTTAGAGGGCTGGCGGACTTCACCATTGCATGCTACTTTCATGCGATAGTGGAAGTATCAGTACAGTATTTTAAGCAAACCCCTGTACCTTAAACACAGTCCATTTCACCAATGAAATATTAATTCTCTATATTATTTTACAAAGTTGGCAATGAGGACCCAGGAAGCAGTATTTGAAGCACTAATCATAGCTGGGTTAGGACTTCTGATGAGGGCATTTCAAAGGCTGGTTACCCACCTCTGGTGTGTGCATTTATGCTTAGGACACCTCAAAGGGTAACTGTCTGTCCACAATTACAAAATGTGCTCATTCACCAATATGGTGGTGTCTGTGCTGAAGTGGTGTTAAGCTACTTGCACTCACTATATCAGCCTATCAACATGGTAAGTTTTAGCAGGCAGGAGTTAGAGTTGCTTTTAGATAAATACATAGTTTGGGCATTTACCTCAACATCTTCCCTCCTCTGTTGGAACCACCTGCAGAACACTGAGAATGCTGTACTCATGCTCAATGCAGTTTGCCTATTGTCTACCCAACAGGGGCTAAGCTGACCCTGCTACCATTGGTCACTTTCTCATCTTAACTTGCCGTGTGTCATGGTCTGAAAGTTTGTGTCTCTTCAAAATCAATGTGTTGAAATCTGATGGTATTCGAAGGTGGGGGCCTTAGGGAGATGATTAAGTCATAAGGGCTGAACCCACTGAATGGAATTAATGCCTTTATTTTTAAAAACACCAGGGAGCTTGCTTGTCCCTCTTGTCATGTGAGGTTACAGTGAGAAGCCAGCCATTGGTGAGGAAGCAGTCCCTCTCCAGCCACTGAATCTGCCAGCACCCTGATCTTAGACTTACCAGTTCCAGAACTGTGAGAAACAAATTTCTGTTGTTTATAAGGCACCCATTCCGTGCCATGTTGTTATAGCAGCTTGAACAGACTGAGACATGATAGTATACTGGTGTTCTGCCACCCAAAATATCATGGATTTTATGTACCAAGTCAGTAATAAAACCTGGAAAGGAACATAGAAAACCCTAAAGACTCCACCAGAAAACTACTAGATTTAATAAATGAATTTGGCAACATAGCAGGATATAAAACTAATACCCAGAAATCTATGGCAATTTTATACACCATTAATGAACTCTCAGAAAGGGAAACCAAACAAACACCCCCATTTAACATTACACACAAAAAATTAGATACTTAGCAATAAACTTAACCAAGGAGATAAAAGACCTGTATTTGGAAAACCATAGGACATTGAAAAGAGATAGAGGAAGATATACACAAGTGGAAGAATATACTGTGCTCATGGATTGGTAGAATCAACATCATTAAAATGTCCATACTACCCAATCTACATATTCAATGCAATCGCCATTAAAATACCAACAGCATATTTCACAGAGTTAGAACAAATTTTCCAAAAATGTATATGGAATAATAAAAAAAAAAATACCCAGAATAGCTGCAGCAATCTTGAGAAAGAAAAAACAAGTTGGAGGAATCACAATACCAGATTTCAAGTTGTACTATAAAGCCACTGTACTCAAAACAGCCTGGTACTGGCACAAGAACAAGGATATAGACCAATGGAACAGAACAGAGAACCCAGAAATCCACCCAAGTTATTATGCTCATTTAATATTTGACAAAGGAGGAAAGAGCATACAATGGAGTCAAAACAGTCTCTTCAGTAAATAGTGTTGGGGAAATTGGACAGATACATGCAAAAAAATGAAATTAGACCACCAACTTACACCATACACAAAAATAAACTCAAAATGGATAAAGGACTTAAACATAAGATGGGAAACCATAAAAATTCTAGAAAAACCATTGGCAGAAAAATCTCAGACATATCTCATAGCAACATGTTTACAAATACGTCTCTTAGGATAATGGAAATTAAGGAGAAAATAAACAAATGGGATTACATCAAAATAAAGAGCTTCTGCACAGCAAAAGAAACCATCAATAAAATAACAAGAGTGCCTATTCCATGGGAAAACATATTTGCCAATGATAAAACATCCGATAAGGGGTTCATCTCCAAAATATACAGAGAACTCATACAACTTAACAAAAGGAAGATAACTCAATTAAAAAATGGGCAAAGGACCTCAATAGAAACTTCTCCAAAATGGACATACAGAAGGCCAAAAGGCATATGAAAAAGTGCTCAAAGTCACTGATCATCTGAGAGATACAAATCAAAACAATGAGGTACCATCTCACACCTGTAAGAATGGCTATCATCAACAAATCAACAAACAAAAAGTGTTGGTGAAGATGTGGAGAAAAGGGAACTCTCATGCTTTGCTGGTGGGAATGCAGACTGGTCCAGCCACTGTGGAAAACAGTATGGAATTTCCTCAAACATTTAAAAAATGGAACTGCCATTTGATCCAGTGATTCCACTTCTAGGACTATATCCTAAGAAATCAGAAACACCCATCAGAAAGAATATACACACCCCTGTGTTCATAGTAGCACAATTTACAATAGGAAACAGCCTAAGTGCCCATCAGCAGATGAGTGGATTAAAAAAGTCTGGTACATCTACACAATGGAATACCACGCTTCGGTAAAAAAAAAACAAACTTTTACTATTTGCAACAGCATGGATGGACCTGGAGAGCATTATGGTAAGCAAAATAAGCCAGTCAGAGAAAGGTAAGTATTACATGATCTCACTCATATGTGGAATCTAATGACCAGCATAAACTGATGAACAAAAATAGACCCAGAGACAGAGAAACAACAAACAGACTGTCAAACCTCAGAGGGAAGGCAGGGGAGGGTGGAGGAGGGTAAGAGATCAACCAATGAACTCGTATGCATATATGCATAACCCAAGGACACAGACAGTGAGTGGTGAAGGCTTGGGGCGGAGGGGAATGGGAGAGAGCAATGTGGGAATAAAAGGTACATAGGTAATACTTTCAACAATAAAGATTTATTTAAAAAAAGAAAATGCCTGGAAAGAATGACTTCCTTTTACAACCAGGATCCCTGTCAGAAACCTCATTTGGAATAAGATGTAAACTCCTTATTCTTCCCCTGTCAGATGGTCTATGGAGGACCTGGACTAAAGTTGATCAATTGACTACTAGTCCTCAGCAGTTCATCAGTCTTTTGGACACAAAGATAAGCTCCTGGGCTCAATCCAATGCTTACCCCAGCCTCTTGCCAAATGACCAGATTGCTGTTTTGTTTTCAAACTGCAGCCTACCAGGAAATTTTTCATTTAAATGTAACAGCTTTTATTTTCTCTTAATTTTTTACCAAAAACAATATGAGCCAAGACATGAAGGGCAGGTGAGTGGGAAAACATTCTGAACAGGGGGAAGATACCCAACCCCTGTCAACCCTCTCCCCATGACTTCCTGGATGCCTGGCTCCTCTTATTTCATTTATAACCAGTCCCTGCCCTGGTAACAAGGTCTCCTTAGCACCCTTTCTGCTCACAATGAAGAGTGGATCAGGACGTATATAGTCATAGTTAATGTGAAGGCTTTCATTTACGGGAACAAGACATTTACTGAATTCAAAAAGTACTCTGCAAAAATAAAACACGGAACAAACCCATCATACTGTAGCTAATTTGCCTGAATTCCCAAATAGAATTGCAATATAAGCCTGTGTCATGAATACCTCAAAATGTTATATAAAAACAATCTGTGCTTATAACCCAAGTAGTTTCTGTTTGCTATGTCAGAAAGAAACAAATATGTATGGGTTTTTGTTTTTTTTCCAGAAGAAATTGCTTAATATAGCCCTACATGTTTATTACTTAATTATTCTTTCAATTTTTATTACAAATGCAAACAAACATCATGTTATATAAATATAGTGGTCTTTTTCTATGTCCAACAAATTAACTTTTAAAACTATTATTATTTACTTATTTTATGGTTATAAAGAAATGTCTATTCTGAGAAGAGAATTTAGGAACTTTAAAGAGGCATAAAGAAGAAAATAAAAATTATTACACAGTGGCTAACATTTAGGTGCATTTTCTGATAACAAACATTTCTCTATGTATATTTATTTATTTATTAAATTAGACTTATATTCTAATTTATTATTTATTATATTCTTTTTAATATATTTTAATTGATTTCAGAGAGGAAGGGAGAGAGAGATAGAAACATCAATGATAAGAGAGAGTCATTGATCGGCTACCTCCTGCATGCCCCACACTGGGGATTGAGCCCGCAACCTGGTCATATGCCCTTGACTGGAATTGAACCTGGGACCCTTCAGTCTGCAGGCCGACACTCTATCCACTGAGCCAAATCAGCTAGGGCTACATTATTTTTTATTAAAGTAGAATTACAGTTTCTATATCATGTAGTAATAAAATACACACAGATGTATTTAGGAGTACATACACATATGTACATACTTATAGTGGCTTAATATGTCAAATATTATTCTTTTATATGTTCTTTCTCATACTCTATGCTTATTTAGTGACATTTCTCTATTTAGGGATTACCATCAAAAGAACCAGAGTACAAAAATGCTTTGTAATCCTTGAACACAGGAAGCTTGGAAAAATCATGTCAGTGGTTAGAAGCTTTTGCTCCACCTCATACCTCTGTCTCCAGATTGGACAAAAATTCCAAGGGCTGGGGAGGAGGAGAAGGGGGGTTCAGATTTCAGTCTGCACTCTGGCTCTCTGCCTCCCCTAACTGTGGTGGAAGAGGCAGAGCTGAGAGCATGGGGATGGTCACACATCTCCCAAGATAGGCTTGGGATTCCTTTGTGGTGGGGAGCAGCTAGCCTTCCAGCCTACACCCAAAATTGGCTGCCCAGACACTGACGGAGCTCACCTAGAAGCAACTACATTCTCAGTTCTACATTAGGCAGAAGAGAGGTTTCAGCCAAAAATAGTCAGTAGAAATATTTACAGAAATATACATATATGAATATAAATAGGATTATATTGTAATTGTGATATATACAAGGTATGATTATGAAATTGTATATCTACACTAATAAAAGAGAAATATGTAAATTGACCATACATCCATGATGCCCACCAGCTAATCAGGAAGGAATATGCAAATTAGCAGGACAAAGATGGCGGTGGCCTCACCCTCCAGCCACTCCAGGTGTGGAGCGGCCAAGAGGGCCAGGACACCTGCTATGAGGGCGAGGGTGGGGGCGGAGGGAGCTATAGGAGCAGCGCTCTGACCAGAGTGAAACTAAGCCTGCAGACTCCGGCCGGAATCAGCGAGAAGCCTGCAGACTCTGGCCGGAGCAAAGACTCCAGCCAAAACAAAGGCCTTGGTCCTGGGTGCTGGAGGAAAACCGGTGCTGGCAGCCAGGTGAAGGAAGGCCTATTGCACAAATCTTCGTGCAACAAGCCTCTAGTATATATATAATTTAAGGTAGAAATACATTTAAAATATATACTAAATTTTATATGTATGTACGGTTTCATCATCACATAGTCCATAAACTTTGGCATGATATAGATATCGATATGATACAGCTATCGATATGATACATACATATATATATGTATATATATATGATATATTAATATTAATATTAATATATCATACGAAGGCTTATGGACTATGTGACCATGAAATTTGAACTCATGGCTGTTGAAAATAATTGTCCACAGATAATTTCTTGATCTAATCGGCTTTTACTAAATAATTCATGAATCAGGAAACATCCAGTCTAGAAAATAGAAAGTAGCTACAAAGAGCTGTACATGGCATGAGATTTTTACAGACCTAAGTGAGCAGGAACAAGGAAGCCATACTGGGCGTTTGCAGATTGGTTAAAGCAAAGTTACTTTCCTTACATGTAGCAAAGAGAGGTACTGCAGCCGGGTTAGGTGACTTGTGCTGAGCATGCAAGCATTGATTGCTTGACCCAGGCCTTCCTTTTCAGAGAGAACCAAGCAAAGACACTTAAGTTTTGGTTTGCTGATGAGGGGTTAGCATGAGAGGCTCCATCGTGGCCCTAATCTGGTTACTTTAACATGATATACATTTTCAAACAAAACAAACCTTGTTCTGGGAATAGAGAAGGTAAAATTCCTTGTGAGTTCTCTTTCTTATAGAGAATCTTTGTAGTGAAAGAAGCTCTACCAAATGAATTCATCTGGGATTAGCTAACAAAAAACTCTCTTAAGACAAAGCTTCTCATGTTCTTTGTGTTATTAAGAGTGAGTATTCTGTTAAAGCCTTTTTTGGTTCTGGAAAAACACTTTAATGACTATTTATGTAGAGTCATGCTTATCTGGAATGAAGGCAGGAGCATCAGATCAGTCTGTAAAATAATAGGAAAGTTCAATTTTCCTCTGGCAGGCACCAGAGAAAGGAAATTAGAGGTGTTGTACTCAGAAGAAGAAGAGAGGAGGAAGAGAGGGTCTAGAGGGTCATCCCTTCACCCTTGCCTCCTGGCCACAAATATCAGCAGACAGGAGCAAGATCTGTTCCTCACAAAACTCTTATCTGTAATCTATATATATAAAACCCTAATATGCAAATAGACCGAACAGTGGGACAACCAAACAACCAGTCACTATGACATGCTCTGACCACCAAGGGGCGCGCATGGAACATGGCGGGCATCAGCAGCAGGCGGCAGAGCACAGAACATGGCGGGCATTGGCCGCGGAAAGATGGTGGAGCAGGTGGGTGGGGGTGCCAGACCAAGGCGGGGTGCCAGTTGCTGTCATCAGGGCGAGCCTCTGGTGGTTATTGAAAATTCTTTGCTCCTTGTGACGTGGTCCCTCCGGGTGCTCACACGTGCTGTCAGTGCCCGCACTTGCTGCCAGCACCGGCCCCGATCGCACCTCAGGACTTCTCCACCTCCCCTTGCTCCTGAGGAGCAATTGGGGCAGCAGTCGCCACTCGTACCCAATGATGGCGCCAGCCCCGCTCACTCCGTGCCATCAGTGGATGCGAGTAGGGCCGGCACTGTCAGCACGTGGAAATGGCGGTGGTGGGAGCAGGGCTACTGGCAGACAGGGGACCTGGGGCTGTGGCGGGAGGGGCCGGGTGAGGGTGTGGAGGATGAGCCGAGACCCGCCCCTGTGCACACCGCATCCTCGCGGCCGACAATTCCTTTCAAGGTGCACGAATTTGTGTACTGGGCCCCTAGTTTTTAAATAATAAAACAAAGGTAAGATACTTTCTTGTTTTCAGAGTATTTTCACATCTATTACCTCACAAAATTTTTAGATCACTTGAGTTAGGTAACATATATTTTGTTCATTTTTCCAATGAGGAGACTTTCCAAGGTTAAGAGGTTATATGTGAAATCCCTTTTAGTGTGTTACAGTAGATTTGAAACTAGAAACAGTCTGAGACCAGTACTATTTTCTCACTAGAGGCTCAGTGCACAAAATTTGTGCATGGGAGGGGTGGGAGGGGACCCCTCAGCCCAGCCTGCACCCTCTCCAATCCTGGACCCCTTAGGGGATGTCTGATTGCTGGTTTAGGCCCCATTCCCGGCAGTCAGACATCCCTCTCACAATCTTGGACCACAGGCTCCTAATTGCTCACCTGCCTGCCTGCATGGTCACCCCTAACTGCCCCCCCCTGCTGGCCTGATGGTCCCTCACTGCCTCTGCGGGCCAGCCTGATTGCCCCTAACTGCCCCCTGCTGCTGACCAGGTCGCCCCCAGCTGCCCCCTCCCTGCCAGCCTGGTTGCTCCTAACTGCCCCCCTCCACGGCCTGGTCACCTCTTACTTCCCCCCCTGCTGGCCTGGTTGCCCCGAACTGCCCCCCTCTGCCGACCTGGTCGCCCCATGCAGCCTGCTTGTTCAGTTGTTTGGTCTTCCCTCACTAACCCCCCTGCTGGCCTGGTAATAGGCAGCCATCTTGTGAGGGTATGAGGGTTAATTTGCATATCACCTCTTAATTATATAGGATTCTTATGGTCACTGTTTTAGGGGTTAATGTGAATCTCTCTCTCTCTCTCTCTCTCTCTCTCTCTCTCTCTCTCTCACACACACACACACACACACACACACACACACACACACCACTCTAGGCATCTTTTGTGATATTGTCACCCCTTACCCTTTTTTAAAGAGTGCCCACAGAAATAGGTTTTAAACATTGATATTTGCAACAGAATCTCATGGTGCGCTTGTAAACATTTAGATTCCTGGTTTCTGCCCCAGACCTAAGGGTGGTATCAGAGTCTTCTCACATTTTATAATACCAGGCAGCTTTTGTGTCCACTGACATTTACATGATCCCCAAGAGATTCCTGTGACAGCTTAGGGTGGTGTTGGTGCCAGGATTTCAGATCAGAAGCCAGTTTTGACTGTAGATGATTGGAAGCTGGGTTTTACTTATAATTTTTTTTCCTGGGAGATCATGACCTGGAGGGTTGTTAGCTATAGTCATACTGTGACTTAACAGAATATGAAGTAATTGCCTTTCAAATGGGTTTTCTTCACAGATAAAAAGTAGATACTGCTTATATAAATTTACTCGAGAGAATTGACATTTATATGCTGAAGCATCACAAAATGCAAATAGACAGTTTTTTTATGCTTCCAATATAATTATATACTTGAATTTATGATTTGGGTTATTACATCTTTATAAACAGTGTCATTAACCATATTGATGCAATGATTTTAATACATTGGATTACAACAGGCTTTTAAGGGCTCTAGAGAGAAGATACTTAGGTATATAAATCCTAGAAGAAACCAATTAGGCCAATTGAATAATAACAATAACAATAATAATAATGATGATGATAATAATAAATGGTAAAACCAACAACAACAATGGATTGGCTGTCCAGGTAAGCTAATTTCATAATCCACTAATATTTCTAGGAATTCTAAGCTATCTGTTTTTCTATTATTTTAAAGAATAATTTGATTCAGTCACATAGGCAGAATTCTGGAAGTTTTTATTTCTTCTTCTTTCTCCCCAACTTGTTTCTATATGCAAGGAAGAAGGAAAAGACTCTGGCTATCCTAAGAAGACAAAATGGGCAGTGGTGGTAGAAATAGAGTGGACAGCCACTGGGTAAACCCCAGAATTTGTGGAGAAGCTGAACAACCAGGTCTTAATCACACTTAGATATATATTTTTTTGGGATCTAATTTGTTATTTATATTCTTGATCATCTACCAGTAGGCTTAACTGTAATTTTTGAGCATCTATTATAAGACACAGATATAACAGTTCTGGTTTTGTAGATTAGGAAATTAAGATTACAGAGGATAAGTCCCTTGCTGACACAAGAGATAAACTGAGTCTGGGATCTGAACTAATATTTAAACTATTTTAAATACTCCAGAGGTGCTCATATTAAGCACCTTATACCCACGGCTCTGAGCTGGGCTCGTTGAAAGCTGTGATTTTATTATTGTGAGTGTCCTGTGCCAAAATAACATTTCTGGAAGAACCCTGTGCTTTTTAACCTGTGGTCCTCGTATTGGTTTCATTATTTTAAAAAAAACACACATGGAAATTTAATATTTACCTGTGATAACACAGCAGAGGTGAACAAAGTAACACACTTCTTTCTATATGGATTTTATTTATTAACTAGAGGCCTGTTGCACGATATTCGTGCAAGAATAGGCATTTCTTCCCCTGGCTTCGCTCCTGGCCGCCCGGGAGTCTGCAAGTCCTCATTCACAGCCGCCTGGGAGCCCAAAAGTCCTTGCTCCCTGCTGGAGCACCACTCCTGTAGCTCCCTCCACCGCTCCCCCTCCTCCTCATAGCAGGTGTCCCGCCCCTCCCGGCCACTCCATGCCTGCATATGCAAATTAACTCGCAATCTTTGTTGGGTTAATTTGCATACTCACTCCTGATTGGCTGTGGGCGTAGCGGAGGTACAGTCAATTTACATGTTTGTCTATTATTAGGTAAGATGCTGGTGCTGACCTGAAATAGCTTGCAATTATATGGTCTTGTTTAATTCAAATAGAGAATGAAAGAATTGTTATCCAATCAATGCAGTTTGTTTAGTTGAGAAATAATCTTTTAACATTTGAGAATCTTGAGGAAAATAATAAAGACCATATGGGCAGTAAAATGTTTGGGAGCATTATACCAATGAAACATGAAATTATGTTGATATCTGAGTAGGTTTATCATTTGTATATCATGAGGTGATGTGAGTCATTTAGGGGTTGAAGTCAAGTCATCTATATTTTCCCCCTTTTCCTTTCCTTTGCCTCTTTTTTCTGTTCGTTTGTTTCATGTTCTAAGCTCTCTGCCCCTGGCCTTCTGGAGCTGTGCCCAGTCCACGGACACCATAACAGGGATTTGAGCGGAAGCAGCAGCAGAATCCAACCAGCGGCCAGCTTGCTCTCACTCGTTCCCTGCAGACACAGAGCAGCTGCTGGATGGTTATCTGAAATAATTTAGCGTTTTTTAAAAAGAAGTCAACAGCAGAAGCCAGTCGTGCTAACTGTGGAACTAAGACACACAACAGGCAGTAATGAGATGGCATTTTCCTTCCATCCCACTTAGCACAGGTGGCTGTCATCCAACTTCAATCAGAGCTAAGACTGTTTTTGTTCTCACAATGAAAATCCAAGAAGGAAGTGACTCCATACATACACTGACAAGACCTGTATGTCTCATGGGGTTGCTTAATGTAGTATAAAAACCATAGTTTGGCCCTAGCCGGTTTGGCTCAGTGGATAGAGCGTCCGCCTGCGAACTGAAAGGTCCCAGGTTCGAATCCGGTCAAGGGCATGTACCTTGGTTGCGGGCACATCCCCAGTAGGAGGTGTGCAGGAGGCAGCTGATCGATGTTTCTCTCTCATCGATGTTTCTAACTCTCTATCCCTCTCCCTTCCTCTCTGTAAAAAAAAATCAATAAAATATATTTAAAAAAAAAACATCCATAGTTTGATTTTTGCCTCACTTTTCAGAGCTCATGTTTTAGTTTTCAGTACCCACAACTACACTATTATCCTTTCGGCAGACAGGGTAATTTGGAAAAAAAGGGGCTTGGTATTTCCTGGTAGTTGAGTGGTCTCAGAGCAGACTGGGAATCCAACACAAGTTAGCAGAGAGATAGCTAAGTCAGAAAGGGTGTTAAAGGACTAAGAATTTGACATGTGGTGTAACTTCCCTTGCAGTTGCCCCTTCTATTTTCTTTTCTTTCTTTTCTTTTCTTTTCTTTGCTGTTCTTTTCTTTCCTTTTCTTTCTTTTTTTTTTCAGTTACAACTTAGGCAAATTTCTGTTTTGTCATAGCCTTCACATTTTATTACCAAAGTCTCACACTGCATTTGAGTTTTAACATGAGCTGTATAATATGTTAATGAACTAGTCAGCATAACAGATATGAGAAGGAATCTAAGAATTTACTAGAATTTTTTATGATTAACAAGATTTTAAACCGGAGAAAACATTCCTCTTTAGACATTAACAAAGAAAAGATTCAATACAAATTCTCACAAGGAAGGTATTATGTATTTTGCTCTAGTTTCAGTGAGCATTTGTTATTTATTTAGGAGTGGCAGACTCTTTCATCAAGTCAGGTACTGACATACAAATCAAAGGTGTTTGTATTTCAGCGTATTGGTGGGCACATTATTGTCTGAGCATTACAGAAAGCAATTCCTTAACACTGCGTAGGGATTTAAGGTTTTTACTGATTGTAGCAATGTAGATCCAGGCTGAACAAGCTAGTTCAGATTTTGTGTCCATGCATCCATCCATCCTACTATCTCTGAGCACCGATTCTCTATTAGGCACTGTATGTGGTGCTTTGGGGAATTCAGAGATGAATAAGATTACAGGCTCTTTACATTTCAGAACCACCCTTTCTAGCTGTATCTCCTGCCACTTCTGATAATGTATATACCTGAACCACATCACACTCACTGTACACTGATTCCCAATATGTCCATCTGTTTAGAGCTACAAGTTTCTGATTCAGGCTTGTTCTCTATTTGAAAATGCATTTCCTTCCCCTTTTTGCCTAGCAAAATCCTTTACCCAACTCAAATATCACTGCCTCTGAGAAGATTCCTCAGCCTCCTTAGGCAGATTAAATCACTACCATGAAATTTTTCATATCTGTATTAGCAGGGGTAACAATATGACAGTCTATAATATTCGCAAAGTCGGTCTCTTCTTGTGAATTGGGGAGGACTTTAAATTGGGAAACAGTCTTATTCCTTTGCCTGTCTCCACTGCCAGGTACTAGGGTGGCAAATGGAAGGCTCTCACCATATTTCATTCATTCATTCAACAAATAATTTTTAGGGCTACCAAGTTTGGTCACATAGGTTGAATACAACACAATTTTAGGGGACATGAGTCACATAAACGATAATGTACTTCATTGCTGTTGTATAACTACATGGTGTTTATTGAGCACCTACGGGGTGCCAGGTACCACTTCTAGGAATATATCCCAAAAAAACAGAAACACCAATCAAAAGGGATATATGCACCTCTATGTTTATAGCAGCAGCATTTACAATAGCTAAGATTTAGAAACAGCCTAAATGCCCATCAGAAGATAAATGGATTAGAAAACTGTGGTACATCTACACAATGGAATACTATGTTGCTGTATAAAAAAGAAGGAATTCTTACCATTTGCAACAGCATGGATGGATCCAGAGAGCATTATGCTAAGTGAAATAAGCCAGTCAGTGAAAGATAAATACCACATGATCTCATTCATTTATGGATAATAAAGAACATTACAAACTGTTGAACAAAAATAGACAGAGGAAAAGAAGCATCAAACAGATTGTCAAACTACAGCGGGAAGGTAGGGGAGGGTTGCGGGGGTAAGAGATCAACCGAAGGACTTATATGCATTCATATAAGCACAACCAACAGACTCAAGACACTGGGGGCGGGGTGATGAAGGCAAGTGCGGGGGGCGGGTAGGGGAGGCTGCAGGGAGGTCAGTGGGGGAAAAAAAAGAGACATATGTACTACTATTTGTAATACCTGAACTATAAAATTGAAAAAAAAAAAAGAGTGAATGAATGCCTTGGCCATTGTTTTATCCCTGGAGCTCCAAGAGAACCTTTTCTATTTTTGTAATATTTTGAAAAAAATGGTGCTTACTTAGGGATCATCTGCATACACTATTAAAAGTCTTCATTCTGGCTTGAAATTGTGTCAGTGCAGTGTGAAAATATTATTTCCACAAGCTCAGGTATTTTTTATCAATGAATAATAGGATTAATGCTTTGATTTCTTTAGCTACTACATGTAGGTTTCCTTTTATTTTATATCTCTTAAAAGTCATCCATTCATTGGTACACACCTGAAGAGTAAACTGATGAAAATAACAAACATGGCTGATCAGAACCAGCAGAACCAGCAGAACACTATCATTCCAGTGTGTGGTGGGAACAGGCCAAGTACATTTCAAACACATTGCTATTCATTAGTTTGAATATGAAATTAAGACTAATTATTGGCTTCAAAACAGAACCACGAGCAATCATAAATATACATTTCTCTCTCTACATCTATGCATAATATGTGTTCTTAAAATTTACCCTTTGCACTAAATAATCCACATACACACAAGACTTCTTGTGGTTCTGTTTCAAGATTAGTAATTGATTTTCAATTCAAGCAGGAGTCTTAGACTTTCCTTTTGATTTAATTTTATTAATTTCATTTTCTTCAACAGCAGCACATTTGAAAGAAAAAGCCATCAATTAGCCATTTATACCAAGCACAGAATAAAAAACAGTCTCAAATTGTACTTGGAGAAAAGAAGGTAAGTCTTTTAACTTGTGTCTTTATCTCCTATTCAGGGGCTGACTTAGGCTTTGTAGGACCCGAAGCTCATACAATCTGAAGCATCTTCTTTAAGGAAATTAATACAAAATTAGACATAAACATGAATATTTAGAATGATAAAAGAAATCACAACAAAATACAATTTTGAAAAAGCTGATAAATACTACAACAATGAAAACAACAGACCAAAACCCCCCAGATATGAACTTCTTGATATTTCTCTACACTGCCCCAATATTTTTGGATCACTTTGTTTTATGAAAATAACCCTATAGTTTTTTTCAGAGAGGATAGAAATATAATTCAATCTTTTCTTTATAGGGTTGATCAAAGCTTGTTTTTTAATTATTGAAGGTTGAGATGCAGAGACATGTGACTCCACTCAAATGTACTCACTTTTCATAGGGCTGCTACAGGTTATACCTTGTTCTAAAGAAAGGAATGCTGGTCAATTGTATGTTCTGAAATTTCCATTAAAAAGTCTTGTGCTTTTATACTACATCACTGTGTATATTCCTAATAGGAGAGAATTTCTATTCTATCAAGGACACTCTGTTTACAATTTTCCATGTGTGCCTATTGGGTGAATTTTCCATAGATTAGCATCTAACTCTAATGCATTACACCTTGTTTCTTCTCCCTACTATGTCCTCTGGATACTGTGGTTAGCATTATGGTCCCCATGTGACCTAACCCCTCATTTCTGTTACCTGATGCCGAGTAAAGAGGCAGGTAGAAGCGTTCCTGAAAGCAATGACTCCTCTCTGTGTGGAGGCAATTGTGAACCACATGAACACGTCCCACCACAGACAAACTAAATGTATCCCCAACTGGACCCCAAAAGTGCCCATGGCCCCTGCAAGGGAGGAAAAAGTTTTTCTCAGCTCTCTTAGGGTCCCAGGCTGTATCTGAAAATTAAACTGGCAAAGACAGTTTAAGAGGAGAAAAACATACAAATTTATTTAATACTAGAGGCCTGATGCACAAAATTCGTGCAGAGGGCTAGGCCCCCACTGCCATGGCTTTGTCTGGAAGGTCGTCTGGAAGGAGGTCTGGTCTAATTAGCATACTATGCTTTTATTATTATAGATAAGCTTTATGTGACATGGGAGTCTTCATAAGGAAATGAATACCAAGGAGACAGTTAGACCTGAGTATTTTATGCTAGGTTTGAAGAAGAATGGGCAGTCATGGAAGAGTATGAGAGCTGGAATATGAGGTGATTGTAGTGAACTGGGGTAAATGAGCAAGGCCTGTTTCTTAGAATCCTTATTCGTTTTCCCTTTGTTTTTGGAGATAAGGATGTTCCTTCCTTCCAGATATAGGGAGGCATCTCCCACATGAGGGTTTTATGACAAATTTTAGGGAACAAGGGCAAGGGAAGGTCAGAGTAACCTCTGTGCTTCTGCCATTTGCTCAAACTCCTTCAGCTTAAAATATTCACTATGCCACAGTGGCATATTTTGGGGTAGCATGTGCTGAGCCTCATCACCACTTCAATGCCACATGACACTAGAGGAAGTGGGACTCAAAACTGAGTCAGGTCCTGGCTGGTTGCTCAGTGGTTAGAGCGTCGGCCTGCGGACTAAAGGGTTTTGGGTTTGATTTTAGTCAAGGTCACATACCTCAGTTGTAGGCTCCACCTCTGGCCCCTGTTAGGGAGCAAGCGGGAGGCAACCAATAGATGTGTCTCTCTCACATAGATGTTTCTCTCTGTCTCGCTTCTTCCCCTCCACTCTAAAAAACAAAACAAAACAAAAGAACTTAGAATCCCAGGCTGTATCTGAAAATTAAACTGGCAAAGACAGTTTAAGAGGAGAAAAACATACAAATTTATTTAATACTAGAGGCCTGATGCTTTAATACTTCTTTCCTGATGAAGGAAAAGGACAGCAGTCTTAAGGAAAGGCAGTTACAATATCACACTGTTGCTGAATTCACAGAAACATGTGACTATACAAACCCATTGAAAGGACCTCTCCCAGAGTCTTGAACTCACCTGTAC